>NC_058374.1:19252115-19558269 GCF_018350175.1 Felis catus | reverse complement strand
TCATTCTTTTTGATTGCCGAGTAATACTCCATTGTGTGTGCATGTGTGTGTGTGTGTGTGTGTGTGTGTGTATCTATATCTATATCTATATCTATATCTATATCTATATCTATATCTATATCTATATCTACAACATCTTCTTTATCCATTCATCCCTTGATGGACATTTGGGCTCTTTCCATACTTTGGTCATTGTTGATAGTGCTGCTATAAACATGGGGGTGCATGTGTCCCTTCTAAACAGCACACCTGTATCCCTTGGATAAATGCCTAGTAGTGCAATTGCTAGGTCGTAGGTCATTTTTAACTTTTTGAGGAACCTCCATACTGTTTTCCAGAGGCGCTCCACCAGTTTGCATTCCCACCAGTGGTGCAAAAGAGATCCTCTTTCTCCGCATCCTCGCCAACGTCTGTTGTTGCCCGAGTTATCACTTTTAGCCATCCTGATTCATGTGAGGTGGTCATTGTGGTTTCAATTTGTATTTCCCTGATGATGAGTGGTGTTGAGCATTTTTTTCTCATGTCTGTTAGCCACCTCGATGTTCTCTTTGGAAAAGTGTCTATTCGTGTCTTTTGCCCATTTTGTCACTGGATTATTTGTTTTTTAGGTGTTGACTTTGATAAGTTCTTTGTAGATTTTGGATACTAACCCTTTAACTGTTATGTCATTTGCATGTATCCTCTCCCATTCCATTGGTTGCCTCTTAGTTTTGCTGACTGTTTCCTTCACTGTGCAGAAGCTTTTAATCTTGAGGTCCCAGTAGTTCATTTTTTATTTTGTTTCCCTTGCCTCTGGACACATGTTGAGCAAGAAGTTGCTGTGAGTGAGTTCAAAGAGGTTTTTGCCTGTGGAACGTGAGTCTTTAAAGATGTAATTAAACTAAGGATTTTGAGGTCTTCTTACATTAAGGTCAGCCCTAAGTGCGTGGTGGGTATTCTATAAGAGACAGAAAGCACAGAGATAAACAGAAGCAGGAGGCAGGTGAAGATGGAGACAGACATCGGAGCAATGCGTGTGCAAACCAAGGAATGCCGAAGACTGCCCGTAGTCATCAGAAGCCAAGAGAGAGACAATGAATGCATTCTCTCTCAGAGCCTCCAGAAAGAACCAACCCGGTAAACATGTTGATTTTAGATTTCTGGTCTCTAGAGCTGTGGAAAAAATGAATCACCATTGTTTTTTTTTTTTTTTAATATAGAATTTTATTTATTTATTTTTGAGAGAGAAAGAGAGAATGTGAGAAGAGAGAGGGGGACAGAGGATCCAAAGAGGGCGCTGCGTGGAGTTCGAACCCACGAACCGGGAGATCATGACCTGAGCTGAAGGCAGACGCTCAACCGACGGAGCCACCTAGGCTCCCCTGAATCCCCATTGTTTTAAGCCACCACGTTTGCAGTAATGGGTTATGTATGGCAGCGCCAGAAGATCAATAAGTCCTCCCTCTGCTTGGGATGCCGGCTCTTTTTACCATGAGGCAAATGTCTTCCTCATAATCCCGCTCAAATGTCTGAATTCATGTCCAGAGGAGTGAGGGGTAATGGTTAAAAGCTATGAGTTTCTGAACTCAAATCTTACTTCTGTCACTTAATGATTAAAAATGCTCTGGTCTTCGGCTTTCTGTGTGCAAAAAGGGGGATAGACTTTTTAGTAAATATCCTGAAACCCATAAAGCACTTGAAATTTCAGTTCTTGGCATGCAAAACTCCTTCAAAAGTGGTCAACTCTTATTTTTAATGTGTAAAGGTCCCTAATTTCTTTGGGAAAATATTTATCACCACCTCTAATGGGAAGAATAATACAACAGTAAGATACCTAATAAGTGAGCTAGTGCATATGAAAGGCTCAGATCTTGTGTGCGGTAAGTGGGCAGTAAAAGTTTGCTACTATTACATACAACCTTCTTTGAATTCTTCTGAATGCAATCATTCCCTCCTCTGGACTCATTGTAATGGCTCTGTCCCCACTGGAATGAGCACTTTGCACCCATAGGATCTAGCACAGAACATGAAGTTTAGTATCTGGGCAATCAATGTTGCATTGACGAGTGCATGAACGCAGGCATGGGTTTGCATGAATAAGTTGGTACTGCTCTCTCGTACCAGACTCCGCTTCTATTAACACGAAGCCCATTATTTTGATGTGCAATGAATTGATTACTTGACTGTCGCAGCTACAGTCCAGTAAGCTTCTGGAGCGCAGACTCTTACGGTTCCTCCAGGTTCCCAGCCTCATGCTTTGCACGTAGCGAACCCTCCGCGAGTGCTTCTTGCTGTGCTGATGGATGTCTGTGTGACGGGCAAACACCGGCTTGGCTGTGGTCACTTTTCACATTTGGATTGATTCCTTCTCTCACATCTTTGATTCCACTTATAGTGACAAGCTCAGAGACGCCTGTTACACACAGACATGTATAGTTTCTAGTCTTTCATCACGTGAATCGATGATACGGGAAGGTTAGTATGCTTCCTTGATAAAAGCAGTTTTCCGGCCTGAATCCGTCCAAAGGCCAGTTTAGGGATGGCATCCCCAGCCACCTGCCGAGTCTCAACTCTTGTACAGGGGAAGATGCTTTTCTAGAGCCAGGGGCAGTCGGCCAGTGGTTTTTCTCAGTTCACACAGAGTGTTCAACTGACACTTATTGAGCACCTACTGTATTTTCTAGTCTTCTACAGGCTATCCCTGAGGTTAGCTCAGGGAGAGTAGGAAAAGAAAGCGCTGGGGAACTCGTACAAATTGTCTGCTACTCAGGTGCCAGAAATGCGTGAGATGCTTTTAAAAGAACACAGTTAAAAAGGACTTTTGCATTTGAACTGTCAGATGGGGTTCTTCAGCTGTAAGCATCAGAAGCTTAAGTTCTTTATCTTAAACCTAACAAAGCAACAGGAAAGAAAGAGGAAAGAAACGTATTGGAAAAATAAAGGAAAATCTGAACAACCAATTAGATTTAGAAAAGAATAGGAACCAGGGCAGTTCCAGGGGAGTTTTGTAGTATTTATTTATTCATTCATTCAATAAATATGCCTTTTATTAACTATGTGCTAAGCAAACAGTTTCCTCAATAAATAAGACAGAAATTATCTGCCCTCTCCCACATGAGAGAGAGGAAGAGAACAAGCAAACCAATAAACATACAAAGAAACTTCACATGGTGAAAAAGGGAATGAATAAAAATAAAGAAAGGGGACAAGGCAGGGGCAGAGAGCTGTTTTAGATGAACCTCAGGGAGGTTCTCTCTGAGCAGGTGATGTAAGCAAACCCTGGGGCAAGATGGGCGAGGACACCATCGAGGGTCTTGGGGAAGAACATTCTGGTTAGAAATACGGACAATAGCAAAGGCTTTGAATTTGAGGAGCCTCAGAAGTCAGTGCGGCTGGACTAGAGTGGGAACGGGTGGTTAGACCAGCTAGGTTAAAACTGTATGTCATTTGGCTCTGCTGAACATCCAACGCGAATTGACCTACTCGGGGCCATGTGCCCACACTGCGGCCAGAAGGGAGGAGGGCATTTGGAAGGACAGTCCTGACGAGACCGCGTGCAAGGGAGCAGGCCAGCTTCTAGTAGAAGGCATCGGTGCTATTATGAGAAAAAGACGAGTAGGCACAACACCAGCCTCCTTGGGAAGTCAAATGTCTTCTGTTTTCTCTTCTCCAATTTAATACTGTAAATGTTCAGCGAGCACTTCTTTGTCCAAAGATTTGGGTCTGTGTTGGGGGAATTTCAAAGGTAAAGGCCCAGATCCTGGATGTCCAGGGAATCGTGAGGAGTCTCATAAGGCTGCAGAACCTTTTACAGGCGTGCAAAGAATATAGTGGGAGACAATGTTTGCCAAGGAGACTGGCCCTACTGCATGGAGGCTCTTTTAGACGTTTTCAAGTTGAGAGGTGTTGAATGTTCCATACACAGTGTCTTGCTTGATTAAGTACCCCATTAAAATACCCGTCCATTTTATTTTAAAACAATGAGGATAGCTAGGGGTGCCTGGGTGGTTCAGTTGGTTGAGCGTCCGACTTCAGCTCAGGTCGTGATCTCACGGCTCGTGAGTTTGAGCCCCATGTCACGCTCTGTGCTGACAGCTCAGGGCCTGGAGCCTGCTTCAGATTCCGTCTCTCCCTCTCTCTCTCTGCCTGACCCCCTACTTGGGCTCTGTCTCTCAAGAATAAATAAACATAAAAATTAAAAATAAATAAATACATAAAACAATGATGCAGAGATGCTTGCAATGCTAGGCTATAACATATAATGCTCAGCCGATACTCCCTAGAAACGCATTAGAAAAAACACATACAAAAATTCAGTAAAATTTCATAAAATGCCAGCATTGTGTCATTTCCTGGGGATGAAGAGAAGTCGAATTGCAGGAAGACCCAAACTGGTGAAAATTAACCAATAATCAAGAAGCATTTGTGTTGTACTAAATGTCTATGGTAATGATATTGAATGCTGCAAATAATTTAATAAGACACCGGTTCAAACTTCTCTCCCCCTTGCAGACAGCTTGGGGACCCTACTTTAGCAGCATTTTTACCAGATCCCTGAACATTATAGCTATAAGTTTTCAAGATATTAAACTTGTCTATGCATCTTTTTCTTCGGGGCTCCTATAGAGAAGACTTATTACTTCAGCCCAAATTGCGAATATTTACTTAGAGCTTTCATAGCAACCACTGTCTTAGCTGTGAGGCCGGTTTCCCAGGAGAATTTCTCCAAGGCAAAGTGAAAGTCAAGAAATTCAGTAGCAAATTTGTTGAAAATGTAAGACCAGTACAGAGACTGGAAAGGAGGATGGTGTAGGTACTTTAGAATTCGATTCCAACAGGGTAAATGTGTTTAATTATAAGTTAGAAGACCCAGGGGATCGCACGTTACAAGTTTACAGGAAGTAACTTTGTTAGGAGTACTAATATATGTCCAATGGAATGAAGAGACTGCATCCCTGGGTGGCTCTCTGACTCTTGATTTCTGCTCAGGTCACGATCTCAGGGTCGTGGAATCAAGCCCCATATCAGGCTCTCCACTGAGTATGGAGCCTGCTTAAGATCTTCTCTCTCTCTTTCTCTCTCTCTCTCCCTCTGCCCCTCTCCCCAGCTCATGCTCTCTCTCTCTCTCTCTTTAGAATTAAAAAAGAAATAAAAAAGAAACAGAGAGACGATGATAAAGACAAGTGTTTTATCCTGAATAAATAAAAGCAGATGCGCATTCATGAAAATATTCCAACATATACATTCCTCTTAAAAATTATTTCACCAGCTAACAAACATTATTTCATCAAATAGCAAACATTGTATGCTTGTCTTTAAATGTTTGTCATAAACGTTCTATTTTGACAACGCTTACTGCATCAGACTCAAGAGTACGATATTAAGGTCCACCAAATTCAGTTAGCAATCAGCCCAAAGTGTGATTCGTGTTCAGTGAATTGATCTAATGCCAAGCGTCTTTTTTCAGACATGATCTTCAAAATTCCACGTTGGACTTTGGCATGTACCTTTTTTTCAATGCAGGTTCGTTAAGGAAGCTTCATCATTCTTCCGTTTCACCAACTCTTTCTCCACCTGAGTCTGGTCTATGGACGAGCTCGGTTAGGCATTCTTCCTTTCTGTTACAGTTTTTTTCAACGTCTAGCATTTCCTCCTGATTCTTCCTTAGAACTTTCATCTCTTTACTAACATCACCGATCTTTTCTTGCCTTTTCCCCACGTTTGCCATCGGGGTCCTTAGCGTATTCATCACAGTTGCAGATTCTGATCTGCGTATTCATCACAGTTGCAGATTCTGATCTGATAATTCCAACCTCTGCCATATCGGAGTCGAGTTCTTTGCTTGTTCTGTCTTTTCAAACTGTGTTTTTTCTTTTAATGCACAGTTTTTTTTTGCTGCAAGCTGGACGTTTGTACTGAGGTATTTGGTCTGAGGTTTTGCATTTATTTGACGAGGCGTTAGCCTCTCCGTGTACTGCGTGCGGAAGCTGCGGGTGTCATAGGCTCACATTTCCTCTGCCCGCCGGGTTTTTGTCCCCCCTGTTTTCTTTAGGTTTCCCTAGAGGCTTCCTAAGTAAAGGCTGAGCCACGTGGATATTTCCATTGTTCCCCTCCTTGTGCTGCTTCCAGTGCGAGTTTCTGCTCCTGGGTTTCTGCTTCCTTAAGTTGAGATTCCCTGTATCTGTCTGCCTGTGTCTCCAACATCGGGAGCTGTGGTTTACCCTGTGACTTCGGTTCTCTAAGATCTAAGAAGAGGTGTTGATTTTCAGTTTGTTGAGCTTTTTTTCCTGTTGTGAGGACAGGACCTACAACTACATGCTGGACAGGAAACTAGAAGTCTGGGAAACCTCCCTTTGGACTTGGGAGAGCCTCGGAAAAAATGGAAAAGTAACTACCTAACCAGCAGCTCACCTGTCTGGGCCAGTCCTAAATCTCATCTGCTGAGAGATGGCATATTGATATACCTTGAGTGCCTTATAAATCAATCTGCTTCTATCTATTTTTTGAATACAAACATTTCAGAACCCAGGAGGGTATGATTTTCTGAACGCGTTCTATGCAAAAGTAACAGGAGTTACTTGCCTCAGCCTTGCCTTCAGGGGGTTTACAGATAGTGTGTGGTTGTGACAGCAGAGTGGCTGGCTGTTCCCTTCCGATCACCTCACCCTGTAATGTTAAGGTAGTGAAAATTCTTGGAAAATGACCATTTATAATTTACCAGCCTAATCTGTGCCCAGTTTGTTTGCTATGGCATGCTTGCTTTGTGTGCAATATGTCATTTACTTTCCCTCACTCTAGAAGGCGAATTCTTTATTTGCAGATGAGAGTAAGGATCAGAGAGGTGAATTGGCTTTCCCAAGGTTCCATTGCCAGTCAGTGACTACACCAGGGCTCAAAGTCAGAGACCTTACTCCCGAGAAATTACTCTTAACCAGGAAGCTATAATTCCCCCTCTCAAAGGAAGCATTTGGGGGACAGATGCTTTTAACATTTACTCACAAATTCTACATGTATTCAACAAATGTTTATTAACCATCTATCTGTGCCAACATGTATTCTAGGCACTAGACATCCTTATCCTACAGAATCACATTCTAAACAGAGGAGGGGCAGACAATAAAACAAATAACGTAGTAAGTTTTGTAGTAGATTAAAAGATGATTTGTATGGTGGGGAAAAATTAAGCAAGGAAGGGGAGGAGGGATGGAAAATTAAAAAAATAAAAGTCTATTTATTTATTTTGAGAGAGATAGAGCAAGAGGGGGAGGGGCAGAAAGAGAGGGAGCGAAAGAATCCCAAGCAGGCTCCCCACTGCCATCACAGAGCCTGACACGGGACTGGATCTCACGCACTGTGAGATCATGACCCGAGCAGAAACCCAGAGTTGGCTGCTTAACCGACTGAGCCACCCAGGTGCCCCTAAAATGGCCTTTTGGATCAATTTTCCCCCCAAACTATCATTGTTTCTCTCCTGCATCCCCTCTCATACCCTTCAGGTGTCAGCTTCATAGTAAGAGTCAGAGCTCATATTTATGGAACAGTCCTTACACCTCGAGCACTGCTCTGAGACCATCGTGTAAGTGTGTCGAGTCACTTAACACTCAAGAACACCCTGAGAGGTATACACCGTCCCGATCATCTCTAGTTTATGGATGAGGAGCTAAACACCTAAAGATCGTGGGCTTGCCCTGGCCCTCCAGGCGTCAGCAGAGAGCAAGATTCCGGATAGCAGGAAGGCAGAGTGTGCTTGGGACTGCCGGGTCCTGGGTCAGGATCTGCTTGTGTGGATTGCCTCCACAAACCTCCTTGGTTTCTCGATCGGGTTCTGAAGCAGCAGTCTAATAGAGACATTATGTAAGCCACATATGTAACCTTACATTTTCCAGGAGCCGAATTAAAAAAAAAACAAAAAACTAACAGGTGAAATTAACGTTAAGAATATATTTAACATAACACATCCGTGATGTCATCATGTAATCAGTATAAAAACTATCAATGACATGTTTACATTCTTTGTACTGAGTGTTTGAAAGCTCATGTGTGGTTTACACTAACAGCCGATCTTAGGCTGGACTCGCCCCATGTCAAGTGCTCACTAGCCACCATATTGTGGCTACCCCATTGGACAACACAGATCTAAAGAGTGTGCAGCCCAATTATCATCACTCTTGGGACACTTCATCCGTAACAGTTTTAAGTTGGAAAAAACAAATTTTGCCGTCCATTACAAAAATAAAATAAAATAAAAAAGGGGGTACAACAAAGGGGACAAGAACCTGTATCAGCAACAAAACGCCATGTTTATGTTTCCGATATTTACACAGTAAGAACAAAAACGGACCCACACATGGAATTTGCTACATGCGGACCGTGTTCTAAGCACCTTGTTTGTCAGAAGTCATGAAGATTCATGACGATCCCGTGAGCAAGCTACTCTTACCATCCTCGTGTTGACGATAAGTAAACTGAACAATCAAGAAGTCGTAGAAATCATCCCCGGTCACGCAGCCGGGGACTCCAACGCAGATTCAGATGCAGACTTTTTGGCTGCAGGGTCTACTTTTCAGTCGCTTTGCTGTTCTCCTTATGTGATGATAGTTGGGCTGCAAAATTTTAACTGTGTCGTTTTTAGGTTTACTAGCAGAATGTGTGTACAACTGGCTGGAGTGAAGAAAGAGAAATTCATCCATTTGAAGCTGAAATCGCCAATCGTGTTTCTCTATCTGGATTTCTTTTACTCTCCCATCGATCCGTGCATTTAAATCAGGGGATAGAATTTTGGAGCGGCAGGGCGCACTGGTGACCCCCAGGGTAAGGTCTGGCGTCTATTTCAGCCACACCAACAAGAAGCCAAAATGCCCTTTGTGGGTAATTAGTGCCCTCACCTCTTTGTGTGTTCTCAATAAGTCCTGTTATCCCAGAGCTCGAACTACTTCCCGGAGATAATTAGGGGCTGCTGAAAGCAGCCCTAACCCTGCCAGGCCACAGGGGCATTGTAAATACTGCTTCTCAAAGAGACTCATCAGCTAGCAGCAACTCACAACACCTCAAGCCTAATCCCCAGAAGGGTGGAACACGGATTGCTTGGATTATTACATTCTCATTTGGAGGGTTTGAATCTCTTTGTACAGAGACCGATGTCATTTCCATGTTCCATAAAGGCAACTTTGGGGACACGAAGAGTTAATGCCACACATCTGGAAAAGCCTGATTAAAAGATGAGTGCATACTTTACGGCTTGGGAGAGAGTATTCATCGAGACTTTTGATTCATGACTGTTTCTATTAATTTTACAGCCAACTTTCTATCTTTCTCAGATTGTCAAATCCAATCTGGGGCTTTGTTGGGGCTAAATAGCTATTGCTCATAAAATCTCTATTAAGTGCTGCACATTGCTCATCTATTATTTCTAATCCTACAATAACTGTGTTGCAACAATCATAGCAGCAAACGCATTGGTGAAGGTTAAGAATGAATGCACCAGGCATGATTCTGAGCACCTTACATTTATTAAACCATTGACTACTCCAAAAACCTATGAGGTAGGTACTGTCGTAATCCTCTTTCTATAGACTAGGGAAAGTCAAGAACAGAGACGGTAAGTGATGTCCCAGTGTCACCCAGCTGGCAAGCAGTCAGCCCCATTTCAAATCCGGGTGTCTTTTCAGGGATTTGCACTCTTCACGATTACCTTACAAGGCTTTTACCTGAATTATAATGGTTACTATTCCTGTATAGTAGAACAGAAGGCTGAGGTGCAGGGTGTTGAGGTAACTTGCCACAGGTCATCTAGCTAGTGAGTTCGGCGATAGAATTTGAAGCCATTTCTAATTTGCTCCCAAGATCCCATCATTTCTGCTAAACCGCAACAGAAGGAACAATTTTTTTTTCATTGGGGGAAAAGCTTAGAATATACTGATCCCAGCAATATTTGGCTTGGGAATTTTTGGGGTTTTTTTTCCAATTAAGGAAAATTTGTATTGTTCAAAAGTGGTTTTATTAAAGATGGTGACTTCCAGGGGCGCCTGGGTGGCTCAGTCGGTTAAGCGTCCAACTCTTGATTTCAGCTCAGGTCGTGATCTCAGGGTCGTGGGATCGAACCCTGCATTAGGCTCTGCACTAAGTGTGGATCCTGCTTGAGATTCTCTCTCTCTCTCTCTCTCTCTCTCTCTCTCTGTCTCTCTCTCTCTCTTTCTCTGTCTCTCTCTGTCTCTCTCTCTCTCTCTGTCTCTCCCTCTCTCTCTCTTTCTCTCCGCCTCTGCCCCTCCCCTGCTTGCAAGCACACTCTCACTCTCTCTCTTTCCAAAGTTAATAGTAATAATAATAATAATAAAAGACGGTGACTTCCAGATTGTTGGGGTTTCTCTTACTTATTTGGTGAGTGTGTGTGTGTATGGGGGGAGGAAACTTGATATGAAGAAAATCCTCTGTTTAACACAGTTATTACACTTCCTAAATCATGGACCAATGTCTGAGAAAATAAATGTTTTACTTTATCGCGATCTTTCCTCATTTTCCACTTACTCGGCAAATGTAATATCATGGAAAAACTTCTGTGCCTTCTGAAATTGTCTAGGACAAAAGTGCTTCTCAAACAAGGTCAGTGTTAATATATGAATGTAAAGAATAGAGGAAAAATAGAATGAAAAATCTTGGTGACCAGAATGTTCCTAAAACTCTATTTCCCAGACACCGTATTATAAATTTGTTCAAATCATATGTGGTACGCTAAAAGAAAACAAAAACAAACAAACAAAAAACAAATAAACAAGCAAAATCTGTATGCTTGATATCTTCCCAGAAATTTCTGGACTATTATTACCTAACATAAATTGAATATTCTTTTTCTCTTTCTAGGACTATCTTGATTTTGAGAAATAAAAAATACAGAGAAACTCAAAGAATAATTAATGAATGCTCATATAACCACTGCTCAGAATGACAAATATTAACATTTTACATATGTTTAAAGACTTTTTATGTTATTTTTAATATGCCAGTTAAGCTCAAACTATCATTTGTCCCCAGAGACAATCCCACACAATTGGAAAAACCAAATCATGAGTTTATATAAATGTATATACCTGTTGTACTTGTCTGTATTTTACATTCACACAAATGATTTCATACTTTACATGTCATTCTTTACCTTTTTTTCATTTAACGTGGCTTTTGACATCTATCCATATTAATGTATGAGATCAGTTTCATTCTATTGAATATCCTTTCAGGATTCCATTGTTATCAATATACCACCTTTTATTTATTCCTTCTAGAGATGGTTATTGAGTTTGTTTCTAATATTTTATTTTATTGTATTTTCTTAATATGAAATTTATTGTCAAACCGGTTTCCATACAACACCCAGTGCTCATCCCAACAGGTGCCCTCCTCAGTGCCCATCACCCCCTTTCCCCTCTCTCCCACCCCCCATCAACCCTCAGTTTATTCTCAGTTTTTAAAAGTCTCTTATGGTTTGCCTCCCTCCCTACTTTTTTTTCCCCTTCCCCTCCCCCATGGCCTTCTGTTAAGTTTCTCAGGATTCACATAAGAGTGAAAACATATGGTATTTGTCTTTCTCTGTATGACTTATTTCACTTAGCATTGACACTCTCCAGTATTTTTAAGTAATCTCTACACCTAAAGTGAGGCTCGAACTCATGACCCCAAGTTCAAGAGTTGCATGTGCTACCAGCTGAGCCAGCCAGACACCCCATGTTTATTTTTAATAGCTCATCATTACTAATCATGTGACTATGTGTCTTTTGTAAGTATCTGTATTAGTTGGCTAAGGCTACCAAAACAAAATACGATAGGTAGATGGCATAAATAACAGAAATTTACTTTCTCCCAGTTTTAGAGACTGGAAATCCAAGATCAAAGTGTCAGCAGGTTTCATTTCTTCTGAAGTCTCTGTCCTTGAGGATGGCCACCTTCTCTGTGTCCTCATGTGGCCTCTTCTCTGCTCACGTGCATCCCTCGTGTCTCCTTTTTCTTAGAAGGATACCAGTGATATTGGATTGGTGCCTATTCATATGACATCATTTAACCTTAATTATCTCTTTAAAGATCCTGTCTCTAAATACAGTCACATTGTGAGGTGTACCGGGGTTCAGATTTCAACATAGGAAATTTGGGGGTGAGCAGGGGGACCCAATTCAGAACCAGTAACAATACCATTGGAGGCAGTCTAGACTAGAGGTTCAGAGCAAGGACTGGAGTAAGCCTGCCTGGGTGAGATTCTGACTTCCCCCCTGCGACTGTAGCCACTCACCTACAATAAAACCCATCTGTCATGTGTGTTGTTGTGGTTGATAAAAAGATCTACATGTAAAGCACTACAACTGTGCCTCACTCAGCATTAGTTAGTGTTAGGTCTACTTGCATGTATTAAGAAGAGTTTATCTAGAAATGTGCCTGGTCACAGAATTTTCAAGGCACAGGAAACACGTATTCCATTTTTCTAGATACTGCTAAATTGCTCTCTGTGGTGAGTTCAATCAATGAACACTTCCATCAGCCAAGTAAGTACAAGAGTTCCTTTTTCCTCATTTCCTGGCCAACAATTGATTTTTCTGTACATAAGCATTTCTTTGCATTTGACATTTGGAGAAAAGTATGTCATTTAGTACATTCTTTGGTATGCATTTATTTCAGGTGGTCTATAGACCACAGGGAAAAAGTATATAGGTGCTTCTATATGCTCCTCACAGCCATTCCCTTAGAATAGTCAAGAGCAAAGAAATGCACAGTACAAATGAGAGCTCTCTTTGGCTATTGGATGAAAACAGAGCGTCAGTCAGGTGTCTCTCTTATCCTTCTCCGATCTTGGGTTCTCTTCCTGTGCCTTTAGGGAGTTTTATTTCTCCTTCAGGATGAAAAGAGTATCTTTCAACCAGACAGTCTCCAAAGTCTGTGAGAGCTAAGTACTTGTGTATCAGTTACGATTTTCTCTTGTCTGAAGCATTGACTGTCAAAACCGGGTGAAGTATTGAATTGTTGAATCGCCATATTGTATGCTTGATATTAATATAACACTGTATGTTAACTATACTGCAATTAAAAACTTTTAAAATTTCATTTTGACCAAGAATTATTTGATGAGCATGTTAATAGTGATGATTCCTGGACTGGACCATCAGAGATTCTAATCTGACCCTACTGTGGAAATAAGAATCTGAATTTTTAACAAGCACCTCTTTTGATCTGTTTCAGGTAAGATGTGGCCAACATTTTGAGGAACACAGCTTTAAAAATAACTGTTATTTGGATATGTTCCAAAGTATTATGCTATATTTAAACCCTAAGTTGTATCTTAATCTAAATATACAAGCAGACTGCATCATATATTGTCCTGGGCTTTGGAAATGTGTTTCCTGAAACTTATGTTTAATGGCTGAGCTATTGACTAGAAAAATTCTAAGTTGCTTTCCAGTCTTTCAATTCTATTATGTGACTGTCACATTTATTACAGGGCTTTCTGTATGTACCATTGGTGTTCAGATCATTTAACAATAATAGTTGAATTTCTCTCAGAAACGTGAAACTCAAGGAAATAAGTCTACCTACTGAAAGTTAAGTATTTAATTTAAGCTTATAATTTAACGTAATGGATGAGATCATTTCATTGTAAATATCCTCTAGGAAAAGGTAGAAAATCTCCCAGGTAAAAAACTGGACGCATGAGATCCAAATGCAATTGATATTTAAATTAATCAATATGATAGAAAGTTATAGCTATCAGTGTAATAACATATCTGGAGGAAATCACATGGGGACAGAAGATATTAGAAAACATACTAGATATCAAGAAAGTGTGTCGAAAGAACCGATATGCCTCTAGTCCTTGTCTGAGGGGAGATGGCCCCCAAATTTCAACTCTAATATAACCCTATAGCAAAGATGATGCATTAATCAAAAACAACAACGGGATGCTATGTTAACACTAGTTTTGTTTTGTTTAAGCACCATTTCTAGTAATAGATTTGACAAGAAAAGAGATTATATCTGGTGCTTGGGGATTTATTCACCATCACATACAGTTAGCAGAACTGTAAATTGACAATCTTTCCAAGAAGCAACTGGGCCATATTAGCAAAAGCCTCAAAAATGTACATCCTAAGGGATTTATTAATTTTGAACTTAAGAATGTATGTAAGGAAATAACTAACCTATGCAAATATATTCTTTTCCATAAGGATTTTACTGTAGTGTTTCTGTCACGTATACATACATAACAAAGGGGATAAACTGTATGTCTTTTAGTATATGCCCCAAATAAAGTGCTATTTATTCTTAAATAGGTATGAGAACTATAAATGTTATTTTCACATAGTAAGCTCAAGATAATATATTTCCAAGTAAACCCATCACTTCATAGAAGGGCGACATAGTATGACACATTTTTATTTAAAAAATATATATCCTCATCCGTAGAAAAAGAGTTATTGCAATATGCATATATATTAAAAAATTCCATAGTGGTTATGTTTGCATAGTCAGATTATTGGTATGGGGTTTCTTTTTAAATCTTTTCAGTTATCTCTATTTTTTAATTTTCCATGGTGAATACATTTTTTTAAATAATATGATACAGTAAAAGTATTAGTAATTTTTTCAAGTTTATTTATTTATTTTGAGAGAGAGAGAGAGAGAGAGAGAGAGAGGGAGGGAGAGAGAGAGAATCCCAAGCATGGAGCTGTCAGCATGGGGCCCTATGCGGGGCTCGAACTCACGAACCATGAGATCATGACCTGAGTCGAAATCAAGAGTCAGATGCTTAACCAACTGAGCCACCCAGGAGCCCCGACATTAGTAATTTTTAACATCAGAATTTTGGTGTCTGCAGTTGGTGTTTGAGTTGAACTGAGGACAGTCATTCACTCATCAAACATTGAATGCATCCTGTGCCTTGGAATACTTCAGTGAAAAATAGGCAGATCTCTATCCCTGTGAAGTTGACCTTTCAGCGTACGTTCCAGCCAGTTCCTCTGAGAAAGAACCACAGTATACGTTGACCTAGACTGGCATTCAGGGAGCTAGTGCTGCCACCTGCCTCCCCAGCCCTGTCCACACCCACCCCCAAAATCCTGAGACCCCAACAGGGCCCTGAAGCCCAGTCTTGTTTAGGTCACCCCAAACAGTCACTGTGATGGTTGTACCTTCCAATGAGTACGGGCCACTCTAGCTTCCTTTGTGCCCAGATCCAAGCTGCTAGGCTCCCTCCCCAGCTCATGGCTCGTGCCTTGTACTTTTTCTGACAGAATCTGCCATATTATGATATAATAAGAAATATATATATTTGGTCTTTGTCCTGGGTTTCTGGCATAGAGTTTCTAAAACGCTTGGAATTTCTTTTCTTTTCTTTTTTTTTTTAATGTTTATGTATTTATTTTGAAAGAGAGAGAGAATCCCAAGCAGCCTCCTCTCCCTGTCAGTGTAGAGCCCAACCTCAAGAACCTTGAGATCACAACCTGAGTCAAAATCAAGAGTGGACGCTTCACCCACTGAACCACCCAGGTGCCCCTAAAACCCTTGGAATTTCTGAGCCATAGGGGTAAGAAGAATGTCTTTTGTTATTGATTATAAGCTCCTTTCAACCATACCTGAATTTATGCTAATGAAATGAGTTGTGATGGGTCTCTGGGTAGCTTCTGGATGGGGGGCTGGTTACCAGAAAGATCAAAATATGATTAGAGAGTTGGAACTTTCAGCCCAACCTTTGACTTACAGGGAGGAGAGAGGATTTGGAGATTGAGTAAGTCATCAATGCCAATGATTTCATCAATAACGCTTACATAATGGAACCTCGTAAACGATGGGGTTCAGGGAGCTTCCAGATTGGTGAGCATATCTAGGTGCTGGAAAGGCGGTGCACCCAGAGAGCAGGGAAAGTCCATGCCCCTCCCCCATACCTTGCTCTATGCATCTCTTCTATTTGATTGTTCTTGAGTTGTGTTCTTTATAATAAGCCAGTAATAGTAAGCAAACTTTTCCTGAGTTCTGTGAGCATTCCAGCAAATTCTCAAACCTGAAGAGTGGGTCATGGAAATCCCTGACCTTATAACCAGTCAGTCAGCAGTACAGGAGACCCAGACTTGGGAAACTGGAGGGGCAGCCCTATGGGAGAGGGCCCTTTCACCTGAGGGATCTGATGCTAACACAGGGGGTAGTTAAGGCCAGAATTGAATTGAATGGTGGAATACCCACATGGTGCCTGGACAGCTGGAGAATCGATTGTCGGTGTGGAAAAACCCCACACGTTTGGTGTCAGAGGCATCTGTTTCTGAGGGTGGAAACAGATCATAGTGGTAGAATTGCAGCCGGGGTCTGAGCTAACCCACGTGTGAGGGCCATGTGACCACACAGACCTGTGCCTCCATTTTAAGCTTACCCTACAAAACTGACAAGCTTATCAAGATGTTACTGGTTCAATACTGACCTCTCAGTCGTGACTACTCTCTCTTTTCCTTTTGTCCCTCTCTTTCTGTCCTGCCCGCCTTCTCTCTCCTCAGTAAGTCTAAGGAGATGTCCCGGTGAAAATTTGCGATTATTTCTAGAATATAATAAAAAGTTTTTTTTTTTCCCTACTTGCTTCTGTTAAGTGCAAGAAGAAAGAATGAAGACGACTCAACCAGTTAAAACCCATTTTGATGCACTTCCTTGCTTGATTACTAGCTGGGATTGTGTTTTTCATAAAAAAGTTGATATTTTATCCAAAGGCTTAAGGGTGATAGGTCTCTAATCTTTCAGTCATTATCCACACCGGTCAGGTTAAATAATCACTGTAGTAGTTCTGCTAACAGATGGCATTGTGTAATTTTCGTGGTGGTGGAAGGAGTAAGGAAATTGGAATAAATCTTGTATCCTAGTAACAGATTACATTCACCAAGCACCACAGAAACTAAAGTAGGTGAAAAAAAAAAATCTCACGGAACATTGTGCAAACAGCCAACTAAGAAAGCAACTCTTTCTCTGGTATCAAAGGTATATTTTTAGTCAAATATTTATATGTATGAATACTTATAAATATAAATTTTTCCCACAAATGGTAAGAGAACTTTATTTTAATAAAAATGTCTATTTTTTTATTGAAATAATAAATTCTGGCCCTTTTCTCCAGCACTAGAAAACATCTGTATTGCTAAAAAGCCATCCATTTATTTAGACATACTCTTATTGGAAAGCTTACATTTTCCCATTGAGACCATGCATACTGCATTAACTGAGTTTTTCACTGTGTCTTGAGGTTCTAGATCATTTTATTCCATTCTTTCTCCATAGTTGCATTTCCCCAAACTTTTGCAAAGGACCTATATCGTTTTATAAGGGGGAAAAAAACAACAAAAAAATAAATATTATTAAGTACAAGAAGTTGTGTATTTTCAATATTCCACATATTTAAAAATCTGGTGATTCTCCTTGAGTTCAAACTCCACTAATAGCAGTTTTATTTTATTTATTTTTTTAACGTTTTTTATTTATTTTTGAGACAGAGAGAGACAGAGCATGAACGGGGGAGGGGCAGAGAGAGAGGGAGACACAGAATTGGAAGCAGGCTCCAGGCTCTGAGCCATCAGCCCAGAGCCCGACCCGGGGCTCGAACTCATGGACCGCGAGTTCGTGACCTGAGTTGAAGTCGGACGCTTAACCGACTGAGCCACCCAGGCGCCCCAGCAATTTTATTTTATAAAAGGGTCAGGAGTGCCGTGGTGCTCCAAGTCTGAGAAAAACACACCTCTAACCCCTTCCATAGCATTTCCTTTATTGTTGAAATTCTCAAGTGCTTCTAATTTCAGCGGTCATTTTGCCCAGTGCGGAACAGGGTTAGCAGGATGCAGTCAGCTTAGACCTTCCACCGGATCCCTGGCAAGGAAACCCTCCTTTTTGCTCTTAGCAAAAGAGCACCCCAGGCAAAACCATTAAGAGGCTCCCGAGGTTTTATTCACTTCTAAACCTTGGAGTTTTAAGTGCTTCTTAGAAAAAATTTTTTTCCTAACATTGATTTATTTTTGAGAGAGAGTGAATGAGAGAGGAGCAGAGGGAAGGAGACAGAGGATCCAAAGCAGGTTCTGTGCTGTGAGCTCAGAGCCCAATGCAGGTTTTTAACTCAGAACAGTTTGATCATGACCTGAGCTGGAGTCAGGAATGAGTCCGCTGCTTAACGGACTAAGCCAGCAAACACACACCCCTTCAGTGTTTCTTTAGCATTTACAAAGCCCCAGGGCTTGAGGAAGCATTTATTTCCACAGCTTTCTCTAGGTTCCCCGCTCCTCCCCCTTTGCTTCCGAGTCCTGAGATTAGTTAATGGAATATTTTAATTAATGGTTGAAGCAATGGAGAATTTGGGGGAGAATTCATCTGTTTACACCTGTAGTCTAAAATGCCCTCATCGGGAATAAGTCTAGAGTTCCACTTCTGTTGTTTTATTCTTCCAGGAAACGTCCTCTGCCCTCACTGTCCCATTATTCTCTAGTTATAAATCTGAAACTTGGTCTTGGTCAACTGGTAGTTGACATATTTCATCAGGTTGTCAAAATTACCAGACCCCAGGAATAATAAAGGTACCCAAACAAACCTGGATTTTAAACATCCTGATTGAAAAATTAAAAAAAAAGAGAGAGATAGAAAAAAGGAAAAGTGGGGCACCTGGGTGGCTCCGTCAGTTGAGCATCTGACTTCAGCTCAGGTCATGATTTTGCGGTTCGTGAGTTCTGTGCTAACAGCTCAGAACCTGGAGCCTGCTTCAGTGGATCCTGTGTTTCCCTCTCCCTCTGCCCCTCCCTCACTCGTGCTCTGTCTCTCTCTCTGAAATAGATAAACCTTTAAAAATTAAAAAAAAAAAAAAGAGAGAGAGAGATATAAAAACCCTGATTGATATTGACTGCTCACCTGAGACCCTTCTACTCTCCTCTCACATATAGGTCCCTATTTCTCCCAGACTAAGGAACATAGCATCTCCTTATACTGATTTTATGGAAAAAGAAGCCCCAGATTTGATAACGATTAGGGGGAAGTTTTACTGGCCCACTTCCTTTTATCTCATGTTAATTTCTATCAGGCTTCTCTAACAATCTGCATTTTCTTACCCAATAAAATACCTGTTGTGAAGTAATTTAACACATAGACTTAAAACAACTCACTCATGGAAATGGAGGCGCTTTCTAAGATTTTGAACTGCCTGGTTTTAATCCCAGAACGTGGGCTAATATGGATGAAAGGTACAGTGAGGTATTATGGGTAGGATTTTCCTAGAAACCTACTGAAGATACTAACGGATCTCAGAGATGTTAGGGTCCCCCTGAGAAGACTCCCGGTTTTCCTCACCAAGCTCTAGAATGTTATCTCAAGGTGTGGCGTGGGCAGGCAAGTTGTATTGTGTGTCATGTGCATATTGAGGAGTTCCAAAGCCACCCTGATTTCCAAGGGTTGACAAAGCTCACAAAGGACTTAAGATGATGGATGGTTCTACTGGGGCAAATTGAATTGCTGAAGGAGGCTTACGATGCTGACGGTGCTCTGAACAGTAGACTCCTACATTTCAGGGGTGGAAGTAGCAATACCCAATGTTTTCTTTAAGGACCTAACATTCTGAATACTTCACGTGTTAAACAACCCTGGAAGGCGGATGGTAGCCAGTCTAGCCCCTTGATTTTAAGCGTGAGGATAATGAAGTCGAAGAAGTTGTATAACTTGGCTAAAAGTAGCCCAGGGATTTAGAGACAGAGGCTGAGCCATACAACAGATTTCCTCACTTTGACTCCAGTGCTCTATTATGAAAACATGCCATGATTACATTTTGAGTCCCCTGTAACAGGGAGACATTTTGCAGTAAGTCCAGGTAAGTGACATTTTTTAGGCGCCTACTTTATTTGGGAGCTTATAATGGATTATGACATTTCCCAGAGGCAAGATGTACCCACACCTAATAAAAACAGGGGGAAAATAGAACGCACTGAGCTAGGTTGACTGCTCTGGGTTAATGCTTTTGAACATTTTTCTCCGATCACACTCACATCCCTCAGCTGAGCCAGACTAACTCTGCTTCTTTATGTTTCCCAGGCATGTTGGCTGGTTAATCAGACCATCCAAAGATATTTGGCTGATCTATGTATTGCCTTTTTTTTTTTTTTAATCTCAGCTATATGGATTTTACAGCATAGCAATTTTTATGTTTGTTCTCATTTATCTCAAAAAACTTCTTGAAAGTCTTCAGACTGTAAACTGTACCTTGTGATAAATGTCTAAGAAAGTAGCACATCCAAGCGTATTTATTTTAGGCACACTGTCGTTGTTCTGCCTAATATATTGCTGAAAAGGAAATAACAGACTGTTTGGGTCTATTAGGGAGCATAGCTCCAAGACAACACCATGTATTAAAGGTTTTATATATTCATGATATGGGACTTTTGTTATGATTTTAAATCTTACAAAGAGCATCTAGCAATCATGTAACTTTTTCTTTTTTTTTCTTTTAACATTTATTTATTTTTGAGACAGAGAGAGAGCATGAACAGGGGAGGGTCAGAGAAAGAGGGAGACACAGAATCTGAAACAGGCTCCAGGTTCTGAGCTGTCAGCACAGAGCCTGACGCGGGGCTCAAACACACAGACCGCGAGATCATGACCTGAGCCAAAGTTGGATGCTTAACCGACTGAGCCACCCAGGCGCCCCTGTAACTTTTTCATTTTTTTGTGCAAAATAGTAAGAAAGCTTTTTGGAGAAAATGTCCGGACTGTACTTGTCACACATATATTTGACAATTGCCTTTTATAATAGGTCTGACTCAGGTTTTCTTTTAAGTGAATGACTAATGTGGATTGAAGTCAGTTTCATACTTACATGACCAGGTGGATGACTTCTGGAACTTTTACTTGGTGGGGTTTGGAAACAATGCTTAGAAAAATGAGGTAGCCACAAAAATTAAAATTATAATTCATACATATAAAAATGATATAAGAGGTATAAGAAGTTCCCCTGACAATATTGTCAAAAGAACCCACCTTCAACTAGTTAATGCAGAGCTAAAAAAAAAAAAAGGAAATTCATGCGATACTAACATAAAAACAAGAGATAAGATTTAACAATATATAATATAGATACTAGATATCGGTGAGAAAGGAAAGGATTGTAAAACAAATAATACCTGGGCAATTAGTTAACTATTTAGATCTACTTTTTTAGGGCGTGCACTAAAACCACTAAAACAAACTTCTACATCACGAAAAAGTGAAATATATTAATAACAATCACTACATAAAAACAAAGCATAATTTTTCATGGATGTCTTATGTCTCAATGGGCACTAGATGGGGACAACTTAAAGTTAAAAAAAAAATCACAAGGAGGGGCATCTGGGTGGCTCAATCGATTAAACTTGAGACTTTGGCTCATGGGTTTGAACCCTGCGTCGGGCTCTATGCTGATAGCTCGGAGCCTGGCGCCTGCTTCAGATTCTGTGTCTCCCTCACTCTTTGCCCTTGCTGCACTCACACTCCGTCTCTCTCTCTCAAAAATAAATGTTAGAAAAATATTTTAAAAGTCACAAGGAAAATAATAAAGATAATTTGATTTTACTATATAAAACATATAAACATTCCATATGATGATAAGAATGAGCTAATAATTACTGAGCACTTACTAAATATTCTGAGTGTATTACATGAATTAACTCTTAATTATCAGAACAACCCAATGAAATAGATACATTGTTATCCCATTTTACAGACCAGTCAACCGAGGCACAGAGAGGTTAAACTTCTAGCTCAAAGTAACACGATTAGAACTTATTGAACAGAAGATCTTACTGTATTTAAATCTTAATGTATTCTTTCTTCATGAGTGTCTGATATCTAACTAATGCTTTTTGAGTCTTATTTGGACGTTTTGCCCTCCCCTAAGTCAGCAAGATATTTCCCCACAAGTCTAAAAGTTTCAAAATTTTATTCTTGTCACTTAAGTTTAAATCCCCTTGGAATTGATTTTTGTGTTTGGGAGGACATAGGATCTTATTTTATTTGGAATGTGTGTATTATTTATCTCTCGCCATTTATTGAAAAAGTTGTCATTTTCCCACTAATCTGCCCTATCATGAATCAAATTTCTACATGTTTATGAGTCTATTTTTAGGCGGCATGTTCTATTGGTAAATTTGTCTATCTCTGCACTACTTCCACATTGTCTTAATTACTTGAGCCTCAAAATAAGCACTGATACCAACTAAAAAACGTTTCCTCTTTGTCATCCTTCTTCTTCTAAAATATTCAGATTCTTCTTTGCTCTTTACTTTGTATCTAAAGAGCAATTTTCAGAGAACAGATATACTTTGGATAGATATTCTTTTCACTCACTCATCAGATTACCAAACATTTTTAAATATGAGATGATCCGATCTAAATGATGGAAAGTGAAATGTTTGCTCTTGTATCCAGCTTGAGAGAGTTTTAATTGTAGGTATGGTTTTTTGAATAGCAATTTGATAAAATGTATGAGGAGCTTTAAAGATTATAACTTTAATCCAATAATTAAAATGTTGCATATCTGTGTATCGTAAGAAAGTATTTGAGAAATCTGTCATGGTTTTATATCTAAAGATATTTACTGAAGATTATTAATAATTGAAATTATAAGCAATCTAAATGTCCAACAATAGGAATGTAATTAATGAATTGTGTTGCATCCATTTATGGGATAAAATGGAGTCTTTTTGAAGGATTTTTTTTAGTGATATTGGAAAACACATGATAAAGTGTTATGTGCAAGAAAGCATGATACAAAATTGTGTATGCTGTATGGTCTTAACCTTTTAAAAATTCATAGGAGAAAGACTAGAAAAAATATACTTAAATGTCACCCGTGATTTTCTTTGGCTAATAAAATTATGGGCGATTATTTTTCTATTTCTTCTATTTTCCTGTATTTCTAAAAGTTACTTTTTGAAAAAGTATCACAGATGACTTTTCGTTCAAGCAAAAGCAAAGGAAAATTTTTTCTCAGTGGCCACTTCTATTTTGATAATATAAAATCCTAAACTGAATGAATGAAAGCTTTGTTTCTCTAACAGTTCAGTTAATATCTGGTATCAGCCACTCTGAAAGAGTCATGGTTCAAAGTTGACCATGTCGATGACAGGTGCCTGGACTTGCCTTTTGATGTGCCTCTGGAATATCTCAGAAGGAAGCTCATTTCTGTGAAGGTACCTTTTTATGCCTCATCAATATTCCACTGCCCCATTTCTTCCAAGATAAAATTCCTCAGGGTAAAAAAGTTCAAGGCTTTGAATGGCACCAGAGTGTCAGAAAGTGTTTCATTTAGAAATAAGACTTGTAGACCTCAGGTTGCAGGAGCTTACATATATGATGAATTTTTAAGCGATGAGGAGAACCCAAGAGAGAGGGTGTGTGCATCTTTGAAGTTTCTATGCCCGTGTCATTATGTGGATAATCAATGACGAATGCTCAGATGTTCATATTTGTTACCTAGTGATCACTCCACACTGCCTTGTAATAAAGCCACTCTGTTGAGATGAGTTGGTCATATGGTGAATACCGGTTGGATAAAAATCCCGGAGAAGCTGCTTTAAGCACGACGCAAGCAACACCACTGACATGCGTCAGGCTCACAAAACCCTTCCGGGGACTTCAGAGTGTAAAATGAGGTGTTGCAATGTCCAGCCGGGTGGGGTCTGCTGGTCCTGGGTGAGCATGCTGACGGTGAAGGAAGGTCATAGGGGTTGAAATCCATGAAAGATTCAGTCTCCGTGTGGCTGGACGAAAGGCATAAAAACAACAATTGTGTTGGTTCTACCTCATTTAAAAATATTTCCTTATTTAATGAACAAAGGGTGGGCTCACCTTTGTCTATTAGCAATCACGATGTGCTCTCTTAGCTTTATTGCCGCTCATGACAGTAACGCTGGGACTCTGCTGGTCTCCACAGTGTTTGTAATGTCAGGGAGTAGGGGCAAGTAAGGCAGTGGTGACACAGAGTTTCATTACACCTGACACACACCTAACTCCCCACCTCTTACTCTGCGTACTAAACAGTATAGGCATTTTAACAGCCCAAAGTAAAACCGAAGGCAAAGGGACCTTGCAATACACAACAGGCTTCCTTCCTTTGAAAGAATATATTGAAAATAGTACTTTCAGTGGCAAAAGCCTATAGAGTTGCCAGGTTGTCTCGGTATCACCAGGATCCCTCCTTTGGCGGCGGTGAAGGCTCAAAGCTGGGACAGCTTTTACCTCTTCATGTTGCCCCTCTGGTGTTTTCTTCACAGGAATGTTTACAACCCAGGTTGGATTGGATTCTCAAGTGTTTTATTGTTTCTGTGAAATGACTTCTGGGCTATCTTATGAAATTTAGGTCAAATTTATCTACCAAAGGACCATGCAATCGTCCATAAATTGAATGTGTGATGGATGTGTCAGAACCATCTTTCATCTCAGAACTATATAACAAATCACACTCCTATTCTTTCTAGGATACCCATGTGAAAATCCAAGAGGAAAGTCAAAGGGAAAAAAAAATCACAGCGAGAAACAAGAGCATCCCCACAATGCATCCTGGCATTCCGCGGCAGATAATTTTGCTATTTAGTTATGCCCTGCCTTATTCTGGAAAGAACTGAGAGAGAGGAGTTTTCTGCTCTTCCTTTCTGCTCTGCCACACTATGTTTCATTTCTCAGTGAAACAGTACTACTGTCTTTCTACCGCAGCCAAAATCAGAGCTTCTGTCCCTATGTGAAAGAATAACTTCTGGACGTCCTCAAGGTCTACTGCAGGGAGCCGTCACACAAAAACGCACAGGGCGGATCTTAAGCACGACCATATAGGAGAGAACAGACATGTCAGATCGTTCATTCTATTTATTGCACTTGTCTATTGGCACCTCCTCTCCAAGATGATTTCTTCTAGTGGAGGTGATAGACTATTGGCACTTTTCTCATTTCTACAAAAATGGAGAGTATCAGAATTTCCTCAGTATTTTCTCACTAGGCGGGCAATGAGGATTAATCACTTTAGCAAATCACTGGATTTCAGTGCAGCAGAGAAGATTGCAAGACCTCTGGCATAATTCATTAGCAATTATGAGTGTCAAAGCCCAGCATCCGTGCGTAGACTTTAATGCTTGTTAATAAATTTGGCAATTCATCATTCTATTTTCTTCTTTCTTATGGTTCAGACAAAGAACCCTAAGTTGACACGATAATTGAAGAGCCATGTAAAGTTAAACTAGTGAAGAAAGCATTGTCATCATCACCAGCACCAAAGTTACCGATCATTTTTGGGCACTGATGACAGGCACTGTTTGAAGACATATACATGTATTAATTCAATCCTTGCCACAGCCTTATGGGATGGGTGCTATTATTATCTGAATGTTATAAATGAGGCCTTTGCGGCACAGAGTGACCAAGTCATGAACTGAAGCTTGCACAACTAGACAGAGTAGATCCACAATCTACGTCAGTTCTCTTGAACACTTTACCATATTGCCACCGCAGAACCGAGCACGTCACGGCCACTGGAGGTGATCTCCAAGATCCCAGATTCTAGTCAAGCCTTCATGAGGCATAATCAACATAAAAGAAACTGTGCATATTTGAAGTTCATATTTGGATAAGTTTTGCATATGTATAAACCATCACCATAACAAGATAGCGAATATATACCCCCCAAAAGGGTATATATTCTTGCCAGACTGGAGTCTTTCTCTTCTACGCGTTCCACTGCACTCACCTGTTTTCCGTCACTAGATTCCCCAGAATCTGATTTATTGAGAAAAATTTTTATTTCAGTATAGTTGGCACACAAGGTTACATTAGTTTTAGGTGTGCAATAGAACGATTCGACAAGTTTCTACATGATACACCACACATGTAGCTACGTCTGTCCCCTACAGCACTATTGCAATACCATTGACAATACTCCCTATTCTGAGCCTTTCACCCCCATGACTTATTCATTACATAACTAGAAACTTGTGTCTCCCGCCCCTGCTTCCCCCATCTTGCCCATCGCCCGGCCACCTCCTCCTCTGGCAACCACCAGTCTCTTGTCTGTATTTATAGACCTGATTTTGCTTTTTGTTTTCTATTGCTGGATTGTATTCCATCGTTTGAATATACTACTGTTTGCTTCTCCACTCATCTGGTGATGGACATGTGGGCTTCGGACAGTTTTTGACTATTCAGATAGTTTTTGACATATTTTCGACACACAGACGCCGTAGTGATTTGTGTGTCATCTTCGTCTGGACATATGCTTTCATTTCCCTTAAGCAAATACCTGAAAATGGGATCTCTGGATCATTGGGCAGGTTGGTGTATATATAACTTTTAAGGAATTGCCAGACTGTTTTCCAAAATAGTTGACTCCTGTTATATCCCCCTTCCCCTCACTTCCCCTGCCAAGCAGTGTCTGAAAATTCCAATTTCTCTATTCCCTCACCAACATTTGATATGGTCAGGTTTCTTAATTTTAGCTTTTCTAATACGTATGTAGTGGTACCTTATTGTGGTTTTATTTACTTTTCTCTGATGGGTAGTGATGTTGAGCATCTTTACATGTGCTTATTTGTTATCCATATCTTTTCCGAGGTAGTGTCTGTTCAAATATTTTGCTTATATTTTATGAAGTTGATTTCATACTGTTGAGTTTTGAGAGTTGTCTACATATTCTGGAAACAATTCTTTTATCTGCTAAGCGATTTGAGGATATTTTCCCCAAATCTGTGGTGTGTCTTTTTATTCTTTTTTTTTTAATGTTTATTTATTATTGAGAGACAGAGAGACACAGAGCGTGAGCAGGGGAGGGGCAGAGAGAGGGGGAGACATAGAATCTGAAGCAGACTCCAGGCTCTGAGCTGTTAACACAGAGCCTGACGCAGGGCTCGAACTCACAAACTACGAGATCATGACCTGAGCCGAAGTCGGTCGCTTAAGCAACTGAGCCACCCAGGCGCCCCGTGTCTTTATTCTCTTTGATGGTCATTTTCAGAGTCTTTTAAAGAGAAGAAGTTTCAAATTCAGATGACATCCAATTTTTTGTTTTCTTTAATGAATCATCTTTTGGGTCTTGTATCCAGGTGATTTTTATCTAACTCATGGTCACAAAAATTTTCTCCTGTTTCCTTCAGAAGCTGTATAGTTTCAGATTTTATGTTTAGTCTATGATCTATTTAAGCTAATTTTTGTATATGGCTTGAGATATAGATTGAAGTTCATTATTTGGTATTTGAATATCCAATTTTTTCTACCACCATTTTTTAAAATGATGTTTTATTTGCAAATCTGTAAGAAAAATCAGTTGTCTATGTGTGTGGACCTATTTCTGGATTCCCTATTTTTTCCCATTGGTCTATTTGTTTACCTTGACATTAATACTGCAGTTTTGATTATTATAGCTGTATAATAAGTCTTGCAGTCAAGTAGCTTAATTCTCCAGCTTTTATTTCAACCTTTTAAGTCTTTGTGCTATTGTTGACATATATTTTACTTCATATGTAAACACCCACATTTAATAAATAAACTATTATTATTTGCTTTAGTCTATTGTATTTAAAAAACTTGAACATTATAAACATATCGTATTTTTACCTATGTAGCTAACATTTCTAGTGCTTTTTATTTCCATATCTAGATCCATATATGCATCTCGTACCATTGTCTTTTACTTATAGGACTTCCTTTAACTTCTCTTATAGTACTGGTGATGAATTTCTTCAGTTCTTATATGTCTGATAAAGTCTTAATTTCACTTTTGTTTATGAAAGACATTTCACTTGGAATAGTTGACAGTTTTTATCTTTCAGTTCTTTAAAGGCTTTGCTCTGTTTGTTCTCACTTGCTTTATTTCCAATAAGAAACCTATCATCCTTATCTTTGTTTCTCTGTACGTTATACGTGCATTTTCTCTGGCTGCCTTTAAGATTCTGTCTTCATCGTTGATTTTGAGCAACTTGATTATGACATACCTTGGCATAGTTTTTTGCTTTTTCATGTTTCTTGCACTTAGGGTTCCTTGACCTCCCTAGATCTACGTGTTTATAGTTTTCATAAAATTTGGAAAATTTTCAGCCATTACTTGCTCAAATGGTTTTTCTAGTGTTTTTTTTTTTCAGAATAACACCCTGAATAGATAATTTTGGTAGTAGCAATACAGTTCAACTCTATACAGTCTAAATTATATACAATCTCACACACACACACACACACACACACCGTTGAGCCTAAATGTCCATCAACTGATGAAATGAATAAAGAAATTGTGGTTTATACACACAACGGAATACTATGTGGCAATGAGAAAGAATGAAATATGGCCTTTTGTAGCAATGTGGGTGGAACTGGAGAGTGTGATGCTAAGTGACATAAGTCATACAGAGAAAGACAGATACCATATGGTTTCACTCTTATGTGGATCCTGAGAAACTTAACAGAAGTCCATGGGGGAGGGGAAGAAAAAAAAAGAGATTAGAGAGGGAGAGATCCAAAGCCTAAGAGACTCCTAAAAACTGAGAACAAACTGAAGGCTGACGGGGGGTAGGAGAGAGGGGAGGGTGGGTGATGGGTATTGAGGAGGGCATCTTTTGGGATGAGCACTAGGTGTTGTATGGAAACCAATTTGACAATAAATTTCATATTTAAAAAAAGATTCTTGTGGTGGTAGGGTTTATAATAGCTAAGAAATTAAGTAGATCTATTTCCAATTCTGGTTTTGTTATTTGCTGACTTGTTCTAGGGCAACGTCTTCACCATTTCTCAACTTCAACATCTTTTTCTGTAAAATGATGATTATCATGATACCTATTTCATAGAATTCCTGTGAAAATTAAATACTTAGCTTAACAGCTACTATCTAAATTATGGGTGCTGTTATAAATAATATCATTTGAGATGTCTACCATCTTTAAAAATATGCTTTTACCCCATTAGGAACCTGGGAAATTTATACAGTCAATGACTAAATAACATTCAACAAATGACTAGGAGTCTTGATGCTAGTGTGGTGAATGATACAAAATAAGCATAAGACATAGTCACACAGAACTAGACCAGGGTAGATATGACTTCTGAAAGAGACCTCAGTTTCTAACTGTCACCTCACCTCAAGGAGTGGTTGGAGGGCCATTTAAATGTATGCAAATCATTGACTCTCTGTGTTCTGTTAATGCTTTCAAGTTTTTATATTGTGGGATGTTGGATTTTAAGACTGATAGAACAGCTAGTTGCCTTTTCTTGGAACCATGCAAACATGTTCCAGTTCAGTGATACAGCAAGCCATCATTACTAAAAAGAGAAGATTCACAAAAAGTGATACCATGGATTACTTTAAAAGCCTCAGGATAAGGAAGTTTATGAGTAAGAGTTAAAATGCATGAGACAAGAAGACAAGAAGAAACATCATGAGTTAAAAGAAAGTAACAGATAGGAAGTCACAGGTTTTCTTTGAGTTCTTTCTTCTCCAAAGCAAAGACATTCTACGTGTCAGGATGTATTTTGAGTTAACGATGTCAGGATGTATTTTGAGTTAACGAGTCTCGCTATTAGAACTCTATCACTCTCAGAAATATCCCACACATGGAGTCAGGCAAAGAGGATTATTTTCCTCCTAACATGAATTAAGTTATTTTCTTGAGACATCTTGTTTGAACTCTTGACAGTTATATTCCACAGAACACATTTCCTATTTCAGACAGTCCAGTGGAATTCTCCCGGTGCTATGTCATTTGGGAAATCTCATTGGAATGAGACATTTCTCACATCAGTTTCTACAGCCTGGTTTTGGGCTATTTTCCTTCTGGCCTTTGTGAGGATCCCAGTGATGAGTCTTTGCTTTGGATGCTGCAGGAGAGAAGGAATTTCAAAGGGTCATGGAATCACAGTAAGGCGCTAGTAAGGATTCATTGTCCTAGAGTAAAACAAAACAAAACAAAAAACAAAACAAACAGAAAACCTTAGACATTCAGGATCTTGAGGACATTCCAAGACTTGAAAAACTGTATTTGTCCGCATAAGAAAAGATTTTAGTAAATATCCTCTTGAAACTTCCCATGATTAGTTGTGGGGAAATGAACACATTTAAAATATAATCATTTTCTTTCTTTAGTCTACTGTTTATGTGGTGTTGTTCCATGAAGAATAATGAGAATGAAGTTTGTGATGCTAATGTAATAATTCTGCCTTTAATTTTTTTATTGTCCCATGTACGATTCAGGTGGGGTCGGAATAAAATGTTACACAAATGATGTACTCAATCACCTAATATTTACAAGATTCTTGCTTAAGTCATACTTCTAGAAAGAAGTCTTCAACAATTTATATCACTGTATCCCTCTTTAAAACAAAGCTATAAAGACTTTTTCTTACTCTATTCATAGTGTAGTGTTGTATCAGGGTAACTAAGTATATTTGGACAGTTAAGTTACAAGGCTCAGCCCCACTCCTAACTGGGGTTTTTCAAAATGGTACCACTATATGTCTATGCTGCTACACTATATGTCTATGCTGCTTTCATTTGGTGTTGGCACATGAAGAATATTAATGAAACAAATTTTAGCAGGCTTCCACAGTGGTCGTGACCTCCCCAAATTCCTAAGTATTCCTTTATCCCCTTTGACCTTACTTCTCTACATTACTCTAGTAAGACTTTTCTATTTCAAATTATTAAAATAAACCATCACATGGAAAATATTGGTGAAACAACAATTCCCCTCTATTAGATCTTGTCATCAAAATCTATGACTTAATCATATTTAATGTTTGGTCATTGGCCATGAGCAACTGCATCCTAATGTTGGTCACAATTTATGGAACATTCCTTTACTAATCTGCATTATGTTTTGAAATTCCTCAATGTTTAATTCCTTCTCAGTTTTACATAATGACTTTATATCCATTGGGAAGACACTGCATCTCAGTCAAGTGGATGAGACTGAATAAGGATGTAAATGTCTTAGCATCATAGCATCACATATCCTTGGCATTGACAAATAACTCTATTTTCTTCTCCAGGGAAAGGGAAGTTTTATAGGCTGCTAGTCACAAAATGAAGAGGCGAACATTTGTAAACCATGATCACAAGCACATCAGTCTTGGATCAGCATCTACGTCTTTTAAATTTCTCATCCCACATTTACCAGCTACAATTAACAGTGGCTGCCATTAAAGGAACAAGTAGCTTCTGCTTCCGACTTTGCTACTGTTTCTGAGTTTTGAAACTCAGGGGAGTTTCACCCTAAGTCTTGGCTTGCTCTTGTTTAAATTTGAGTGATTTTGAACATGCACAGTAGTCCACGGCCAGAGAGAATATATTTAGTGCATTCCACTATTGTACTTTAATTCAGCAAGCTTTTAGAGCAATTGATTGTACTCAACAAATGTGGTAGCATCTTTGCAATGACAATAATAATAGAAAGAGACAGAAAAAAGAAAGAAAGAAAGAAAGACAGAAAGAAAGAAAGATGTCTGTGTGAGGCCAGTACATTTTAAGCAAAATATCCCTGATATATCCTCTTTTTAGAATGCTTTTCCCTGCAAGTCTTGGTCTCACTACTGTGACCTTAGCAACAGGCAACTTGAATGCTCCAGACAGTAACTTGACAATGAGCTTCCATAGGCATTGTGATCCTTTTGTGCACTGGATTTCTTTCTCTATTATTTAGTGAATCCACAGGAATGCAGAGAGAAACACGGAGCCTTGCTTCTCATTGGTGGGTTACAAATGGGGCTGAGTGACCTCCAATACTTGGTCTTAAAATTTTCACAGCAGGCATTTTGGGAGCACGTATATTGGGGGCTGGGTGGGAGGGCTGGGTGGGAGGCAGCAGATCACATGTGGAGATTTTCAATCCAGAATTGCTGCTAATTAGAGTGGCTTCCAAAAATGGGCATTACTGTGAAAGGTTTTTTTTCCAGGGTTGTGCGGGCTTTGTTTGGGATGAAGAGGTGAGAATGGGAGAGTATATAGGGGAGAGAAATATAGGGAGAGAAAAAGGGGAAATGCTTCCAACCTAATCTTTTGCTTCCAACCTGGAAGCAACAGTCAGATGCAACACGTCTCACTAGATAATTCCCAAATGCCATGGTAGGGCTGATGCTTCCCATGTGGAGCATATGGCCTTACAAAAGAATGCAGGCTGCTTAGGAATCAAAACAGGGGCTTATTTCTTATCAACTGTTCTGATTTTCAGTGAATTTCAGCAGTTTGATGGGTCTTGAGTAGCAAAGATTGGACTTCAATTTTAGCACCTTGCAATGATTAGTGGGGGATGTTCAATTGGGAACGGTGTTCTGTTTATTTTTCTACGCACCTTTGAACTGAAAAACGAATGGATTTCTAAAAATTTTAATACATTTATTGTCTTTTGTCAACATGTGTTACAGTAAAACCCAAAACAGTGGTATAATAAAACATGCAGTTTAGTGTTTATTACTAAGAATATAAACGTTCTCATCAATGACATCAAAGCCCACAAAGTATTTTCAGATACAGGCCTATGAGTGAGTTACAAGAATATCATCAAACCAATAAAAGATATTGTAACATGCTTTCTAAATCTCTATAGAACTACAAAGAGCACCATCTGGAAAAGAAGATGTTTCCCCAGAAAGTCAGTGTGAGGCTTTCTGTGCAGAAAGTAGAATATAGCAGTTTAAATAGTAAGCTGAGGGTTGATTAACTTGACCTACACACTCACTTACTCTGGGACCCCAGGAATGTATTTGCATGCACCTGGTTTCCTTTCTCTGACTGCACATAAAGTGTAATATGAACTTGACCTTGTAGCAGTAACTGTGTGTATCGGGAACTGGCCAGGTGCCTTTTAAGCAAGAAAAAGGTAGTTTTTCTGGAAAGGTACACATCTGGAACAAAAGACAGTGCCGGGACCATTTCATCACCTCCTTTTAAGTTACTCCTCCTTACGTGGGTATCGCTCTGAAGTCCAGAAATAGTTAAAAGAGAACGAGGGTATTTTCTTCCCAACTTCCCGCAGCAAATCTCGTGTCTGTGAGCACCTGCAAATAACAAAGTGTGACTATTCCAAAAGTTAGAGGCTGTTTGAAATAGACTGAAATAATTCTATGTCTTTTGTTGAAAATGGTAGCGGAGAAAATGTGTTAGATTTGAATTAATCAGTAGACTTATTTGGCTATTAATTGTATCTATGCTGTAGCATAAGCTCAGTGAATTCCTTCTGCTTGAAGGTAATTGTACATTTACAAACATTAAGTGTATGCTATTATAGGAATAAGTCGTTTGGAAGAAATTCTTCCCGTGGTCTTCACGTATTGGATCGAAGAAAAAGATCCGTTCTACACAAATTCTGGGAGGCAAAGTTCCTGGCTCATGTAAAAACCTAGTAATCAGTTGACCGACTGAATAAATGAATGCACGAATAAAACTGTATCTGCTGAGACTATATGCAATTTAACACTATGCTATTGTCTAGATAATTTGGTCAGTGTGGGATGCTGTACGGAATAACTTAGAGCTAATCTCTTTCACTACGTTAATAATTAGCTGGCAGTACCTGGGAAATTACCACAACTTTGTAATTCTCCTGGCCAGCATAGACACCCTTGAAATGAAACGATCTTGACAGTTGCTGCAGTGGCCCCCAAATCTGGCCATCCGGCATCACTGCCAGTTACACACACAGTTTATGGTTGTAGGCACTGTATTTGTGGCCCACTTTAATGTTTATTGTCTAGACCTGCTGTTGCCGTATTTGGGCTGAATGCATTTTCGCTCTGTGGGGCAGCTAGGGGTGGGAGTGGAAAAGTTGGTTTCTTGGTTTAGTGAAGCAGGTAACCAGGGAATTTGGGAGAAATGCGCATTCCATTCCACACCCGGTCAATACAGATGGAGAAAAACAGAACCTGTTTGTGTTTTCTTTATCACAGTTTCCTACATTATCATTTTATGGAAATAATTACCGTCTTGGCCAACAACTTTGCTTGATTACGGCTCTGAGTCTGTTTCTCATTTTCCTTAAAGGAAGACATTATTGTTAGAAGCAGCCAAATCCCTCAGTACTCCTCGAGATGTTATTCCTTTCTCAATCATTTTTAAGGCAGAATCCCAACACCTAAATTTTTAAGTATTTTAAGAATTCATGCATCAAAGATTTTTATTTTCAGAAACAAACGTGTATAGCACCAAAATAGCTAGCTTACCATTATTTCTGTTAACATCCCTGAAATAGCAAAAACAGTGTCCCTCGATTATAAGATAAGAAGTGTGGAATCTATACTTAAAAGGAATAACATTTTTTAACAGATCATTTAAAAAATTTCTTTAAGAAGTTCTTGAACTCAGTATATCCAGAACCCAGTATATTCAGTTTCTCAGATTCTAAACATCTCTATAGAGAATATTGGATTGCGGTGATGACTAGACAATTCTATAAACTTATTAAAATTTTTTGAAATGTACACTTAATCTTTTAAAAAAATTTAATGTCTATTTTTGACAGATGGAGACAGAGCATGAGCGGGAGAGGGGCAGACAGCAAGGGAGACACAGAATCCGAAGCAGGCTCCAGGCTACGAGCTGTCAGCCCAGAGCCCAACGCGGGGCTCAAACCCACAAACCGTGAGATCATGACCTGAGCCGAAGTTGGACGCTTAACCGGGTGAGCCGCCCAGGTGCCCCTGAATTGTACGCTTAACCTTAATGAATACGTAAATTGTACCTCAGTAAATACGTTAAAAAATATGATAAGGTTATCAATGTCCAAGTGCTGCATGTGTGCAAATGTTCTTTGCACATTTAACTGAATTGATAATTAATGCCATTTTGGATCTGAAATGATTCATTCGACGCAGAGGCTTCCAAGGCAGTATTTCCACCGCTGCAGTGATTAAAACAAAGATTCAGCTCCACCCTGCCCCGTCCACCCACAGTTTGGTATTCTGTAATGATTCATTAACAGAACTTTTGGTGAAAATATCCGTGCTGGCAATGGTTGAGGGCTGTGATCCATTCTGCTTCATTACATTGACATCTGATAATGAGGACCATTGCCTTTGGTAGATAAAAAGAAAATCAGGTTTGCTATAGCTTAGCAGTCTTTCCAGAAAAAAGTTTAAAAGAGTGGGTAGGACTGAACAGGTTTTTCTGATCATGTTTCTTGTTTGTTTGTGAATTCCACAAGGAATAAAATCTAAAACATTCCCTGCAGTGTCGGGAAAAAAAAAAACTGTGTTGTACAGTATGTCAAAGATTTCCATTTATTTATGCTTGTTTTAAAAAAGAAGAAGGAAGCAACTTGACTTGTTCTGAAGGAAAAATAAGTTGAAGTCGGCTTTCAAGGTGAGCGTTCCGACATCGCTCTTACCTCAATAAATTATTTCAAAGAAAACTAGGGAGTGAAATAAATATTTTCAAGCTAAAGATTGCATATTCCTCTATACTCGTGCCTTGTGAAAATAAAGACTTTGTACCCAAAATCTTATACACCATACGATTTTATGGTGACAGACCTGGTCCATACCACGATCATGGACTTGATATCTTGCTGGTGTCCTTTGTACATTGGTAACCTCACCATATTTCAAAAGTTCTATTGAGGTGCTATTTATATACCATAACATTCATGTATCTCACAGGTATGATTCAGTAATTTTTAGTCAATTTATAGGCTTATGCAATCACCACCAAAATCTAAGTTAGAATATTTTCATCACCATGAACCCATTAGCAGCCACTCCCCATTTGCCCCCTTCTCCTCAGCCTCCCTCCCCAGGAGAAACCACGAATCTGCTCTCTGCCTCTGTAACATTCTCCTATTCTGGACATTTCATATAAATGTGTTCATACCATATATGGTCTTCTGTGACTGGCTTTGCTCCTTTGGCACAGTGTTCCATAGTCCCCGTGTTGCAGCAGGTATCAGTATTTAATTCCTTTTGATTCTATCGTAAGGACATGCGATAATATATTTATCCATCCACAAGTTGATGAAAGTTTAGGTTGTTTTCCCCTTTTGGCTGTTATGAGTAATGCTGCTGTGAACATTCATGGACAAGTTTGTGTGGACATATGTTTTCATTTCTCTCGGGTGTTCAGCTTGGAGAGCAGTTGCTGGGTCATATGGTCAAAATCTATGTTTAGCACTTTAATAAACTGCCAAACTGTTCTCCAAAAGTCCAAAAGTGATTGCACCATTTACAGTCCCACCCGCCATATATGAAGTTTCCAGTTCTTCATATCCTGGCCAAGTAAGTCTTCGTCTGTTGAGTTATATCTATGCCAGTAGGTGTGAAGTGACACTTTATTGTCACTTTAATTTGCATCTCCCTATTCATGACTTTGGCATATTTTAAATATTCTTGTATATATGAATGAATATACATCATGCCCCCGAAACAATCCAGAAGCACTTTTCAAATCAAGAGAAGAGTGAAATGTATACCCCACAGCTCTTTGCAAATAAACTAGCCCAGTCCATCAAACTGTAATCAAAATAAGGAGATCTATTTAAATAATAGTATTTTTCCACTATCAGGGAGGCCACATCAGGAGTAAAATGTATATAAGCTGTCACCTAAGTAAAGTCATCTTTAAAATATATTGAGATACATTTCAACTGCTGAAATTTGGTGTAGCAAAGCCATAAACAATTGCAGGGTAATAAACTCCAGGATTAGGTACCATATTTCTTCTTTCCCATTGAGAAGTCACATAAAAAGTTAGAAAATATTAATAAATTTTGTCCTGACTTTCTAGAGGCAAAGCTTATCCTTAATGGATAAATGAAGGAGGAAAGCAATTATGCTGTGTTCTCTCGGGTCCAGAGGGTTCCCACTCTTCATACAGCTGCTACTGTCTCGAATGCTATCAGCTGACCCAGGTGCCAGGACTGGGGCAAGGCTATAAGAACTAGGACTATAGGAATGACTTTCTAATATGGGACAATGACTTTCTAATATGACTATTGCATAACCTCTAACTATGTGACTTTCTAATATGGGACAATGACTTTCTAATATGACTATTGCATAACCTCTAACTATGTGAAGTTCTATAGACTTCCACACTGGGGATCCCTGAATTCCTACATTATTTGACTGCTGTTGGCCTCCACCAGACCGATCCATATGAAACACAGGGACTCGGAAGGCAGCAGGTCAGGGCAGATTATAGATATATTGGGTATACCTTCGCATTTTTTGTACATAAATGTGTGTGTGTGTATAAAATGTGTATGTGTGTATGTGTGTGTTCTATATTAAATTAATAAGCCAATACTAAACAGTACACTGAACAACTAGCTTTTTAAATTTCACTTATTTTAAGTAACATTTCACATCAAAACATCTTTTTTAAAAATAGTTGCATAGGGGCTCCTGGGGGGTTCAGTCGGTTGAGTGTCTGACTCTTGATTTTGGCTCAGGTCATGATCTCACGGTGAGCTTTAGCCCCATGTCGGGCTCTGAACTCACAGGGCAGAGCCTGCTTGTGATTCTTTCTCCCTCTCTTTCTGCCCCTCCCCAGCGCTCACACTCTCTAAATAAATCAATACATACGTAAATAAACAAATGAACAAACTTAAAAAATAACTGTATAAAAAACAAAAAATCAAAAACAAACAAAAAATCAAAAACAAACAAAAAATGATGTATACTATCCATCATTTGAATGTTGTACCTTTTAAAAATTACCCCCCATTGTTGGACATTTAGAACATATGTCACACGTACATACACATTATACTTACAGGACAGAATTTCAGAAGTGGAGAGTCAAAAGGTAAATGAGTTTTTCATTTTATTTATCTATTTTTAAAGTTTTTATTTATTTGTTTTGAAAGAGAGAGAGAGCAGAAGAGGGACAGAGAGAGAGAGGGAGACAGAGAATCCCAAGCAAGCTGTCAGTACAGAGCCCAACAGGGGGTTTGAACTCACAAACCACAGTATCATGACCTGAGCCAAAATCAAGAGTCAGACACTCAACCGACTGAGACACCCAGGCACCCCTGAATTTTTCATTTAAAAATATTTTTTTAATGTTTATTTATTTTTGAGAGAGAGAGAAAGCACGAATCAGGGAGGGACAGAGAGAGAGGGAGACACAGAATCCGAAGCAGACTCCAGGCTCTGAGCTGTCAGCACAGAGCCCGACGTGGGGCTCGAACTCACAAACCGCGAGATCATGACCAGAGCCGAAGTCGGACGCTCAACCCACTGAGCCACCCAGGCGCCCCCCTGAATTTTTCATTTTAATGCGTAAAGCCAAATCATCCTCCCCAAAGCATCCTTTCCCCCCTTCTATGTCAGGAAGCACACGTCTCTCCATAGTGTTTTTAATGTGGGCTTTGTCAAACTTACTTTGTGTTGATTTGATGGCATTCTGTGTCTTTATGTTGTACCGGACTCATTTTTCCAATCTATAAATACCCCTGCTGTTGGCCAGAAATGAAAGGACCAAAAGAAAATCGTCATTAATGTTTCATCCCTCTTAGGTAAGCCAGCCACTTGCCCGGGAGGGAATCGAGCACCAGACTTCCTGTGTTAGAGCTGAGGGAGTGTAGATCCTGGCAGACTAAGTTACCCACCCAATGTCCCAGAGCTCTTAAGACTCAGTCAAGGTCAAAGGCCATTTTGGCCATGATACACCATTAAGATTCCACAGTAAATCCAGCATTTCTTCAGCAGAGAGCACCTCCCCCTTCTGCTTCATGCCAACCTGCAGAGCTGCGGGCAGGCACCAGGGGGGCCACTTTCAGTCTCTTTCATGGGTGCAAAGGTTCTCCACACCAGCCTTGCTGTCTAGACAGAGGCAGACATGGCATTTATTGTAATCCTCTTGGTCTCATGGCTGGATGTAATGGCAGTGTGCTCAGCCTCCCTACCATCAGCTTAACTTCCCAGGAGGCAGTGACCCAATGAGATTAAGATAAGAGCTTCTTTAGCTTCTCCATGGAGAGGAGAAGAACGTGACGTGAGCCTTTTCTGTGAGAATGCTCGGCTCACTGACCGCCACGTGTTTACATTGGTGAGCATGTTATTCAGTCAGTTCCTGAGTTTACCATGTCAAAGGACAGACCTTGCTCTTTTGGGGAGGAACCCTGCGCTCAGCTCCATGGGTTCAGATACACTAGACTCTTGGATGTGTGTCCCACTGGCTATGTGACGTGGGCAAGTGACTCTAGCTCTCGGAGCCTCTGAATGGTGCTTTATCAAATAGGCATGACCACACCTCCTACTCAGAGTATTGTGTGTGCTAAAGAGATAATGTGTACAGAGAACTCGGCCCAGACCATGTGAAACACACAATAAAAACTTCACCATTCTCTGCTCTCTTCTCTTCCTGCCTCTTGTGGAGGGGAGCCCCAGGTTCAGAGGACAAAAATCAATGCCACTTAGGTGACTCAAGGGAACTGGCAAGGATTTCTAGACGTTTTAGGAATTATTTGGCAATAATGGTGGTTTGGTTGGTGAAAATAGATGTGGAGTGTGTGTATGTAGGTGACAGATTTCAGATAAAAAGACAGAAGATAGATTTTAAAGTGATCTTTGAGAACAGATGGAGAAAAAAAAATTTTTTAGTTTGCTTTAGGGAATAGAAGCTTTCAGGTTCCAGAAAACATAAATCCAGAATTGATCCCCTGTGAGGGAAAGTGTAGCAGATATCCAAGGTTTAAAGATGATAAAGAAACATGAATTTCCAGTCTCTGGAAATAGAGCATAAATTAAATTCAGGCCAGGTAAGGGTCAGCCAGCGGAGTTAGACAAGCCCCTCTATTTCACTCTGACCATCACTCTGAAACACCATCCCGATGGCGATCAGTTTGGACTGGGGAGCTCTGGCTGAATAGCCAGGCACTGATGTACAGCCAGGAAAGACCAGGATGTCAGGAAATCCAAGAACAAAGAGCAAGGATGCCTGAACCCAAGCAGAGATTTGGAGTTACAAAAGACAAGCATCTAGGTAGGCGTGGGCTTTAAGTAATAAACCCAGTGCACTGTCAGCAAGAAGGGAGCTTGATAATACACCATAGGCTTCCTCAGGGCCAGAGAAGATTACACTAGTTCAAAAAGTGTGTGTTCAAACAGAGTGTACAAACTGGGGGCAGAGAGTATAAAAGGAGTAAGAAGAAACCTTCTCTATCTATCTATCTATCTATCTATCTATCTTTCTATCTATCTATCTAAAAATATTGCCCCAAAATCAGAGAGAAAAGAGTAAAGTGATAATGGAAAACATCATGGGATACGTCATAGAATTTTCTGGAAGGATTTGACTCTTGAAATGTGTGTCCTAAGGGGAATATGAGGGAGAATGGGGGAGGGATGGGTAGAACTCGTTGTTTTGGAGAGGATGAGCCATGCTCACCGGTGCAGGAGGGCACGGGAGGTGTTGTGGGGACAAGTGTTGTGATGTGAGACAGCAGTAATATTCAGAACAGATCCCGCAGATCAGGGAGGCCTGGCCTATGGGCGAATATCCAAGGACAGAGGTAGGTACCTAATACGGCATGTGTTCTGATGGGACTTGGGCTCCAACCAAAGCTGAGGCCACTGTCACCTTCTTCTTAGAAGAGCTCAGCCCAAGAGGGTCATTCCTGCCTGCTTACGTCAGCAGTGTCCAACCTTCCAACATTTTATTTCCCTGGGTGCTTACTTCAGGATATTTTTGAGGGCCTACACATAAGGGCTTAGATCAATGTGGAGTCCTCTGACACCCCAGAAGCTTTTCTTTTTCTATTTGTCCTCCGGGGCTCTGCCTGTTTGACCAGTGTGAGTTCCCTGGGTGGTTGGAAATTTGCCAAGTATTGGCTGAGAGCTGTTCAGAGTCACACATCAGACTGTCCTTTCTCTGAGGAGTTTTCTGTCAGAGTAGTTAGGTCTGATAATATGCATTGTCGGTGGTACTACAACTATCGCCAAAGACAGCAGCTCTGAAATGCACCGGGACTTTGTTTTCTTATCCATAAGAGGGTGACTTGAGCCTGCTGATCAACAGGTAAGTTTCAATTCGAACATTATTTGCTTTGACACAGTTCACACAGAGGCTGGAAAAGTAGCCGTTGGGGATCTCAAAATTGAGCGAGGCCTCACTGCTAGAGACTCAGGGCCAAGATACTTGTCAGTGGCCAGGGACACTCTAGAAGGAGGTGGGGACTTCTGTTCAGTGGGGGAAGCGAACTGCTTGGCTTTCGAGACCCTCATTTCTTTAGAGTTGATGCTCAATTTCTGAGGCTTTAGGAAAGAATGTCAATTAACAAGAATCTTGAGAAAATTTCAGAAACGGAGATGGGCTGTTTCATTAACCCACGTGTCCCCAGAACCCAGGCCAAAGTCTCTGCTGATTGGACAAATGCATCGTTTGTTGGTACCATTGATGTATACTTCATTTCTTACCCATCAGGATGTCTATATATGCTGAAATCATCCTACATTTGTCCCCTTTTTTGTTGCTGTTAAATCTCCCTAAATAGGAAGACTTTAAATCATTTAAAACCTATGATTTGTGCTGGCCAAACTACACTGAGTTGTTTCCTTAAAGGTATGGCAATAGACTTCTCAAAGCCTATATATTTGAAAATAAAAGATATAGAATATAGATGAGAGGGTGTACGTGTGTCTGTGCATGTGAGATAAAATATTACAAAATTCTTCATATACAGAGTGGGTCTTATTATCTGTGTTCCTCACGTCCTTGCCAACTTGAAGTTACGTAGCAAAACAAAAGTCATCAAAGTGTTATTAACTAATGAGTGAAACAATTATAAAATTGAAACCACTGAAAATTTCCTCCATACCTAACACTTAAGCATCCAACTAGTCAATGCATATAGAGATTGCAAAATCAAACTGGAAATCCCGTTAAAAACCACAGGATTTATGAATTTGATGAAAAGGAAGGTTGGTGAACTGTTTCAACTACATGCCGAATCATTGACAAGTAAGAATCTGGCATAACTCACCAATTAAATTGAGGAAGAGAAAAAAAAAGACACAAAGATGACTACAAAATCGTTATTTCAAAAGGGAATAATTTGATTATATGTGGATTAGGCAAAACTGGGAAAACTGACGGAGCCTTCAAATATTTTTGTAAACATGACCCTCTCTATAATTATGCCACAAATAACAAACACGAAGTGAAGGATCTCATCAAGTAATCATACACATTTTTTCTGAGATTCTATTTTCTAGAATCTCCTAAGAACAGAATAATAACAAGGCAGTTACATTTGCCGCATAAACGTAGCAAGAACGATCTATGAAATAAATTAATTTTATAATTTATGTCCTACTTTTTAAGATGAAGACTCAGCCCAAACTGGAGTTTTTAAAAAACTATTTGTTATGAAATTTTGGTTCCCATCCAGGTACTAACTATTGTTATATAAGAAAAACCTCCTATGTATGATTCTTGTGGCAAAGTTATAACAAATAAACAATGGCCAAACAGAAAGAGAATGACCACTCAGATAATATACTATTTTGGCTTATAAACTCTCACATTTTTCTTCCACGCAAATGTGTATGTATAAATATATAGGCTCCATTCCATTATCAGTGCTATTAATCTTTCTAGGTCATAGAAACTAATTTGGTTCCCTAAATATTTTCCCTATGAAATATTTTTTAGCCCTTCATATTTCAGAATAACTGTATTTGTGCTCATTTTCTGATGTTCTCCAGAGGAAGCAAACGATCCTGGGATTAGAAAATTTGTTTATTCCAACATTGGTTATGCCCCCCCCCCCATTTATGAGGCAGAAAAGCTTGCTTGCTACCCATCAGACCAATGTTCCTCATTGGTTTTTTATTTGTTGGTTTTTGTTTTTAAGTTTTTATTTATTTACTTTGAGAGAGAGAAAGGGAGAGAGGTGAATTTGGGAGGGGAAGAGAGAGGGAGGGATGGAGAGAGAGAGAGAGAGAGAGAGAGAGAGAGAGAGAGAGAGAGAATCCCAAGAAGGTTCCACACTGTAAGCACAGAGCCTGTTGCTGGACTCAAACCCACAGACCATGAGATCATGACCTGAGCCAAAATCCAGAGTCAGACACTTAACCAACTGAGCCACCCAGGCGCCTTTGTTTGTTTTTTCATTATTGCCCTGGTAAGGCACCTTTTCAGATTTTTCTTTTCTCCTAATTTCCCACCAATGACTTTTAATACTTCAGATACATCATACATCTGTTTACACACATAGCCCTTGGGAGGGTGTATTAGTTTTGTACTGCTGCTATAACAAAATACCACAGATTTAGCAAATTGAACACATAGATGTTTTATCATACAGTTCTATAGGAATAGAGGTCTGACTTGGGTCTCACTTTGTTACAATAACAGGGTTGGTGGGGCCCTGTTCTTCTATGGAAATCTACGGGAGAATCTGTTTTAGCTTTTGGAGGCCACCCCCATTCCTTTGCCTTCCTCCACCTTCCAAGCAAATTTGGCATCTCTCTGTGATTTTCTTCCATAGCCATATCTTCCCCTTCCACTCTGAAGGACTCTAGTGACTACATTGGACTCACCCAGATAATCCAGGAGTATCTATCTCCCCCTTTTGAGGTCAGCTAATTAGCCACCTCAATTCCACTACAACTTTCATTCTCCTTCGCCGTGTCACATAACACAGTCAGAGGTTCTAGGGATTAGGGCATGGGCTTCTTTGATGGGACGGTGTCCGGGGTGGGGGAAACATTATTCTGCCAACCACAGAAGATCACAAAACATTGCGGTATCTCAAGTTTTCTTGTCCTCCCCCCAAAATCACTTTTCACCCACTTGGGGGCAGTGTTACCCCCACTGAGAACACATGCCCTAGGGATCAGCCCTCCCACCATCCTCCCTTCTCTCTCCACCTTTGGGCTTTCAGGCCAGTGTTCAGTATGCCTCCAGACAAGAAATTCTAGATACACATGTGCATCTTAATGCACAGTTTTCAAACTAAAATTAACAACACCCATATTCTTTTCAACACGGAAAAAACTCACCGTCGACCTAATTCATCATTAGGTCACGCCCTTCTTAAAAGTCTTGTATTTATCCAGTTAGACTAATAATAAATATTCCTTTGTGCATCATTAGAAATACTATAAACCAAAATTTAGATTGGGACCAAAAAAAAAATGAAACAAAATGGTTTTTCCTAGATCGTTTAGTGTTCCTATCATCTAAATGTACTTTTGTTATATATCCGCTATCTCTGGGACTTTTGAAACGAGGACTCTAGAAATAGCAGTTTAAAATGTATAGTCTTGAGGGAAATGATCAATCATAGTGTTTTCTTTTCTTTGCCTTTCCTTTCTTTCTTCTGTTTTGTTGTTGTTATTGTTGTTGCAGGTATCGCTGTTGAAACGGCAAAAAAGCTGACGTTTTAAGCCTGCAGGCTTTTCCCCCTTGACATCTTTTCCTTTCAAAAGAGGACCTTGACTCAAATCATCAGGTTTCTGTTCTCTGTTACATCAATTAAGGCTACCTGAAAATTCAATTCAACTTAATGTTCTTGAAATGGAAACCTGGGGAAAACTCCTTCTCTTTTTCAAAGGAAACCTCCCTGAAAGCTGTCCCGGCTCTCAAAGCTGATTGCACTGGGCTTCAGGATGCAAGAGACAGACTCACTCACCAGTAATGGCATCTGGAGAATAAGACAATCTTAAAGCTCATTTGTATCTATTCAGATAGTTACTTGGCAAGTTAGGCACTGATTCTGGGTAGTAAAAATAAAATTACTTCTATTAGTCTGAGAGTTCTCTCAGTGATAAAGCTTCTCAGGCATTTAGAAGTCAAAGGGTTTGATGAGTCCACACCCCCACCTCTAAGGGGATATTATGGGAAAGTCATGACTTCTGCAAGTAAGGATCAAATTCTTAATTAAATTGCACAATAGATCATGTGGGTTTTCAATAAATTTGGCTTGCCAACCCCCTTAAGCCCAATCTAGTTCGTATGGAGCCCCACCCAGGTGGTCCTGATGCAGGGGGTACCAGGAAATTCCTTCTTTTCCTCTGATTTGGTGCACAGACCACCCCGAAAATAAACAGCCCTTTGCTCATCCCCTAAAGAATAATCTGATTTCTGAGTCTAATAAGGAAACAGACGACCCATTAAACCCTCTTACTGGTTCAAATAGAAACAGTCTCCAGGTCCAAAATATCCAATCACTTCCCTCCACCTCCATCACAAACTCCTACTGCTAGTCAGTCACTGCTCATCGGGACTTTTTCTATAGACTTCCAACTCCAATGCCAGCTGCCACCAGTCTTCCCTTTGTAGTTCTCCATGGCACCCAGAGGCATCCTTTTGAAGTGAGATTATGCCCCTCCCTTTAAATGCTTCTCATCTCACTCAGAATAAAATCCAAAATTCTCATCCTGCCTACCACTTGCCTCCTGATCTGCCCACCAAACTTCTCTCTGACATCCCCTCCAATCACTCTTGGCTCCCTCCTGGGATCACAACCACCCAGGTATCCTCGCCTTCCCTCAAACACTCTACGCATGGTCCTTCCTGCCTCTGGGCCTTTGCACTTGCTATTTCTTCTGCCTGGAACTCTGTTCCAGGTCTCTGTACTGCTCATTTCCTCTGCTCTTCCCCAGATATCTGAATGGCTCATTCTTCCACTTTGCTGGGGCCTCTGTTTAACGCCGCCATTTTGGACAAGCTTTGTCTAATTGCAATAGCATATTTTTTTATCCCTCTCTCCCTTTGCTCACTTTTATTTTTCTTACAGGTTCTTCTCACTCTCTCATATACAATTATGTGTTTGGAAGCTTCCTGTCTTCACTCACTATAATGGAAAGTCCACGAGATTAGGGGTTTGCTTCGTTCACTCCTGTATGTCAAGTGCCTGACCCATGCCTAGCACTGCAGTTCAGTATTTGTTCTTTATAGAGCAGACATTTAACGAGTGTCTCCTATGTGAATGACACAAAGATGGCTCTGCCATGAGGGAGTACATACAGATAGTGACATCTGAAGGAATGAATGGATAAAGAGGGTGGAAGATGGTGGGAGAATGCTGACTGAGCCAGAAATCAGCTGACCTGGCTTCCAGTCCAGTTATGCTACTTAAGAGCTTTGGAACTTTATGTCATGATTTTACTGTCAACCTCAGTGGAGTCACCTGTAAAAATGGAATTAATAATCTTTGTCACATCAAATCATTGCAATTATGAAATGAGATCACACATACAAAAGTGCTTGTCCTGCTGCCTCGCAAACAAAATGTGTTTCCTTAGCAAAAGGACAAGCCATGAACCAACATGGAAATACCATGGCTTTGCTATAAGATACCCTTAATGTCCCTCTATTGTGGGGCCATCCTTAAAGTATTCTCATGGAGTGGAGTATGGAATATACTTGGGGCTGAATTACATTTTCTTTGCTCAATTTGTTTTTTTCCCACTGTAGGGGAAGGAAGAGATCCCAAATATTTTATGGACTCTGGATGAATTCTTCATTGGGAGTTCCACTGTAGCATATTTAGAAATGGGCAGTGGGGGGAGGATTCTGTAAAGGAGTAACTGAATTGATCTTAATTTTTATTTTTAAGGCATAGCATTATATTAGTTTCAGATGTACAACGTGATGATTCAGTATTCGTATACACTGCGAAAGGATTAACACAATAAGTCGAGTTTCCCCATTACTATATAAGGTTACAAAATATGGAATACAATATTATCTACTATAGTCACCGTGCTGTGCATTACCTCCCTGAGTTGACCTTTACTGACATAAGGGAAATGTTTCAATGATATCAAAAATTTCCATAGCAGGGCTTCAGTTCTCCTTGATGAAGCTTAAACAATACAATAAAGATTTGGTCAGATTTAAGGAAATCTGAATTCGTACTTACAAATACATTATTCTCCTTTCATTATATACAGATAGAACCTTAGTCACCCTAAACAATCAAATTTAGCACCAAAATCACAAGAATTGGAGAATTGAGTAATGTATTCGTTCAGACTACTATAACAAAATACCATAGAAAACATGGTGGTTTAGACAACATACATTTATTTCTCATTTTGATTTCTTTGTTCTGGAAGCTGGAAGTCCAAGACTAGGGTATAGGCATGGTTGGGTTCTTGGTGAGGTCTTGCCTGGTGTTTAGATGGCAGGCGTCTTGCTGTGTCTTCACATGATGGAGATAAAGATCATCTCTCTGTGTTTCTTCTCATTAAGGCACTAATCCCAGTCATGAGGGTTCTGCCTTCATGACTTAATTACCTCCTAAAGGCCCCCACCTCCAAATGCCATTGCACTGGGAATTAGGACCTTGACCTATGAATCCTGGGGGCCCCCAAACATTCCGTCCATAGCAAGTAACTGTCAAGGAATCCTTGCTCTATTCAGAGACTCTGTGACTTCCTGAGTTGGTAGTCGCAATGTGTCAAAGGCATTCAGTGCCTGACCATTTAAAACACACTCAAGTGATGAACCTTCCTAGAAGACCCTCAAGCTAGCGAGAGGTAGCATCCTCTGGATCTGAACCCACAACTTGGGGCTCTAAATCCAGAGCTTTTATGACTTCTGCAGGTGCTTGGGAGAATCAGACAACTAAGTCAGCTGAGAAATGGTTGAGTCCAAAGCCCACTTATACTTCACATGGTGATCTCTGTTGTTGACCTGAGTCAACATTTCATTCATTCACATAGCATTTCGTTCACAGCGTCGCCTTGGCTAATGTCCCACCACCATCACTACCTGCCGTAACATGTTATTTCAGTCATGATTATGGGTTAAGCACAAGGCACATTCCACTGCATTCCTGATCTCAACTCGTTCATGTCTTCCGTGTATATACAGCATGAAGTCTTTACTATCACCTCTCTGTTGCCTTTTGTAGCTCAGAATATAAGGGTTTCAAAGTTCATGCCTTCGATGCGAATTTAACAATTAACACCTTGAGGTAATAACTGTGGTAGATTCTCTTTTTGTATTAGGAACTTTGTCTTTTAGAGTATGCAAATTCCAGTAAGTGTCATTCTGAAAGATCTAGCTGTCAGATCATGACTAAAAATGGAGGGTTCATATTAAGTGGACATTTTAATTTTTTCCTGAAAATAATTTGAAAATAGCCTTAGAAAGTCTTTATGTAAACTGAATGAAATGTCTTACTAGAAAAGATGGCATACACCCATTTATTTTCTGTCTTCATGCACATAACTGATGGATGATTTCTTACCTCTGTGTGTGTGTGTGTGTGTGCGCGCGTATGCGTGTGTGTGCGTTGAGATAGCAATTCCTGCTAAGAATGTAATTCTTTCTTTATTATTTTCTGACACTGGCAATCAGATAAGACTTACAGAATCTGTACTATGTAAGTAATATATATTACTTGGTGAAAATTTAATTTCTGATTTTAATACATTCATATGAAAGGGTTTTATACACTTAGGGTTTTGAAGTTACTTTACTTCTTGAAATGTTCTCAGGCTTTTTGCTAGGTTATAGTAACAAATATTAGCTACATCTGCATTTTAAAATGTACCAATTAAACTATTGTGCTACAAATGAATTTTTCTGAATAGAATGATATAAAATACATCGCATCTAATTTTCATATGAGCTGTTAGAAGTATCCAAACTTGTTAATATTAACAAATGGCTAGTTTCTTTTTTTGAAACAAAATAAAACATAACAGGAAAAATCAAGAATATCAATTACGTTTAATGCTATCATAAAAATATAAGCTTTGTTTCGAGCTATAATATCTATTTACAGAAGAAAAACAATACCATGACTGGTTTGTAGAACAAACAGCTCTTATTTATAATTTATTGCCATAATTAATCCTTTTTGTTATATACGCATAAAATAATGAATTGTTCTTTCAACAGCGTGGAAAGAGTGATTATGTAAAATTATTCCAGAAAATTTCAAAGCATAGCTCAGTGTCCTGAGTTTGGAATGGTACATGATTCTAAGTTAATAAATTGCATCCATTTTACATTTGTGTCTGTGGTTATAAGGGACGAGAAGGACTCTCAAATTTTTTCCTTCTTTCTCTTTTCTTTCAGACAAGTCTAGTCATTTCAAAACTGTCAGACTGTCACTAAGCATGTATCTAAAACCCTTACGAGTCAGTAATAAATGTTTATGCGTTATCAGCAGTCTAATCTCAAATGTCTGTGCCTGGTTTTCCCCAGAGTTTTAGCTGAAAGAAATACCAAAAAGCAAGCAAACAAACAAACAAACAAAAACCTTAGACACTTTAGATGGCATCACCAGTCTCGGCGGTGTCTCTTCAGGTCAACATCCGTATCACTACATTCCAATTTCCTTTGAAATGTGCTCTGAATGGTTCTGAGTACACTTTCCCTTTGGGAAATATAAAGTGCATTCACACCGGGAAAGGGGGAGGAAGTCTAGTGAAATGTTCAGGGTTTTGAATCTGTTCCAAGACGGTAGCAACTCATTTTTTATCATTTTTTGGATGCCCTTTATTGCCCTCAAGTCCATTTTAAAACTATACTTTATCTTGGTAATGCCCTGTGGGCAGCTCTTAGAGGAATTAGGGTAATGTGCAATAATACAATTGAGAGAATTGTCCTCTCAGCCCATCATATTCTCTCTCATCTAATTCAATTTTTTTTTTCAATTAGATGTCAGAGTGGAAAATTCTAGAATTCAAATTAGTTTGGCTGAAGCTGCAATTTTATTGGTTACAAATTGCCTCGAAACGCTAAATAATAAAATAATGGAAAGATTTTTTGTGTCAATTTACTGCCACAATTTCACATAGCATTTTGGGGTCCCAGGAATCTTGGCACTAGTTTTTGGAATCATTAGCCTGAATCTTTTAACCCCTTTGCTCCTGCTGTGTTTGGGTTGGTGTTATTCTGGCTTTAGAGGTGGTAGTAAGTGGAGGCTAAAATCTATTATTTAATATTTTTAATTATGATATTCCTCCCATAGAATGATGTGAAATGAAGAAATAGGCAAATAACACATAAAGAAAAGGCTAAAAAAAGATACGTAATAAAATAGCCACAATTTTTCACTAGAGCAAGGGAATGATTTTTCCCTATCTTCTATTATTCTGTGCTTTCTAAGTTTTCTGTAAAAAGAAGCAATATTATCACAGTAAAAAAATTATGCAAAAATCATACAGTGTTACATAAGGGAACATCTTTACTCTTTAAAGATACACACTTATATATACATAATCTCTGCATATTCCTCTGAGTAGTGTTTAGAAAAGAAGAATAGGAATTTAAAACTGGTGAGCCATTTTAGGTTAAAGTAGATGAGAAGATGACAGCTAAATTCAATGTATGGTCCTTTATTAAATCCTTGATTTAAAAATGTTAGAAAGGACGTCAACTGGGAAAATTTGGGAAATTGGAATATGGCTGAATATCAGAAGGTAGAATTGTTTCAATGTTAAATTTCTTGAATGGGATTAATTGAGTTATGGTTATGTAGGAAAGTATCTTTGTTCTTAGGTGATAAAGGCTGAAGTATTTTGAGGGGAAGTGTCAAGATATCAACTGACTCTTAAAAAGGGCATGACATGGGCACCTGGGCGGCTCAGTAGGCTGAGCATCTGACTTTGGCTCAGGTCATGATCTCACAGTTTGTGAGTTCGAGCCCCGTGTCCGGCTCTGTGCTGACAGCTCGGAGCCTGGAGCCTGCTTTGGATTCTGTGTCTCCCTCTCTCTCTGCCCCTCCCCCACTCATGCTCTGTCTCTTTCTGTCTCAAGAAATAAAAATAAAAATAAACATTTAAAAAAAAAGAGCATGACAATTAGGAGAGAGAGAAGGAAATCCAATGTGGCAAAATGTTAATAATTGATGAATCTGGGTGAGGGACATAGGGATGTTCATTGTTTTATTTTTTACAACTTTCCTATAGGTTGAGAACTTCTCAAAATAGCAAGTTGGCAGGCGGGGGCAGGGGGGTGAAGATGTGTTTTTAATTTTAAATATCTTTGTTACCAAGAAGAAAAATAATAGCTTGTTTTGCTTAAATTTGTAAGATTGCCTTTCTGTTTGAATCAAGATGGATTAATCCATTAATCTATATTAATCCAGGTGGAGGTAGTTCATTACCTCTACGTATTAGCCTTATTACTTTCAATTTCTTCCCCTGACAGAACAGTCAAATAGCGCTATATTAGTTCAAATCACTGGGTTTGAATATTTAGAAAGGGTTGCTCTTTGAGCACTTTCAATTAAACAGAATAGTTTTGGGAGTGCAAGATCTGAGTTTTGCTAATGGACAGGTAATTTAGGATGCTTTAGATTCAAATTACATGCCCCCTACAATGTAGTTTAAATGTATATCTTCTGAAGCAGTGTTTCACTTTTTAACTGCCTAGAGGAAGATCAAGAAAAGAGAAATGAAAATGGGGGAATACTGTTTTAAAACCCTCCATTTAAAGTAATGTGCTTGTGTGGAACTTGAGAAACTTCACAGAAGACCATGGGGGAAGGGAAAGGGAAAAAATCGTTTCAAACAGAGAGGGAGGCAAACCCATAAAAGGCTCTTAAATACAGAGAACAAACTGAAGGTTGGTGGGGGGGGGGAGCGGGAGAGAGGGGAAAATGGGTGATGGGCATTGAGGAGGGCACCTGTTGGGATGAGCACTGGGTGTCGTATGTAAGTGATGAATCACGGGAATCTACCCCCAAAACCAAGAGCACACTGTATACGCTGTATGTTAAGTAACTAGACAACAAATCATATTAAAAAAAAAATAATGTGCTTGTTTCTTCGTTCAGCTCAAATTTTGGATTCTGATGCAGGGTCCCAGAAATCCCTGAGCTATGCATTACAGCTCCAAGAGTTGGCACACAGCAATTCCAAAGCTCAGTGGGATCCTCTTCCTAGTTATACACTAGTGTGGTTGGGATTTTTCACATTATAAATCACATACCACATGATAAAAGTACTCCATAAAATTGGTAAGCAGGTTTTAAAAAGTGCTGATCGGAAAGGAAGCTTCTGAAACGTTGAAAACCTGTGCAATGCTCAGAACAAGGGAGACGAAAGCGACTTGCAGCCTTCAGTCCCCAGGCTCCCAGAGGGCGGAGGTGGGGGCTCTGCTGAAAGGAAAGTAGCCGTTGTCTCTCTTTGTTCCTACGTAGTTCTCTGAACTCCCAAGTCACTCAACAACTTCCCTGACCGCTGCAGGGGAATCTGGGTGGCTCACCCAAAGTTCTCTTGCTTCTGATGTCAAAATTTGCCATGCCCCTGGGGAGGCTGAAGTGGTGCCATCTTGGTTTTCATTGTGACATCCCTCCTGATGCTCACAGTTGGGGCTATGGGGGGCTCGGATCAGTGACTACTTACGTTAACGTCCCTCACAGGCTGGCTGTGTGGTCACCATTATGTGGCCCTGTTGTCTTTGTCCTTCCTTGGTTGTTCACAGTGATGGACTTCGGCCCCCATGCCCAGTGTTACAAACAGTTTAGTGCATTTCTCAACAAGGCGGCCTTACCTCACTAGGCTTTTTTTTTTTTTTAATGTTGCTATAGTTTTTATTATCTTATCATATCTTCAGGTGAATCCATGCCAGATATTATGGCGAGGGCCATAGACATCTGAGTGGGGAGGGGGCGCTCAGCATGATCCCTCAAAGCACTTCTTCCCTGTCAAGGCTGAATCTGCAGCCTAGAATCTAGGCTCAAATATTTAACTCCCTCTTTCCTCAGAATGAGTCATTTTCCCACCCCCACTTACAAAAATTTTATTCTTGGGGCTCAGTAATTATTTCCTTTATTCTCTTATTTTTCTAAAGAGACTTATCAGGAACTCTATGAGCAAAGAGCTCCAGGAAGTCTAATAGCTGCATTTATGAAATGGATAACCTTTTCAGAACTCTCAAGAGCAGCCTAGTAAAATTGCTACGATAATTGTTCTTTTGAAAGGACAGAACTCTCAGGTATATATAAAATAATGGACTTAACAAGGTGAATGTTTTTAAGAGATAAGAAAATGTCTTTGTTGGGAATGCTGTCTGCAACGAACCAGAAGTTGAACTTGGTTGCTCAGTTTCTTTTTTGTGACTTCAGGAAAATACATAAATTTTTATATTTCCGTGAGTTTTTCTTTCTTTTGTCCACCAGTTTGGGGGTTGATATTATGATGATAGTGAAGATTCTGTCATATAGAAGCATGGTTTTCCCTAAGAGGAAAGAATTGGCTATCAGAATGAGAATTACCTTGGAATTGGAATTTAAAAAAAAATTTTAATGTTTATTTATTTTTGGCAGAGAGAGAGAGAGAGACAGAGCATGAGTGGGGAAGGGGCAGAGAGAGAAGGAGACACAGAATCTGAAGCAGGATCCAGGCTCTGAGCTGTCAGCACAGAGCCCAATGCGGGACTCCAAGTCACGAACTGTGAGATCATGATCTGAGCTGAAGTCAGATGTTCAACTGACCGAGCCACTCAGGCGCCCCTTGGAATTGGACTTTGAAAACCGTTGATAACCATTAAAATATAATAAAATTCAACATGAAACTTCAGTGGCAATGTGGCCAGTCTGTTTAATCATGACTGGAAAATTAAGATTTTTATTTCACTGTTTTCTCTTTTCTAATCAGAAAAATCTGTTCTAAGATTTTACTAAAATCTTCAGTTGGAGATCCCCAAACATGCAAAATTGGCTCTGTGTTGTGAATTTAAATCTCCTGGCTCCAAAGCCTGTATTTTCCACCACCTTATTTTTATTTCTTTTAGCAGACAAGGAAAATTCCCACTCCACCCCCCACCCCGAAGGTCTCACATTTTAAATGTACTATGTCCATGAATACAAACAGAATAAAAGAAGGCTAAATGAACTCGCTTTTGTGTTCATGTCCTTTTCCCATTTTTCCTTTGGACTGTTTTTCTTTTTCTTGATATATAAGCACACATGTATTCTAGATCTGTGCTGTCCACTCTAGTAGTCGAGTGGCACTTGAAATGTGGCCCCGCCAAATTGGGATGCTTTTAAAATGTAAAATAAAGACTGAATTTTAAAAACAGTACGAAAACAATGTAGACTACTTCATTCCTAATTTTTATATGGATTACCTACTGAACTTATGATATTTTTGTTACATTGAGTTAAGTGAAATACATCATTACTGTTATTTTTATGGGTTTCTTTTGATCTTTTTGAATGTGACTTTTAGAAAATTTAAACTTTCATATGTGGTTTGCATTATATTTCTATTGGACACTACTGTTCTGGCATTATACCAATCTTTGGAAGCAAATCTGTGTGTGTACACGTGTGTGTGTGTGTGTGTGTGTGTGTGTGTGTGTGGTTGGTCTTTCACTTTTCTATGGTGTGCTTCGATGAAAAGAGATGACTGCGGCTACAGAGACTGTAGTGATCCAAGGAGGGAAATGAATGAATTCCAGGAAAATCTTTGGAATCAGATGGATTCAGATGTGGTGAGCAACACATAGAATTTTCAGGGATGACTTCCCTGGTTTCTCCCCGGATCGTGGGGCCACTTACTGTAATGGGGAGACAAAGGAAAGAATAGGTTTAAAGGGAAAAACCAAGTGTTTGATTTTTGACCTGGTAAGTTGGATGCATTCAAGTGGAGTTATAAATTGGGTAAATGAATCCGGAGTGCTCATAGTCTCGATTCCGTGTGAGCGAGGGAATGAGGCTTGTCTCTATTAGCTCTCGAGGTATAAATAACAGCCATAAAAATCTCCACTGGAGATAACCGTAAGTATTTACTTCCCTTGCATTTGAGAAATGGTTGCGGTTCAGCTGAATTGGGCTGGGCTGGGCTTCTCAGACTGCGCTCTGGTAGATTTCACGTGCTTATTGTAAGCTTCAGTCTGAAGATACAGCAACGACAGATGACCCTCTTTGTCTAGTCATCACGAATGCTCACGAAGTAACTACATGCTTGTGTCAAAACATGCATTGCCTCATTAACCTCACGTGGAATTGGCACATAGTTGCCATTCCGAGCAACTCAATGGCCAAATCCAGTGGCAGTGGAACTGGGCACTAAACTCTGCTCGCTTGAGTATTGATATTAAAAAGTGAAGTGGAGGCTCAGTGGTTAAGTGTCTGACTTAGGCTCAGGTCATGATCTCACAGTTGGTGAGTTCGAGCCCCGCGTCAGGCTCTGTGCTGACAGCTCCGAGCCTGGAGCCCGCTTCAGATTCTGGGTCTCCTTCTTTCTCTGTCCCCCACCCCCCTGCTCATGCTCTCTCTCTCTCTCTCTCTCTCAAAAATAAATAAATGTTAAAAAAAAGTGAAATGGCAAAGGTTGTAGATACATAAGACATCAAGGGATAAGGTGGGGGTGAATAAAGAATTGTGAACAATGATTCAATTTACCACAGCCTTATCATTGTAATATGAAAACATAAAGGCTCTAAAATGCCTTGTTTAAAAAAGATTATCAAGAGTTAGTAGATATTCCAAATAACTGTTGTCATCTGACAGCATATAAAGGTAAGTCTTGATGCGAAGAAGCAGAAGAACGAGATTGAGAATATATTAATAATCAATAGAGAGAGTGCCAACAAAATGATTGATGCTTCTGGGTCTGTGTTTTTCTTACCTCTGTATAATTACCCTGATCGAAGGAACAAAGCAGAACGAGTCTCTGGAATGCTACTCGACAGACTGGAGCAACTACAGTTTTGCCATCAGGAGGGGATCTTGGTTTGGGTTTCTATTGTGTTACATATTAGCTTTTCTGACATTTTTATAAAGTTCCGGAACTTTCCTGAGTGCTGTATTTCTCATTTGTGAAGTAGAGATAGGAATACCTGGTTTACAGTGTTGTTGTGCAGACTGAAATGAAACAATGTATGTAAATCACCTAAACATGTGCTAATAATGTCTTTCTTTCCTTCGTTCCTCCCTCTGGATCCTATAAAACCTCTTTTCCAGGAAGACAGCTATTATATTTATTTATTTACATCTTTCTCCTCACCCCTCCCAAACTATAACCTCCTTGAGGATAAATACCTCACATTTGTGATTGTAATATCGAGCAGAATACTTAGCACATAGTAGGCATTTAGCAAAATTCCCTTTAACAAATGGAATGAATTATTCACTTTCATGTTGCAGGGACTTGAAGACAAAAGGGGGCATATTTTGAATTTGCTGAACTTCTCTTCAACTGCATTATGAATTATTTTGCTATGTAATAAAATACCTCATAAAGTACCTGGTACCTATTATAAGCTTTGTAATTCTTTGCTTTCTTTCTTTTTTATCTGCAGAATTTTAGAAAGAGCAAGAATATGTGACCATGGGCTATGGGGCCATCAGACACAATAATACTATGACATCTTTAATAATTAAGTTTAATAATTTAATTATTTTGCTTTAAAGATATTTTAAACAACCTGAAACTTCCCTTTTGTAAAGCTAATTCTCTAGAAAAATCCAGTTAGTGCTTCAGAAGTTGGAATGGCCAGAGAAGTTTTATTGCTCTAGTGAATTCTCAGAAAGGTAACTGAAAAATGACTATACCAGATAGTTACATATGAGCTGTTCCAAAAATTTTTTTCTACAGTGAATTTATTCTGAGAAATATTTCTCATTTTTAACTGAAATTGTCGCACTAAGTAAACTCATCAATTTATTGATCATTAGATAGCACAGGCATGATGTCTGTTGGGATGCTATACGTTTCTCTTAACGATAAAGACAAATTCTTTTTTTTTTTTAAGGCAAATTCTTACAATAAAGAAAAAGTATGGACTTCATCAAAATTGAGGACTTCAGTGCTGCAAACTATACCGTTAGGAATGTGAAAAGGCAACCAACAGAAAGGGAGGGAATATTGGCAATTAATATATCTAATAAGGAAATTATATCTTAAATGTATAAAAAGTCATAAACTCAATAATTAAAAAGACAAATGACCCAAGTAAAACGGGCAAAGGATCCGAAGAGACCTTGCTCCCAGAAGATATAAAAATGGCTAATAAACACATGGAAAGATACTCAACATCATTAGTCATTAAAACATGCAAATCAAAGCCATGATATGCTAGCAAAACAGATAGACGATAACAAGTATGGCCAAAAATGTGGAGAAATTGAAACTCTCAGATATTGTTGGTGGCCACGTAGGACGGTGCAGGATCTTTAGAAACCGAGTTTAGCAGCTCTTCAAAGTGTCGAACAGAGTTACCACATGACTCAACAATTCCACTTTTAGGTATATACCCAAGAGAAATGAAAACATACGACCACACAAAAGCTGTAAATACATGTAACAGTATTATTCATAATAACCCAAACTGGGAAGAACCCAAATGTCCATCAACTGATGAACAGATATGGTACATGCATACTATGGAATATTATTCAGCAGTTAAAAGGAATAAAGGATTGGGGCGCCTGGGTGGCTCAGTCGGTTAAGCGTCCGACTTCAGCTCAGGTCACGATCTCGCGGTCTGTGAGTTCGAGCCCCGCGTCGGGCTCTGGGCTGATGGCTCAGAGCCTGGAGCCTGCTTCCGATTCTGTGTCTCCCTCTCTCTCTGCCCCTCCCCCGTTCATGCTCTGTCTCTCTCTGTCTCAAAAATAAATAAACATTAAAAAAAAAGGAATAAAAGTTTGATACATACTTTGACGTGGATGGACGTTGAAGATATGCTAAATGAAAGGAGCCAGTTGCAAAACAACACATGTATGAATCCATTTGTATGAAATGTCCAGAATAGACAACGTCTATAGAGGCAGAAAACACATTCGTGGTTTTCTAGAGGAAGAAGACCGAGGAGTGACTGCTGCTATATAGAGAGGGTTTTTTTGTGGGTGATGAAAATGTGCTAAATTTGTGGCAATGTTTGTTGAACTCTAAATATACTACCAAACACTGAACTGTATCCTTCAAATGCATCAGTTGTACGATATGTGAATCGCCTCTCAATAAAGTTGAGAAACTAAGTACAGTGAAAACACATGTAGTGTGGGGTTGAGAAAACCTCAGGTAATTATCTACAGAAAAGGTCAGGTTGGTCTTAAACTTGTATTCCATTAGTAACATAGCAATATTGCTTCCACGTGCATTGCTGAGTTCCTATCACATACCCAGCTCTGCTCTAGTTTTGGGTAGACAGTGGTGAATAAGAGAGAGGAGGTGTATGTGTTTATCCAACTTGCATTCTTATGGTAGCAGGAGGAGTAACAGACGACAAAAATGTCAACACTAATAATAATTTCAGATGGTTCTAAAAGATGTGAAAGAAAGGGAACAGGACAGTTGAACCCAGTGTGACTAGGGGCTGGAGCCGGGCGGAAGGGGGCTGGACTCTCTGGCACCTGAGCTGAGACACAGGGGCTAAATCATGAGAAGAATAGGGGAGGGGCCCTCCAGACCGAGGAAGTATTGTGAAGAATGTGTGGTGAGGAACATTCCAGCAGCGTGTCTGCAGCAGCGAGTGAGAGGAAGAGACAGGATGGGAGCTGGGGTTGCGTGAGACATCGTAGGAAGTTTGGATTTTATTTTCAGGGCAATGGGAAAACATTGAGGAATGTGAAAGAGAGGAGTAGGATGAGAAACCCGTTAAAGTTTTTTTCTAAGTTTATTTATTTTGAGAGAGGGGGAGAGGCAGAGAGAGAGAATCCCAAGCAGACTCCGTACTATCAGCACAGAACCCAATGTGGGGCTCAACCTCCAGAACTGTGAGCTTATGACCTGAGCCTAAACCAAGAGTCAGACGCTTAACTGCCCGAGCTACTCAGGCGTGCCAGAAACCTGTTAAGTTTTGTTGGCCAATCTGTACCCAGGGGCCTCTTCTACCTCTGGGTCTGATTTAAATACGAAATCCTGAACTTTGATACTGAGTCTGATACTATAATGGATTCAAACTTTGGAAGGAGACAGAGAGCATAGTTTGCACGTTAGAAAAATGTACTTGTGAACACAGGACAAGCTATAATGACTGAAAGACATGACAACAATATTGTGAAGGTTCTTGCCTTAATCCAGTGGGGACACTGCCCAAAGGGAGCCATGCCAAGGGGAACCCTAGGGTGAAAGACAGAGTGGACAGAGTGGTCCCAACATCCTACCCACCCCAGGGGAGTCCTGGCCCAGCCGTCCTGCCCACTGAATGCAGCCCCATGAGTGAGACCAGACAAGACCTACAGAAGAACAACCCAATCAACCTACAGAATCATGAGAAATAATGAATTGCTGCTGTTTTGAGCCAGTAAGTTTAGACTTATTTTTTTAATGTAGTAATAGATAACTGACACATTATCTTTCTAATGATTTCAATCTCTTTCTCCCCAACCCCTATCTCTGTGTTTTTAGTAATTTGTCCTAATCTCCAGCCTCTTGGGTCTTCCTTTTACTCCTAGAACTTATGATCCATTAGTTCACAAATTCATCAATGAATTTATTGTTGATTTTGCTCAAAGTGACTTTTTCTAACATGTTCCTCCTATACCCACTCCTTCTTACCATTGATGGTCTCACCCAATCATCACCTCCCCAAAGAAGACTTTCTTAAGAACTCTGTCATAAAGCCTCCTCCTTATACCCAATTCACTTTCTGCGGCAGTATCTGGTTTGATTTGCTTCCTAACAACACTACCTATAGTAACATTTTTTTTTACTTTCATTTTGCCCATATCCCTCCATAGAAACATAAGACTTATGAGAACAAAGACTTTGTGAGGGACAACATTGTATTATCAGTACTCTTATTATTAACTGACTTTTACTTATTAAATAAATGAATGGTGGGTGCACAAATGGATAAATAGAGAATATTTCTTATAATTTTTATGTCCAAGAAATTATGAAATAAATAGGTGCTCAGTGATCCCCTATATACTAGCTATTACGCATGCCATTTTAAAGGTGATGGACCTGAAGTGCAGTGAGATTAAATATTGTCTATGATAGAAATTGGAAGAGTAAAATGTAAAGCCAGATCTTTCATACATCAAAGACCATTTGATACATTAAGGTGCTCTTATATTTAAAGTAGAATGTCAAAAGATGCAGACAGCTGTGGACATTCCTAGATTTTAGTACTTGGATTGTGAAGAATGCATTTTGTTCAAAGGGTCCCTACTTCTCTCAAAATTTTCACTCCAGGGGCACCTGGGTGGCTCAGTCGGTTAAGCGTCCAGCTTTGGCTCAGGTCATGATCTCAGGGTTGGTGGGTTTGAGCCCCATGTCAGGCTCTGTGCTGATGACTCAGAGCCTGAAGCCTACTTTGGATTTTGTGTCTTCCTCTCTCTCTTCCCCCCTCCTCAAAAATAAATAAACATTAAAATTTTTTTTCACTCCATGTCATTGAGTATCAGTTATTTTCTGGAATCTTGGTAGAGGTTGGTACCTATGAACTGATGTGCATTGATGTATGAGATACCACAAACTGGGACACAGACAGATCAGAGTGATATCAAAGGGGATTCTAAAATTTATAGGGAAAAAACAAGGACCTAGGTTAGTTGACACAATTTGGTAAAACAAAAAACAGAGTGTAGGACTTTCACAACCTGCTTAAAAACTCACCATAAAGCTAACGTATCAAGATAGTGTGATATTGATATAAGGACAGAAATACACATCAATGGAACTGGAGAGTACAGAAATAAATCTATACAGGTATGGCCAATTGATTTTTAATGAAGATGCCAAAGTAATCAATGATGAAAGGATAGTGATTTCAACAAATGGTGCTGTCATGACTAGTTTTCCATATGTAAAAAGATGAATCTAGAATTGCCTAGGTGGCTCAGTCAGTTAAGCATCTTACTCTTGATCTCAGCTCAGGTCTTGATCTCAGGGTCTTGAGTTCAGGGTCATGAGTTCAGCACACTGGGCTCCGTGCTGGATGTGGAAGCTACTTAAAAAAGCAAAAACAAAAACAAAAACAAAAGAGGAATCTAGACCATACACACAACCCCAAGTGGATCATAAATTGCAATGAAAAAGATGTCTATTACACGTCTAGAAGAAAACGTAACAGAAGATATCTGTGACCTCGAATTGGCAAAAATTTCATAGATCTGACACCAAAGTATGATACATCAAAGAAAAAAAATGGTAGCTAGGAATGGAGGTTTATTTAAAAAATCTGTTTCAGGGGCGCCTGGGTGGCACAGTCGGTTAAGCATCCGACTTCAGCCAGGTCACGATCTCGCGGTCCGTGAGTTCGAGCCCCGCGTCAGGCTCTGGGTTGATGGCTCGGAGCCTGGAGCCTGTTTCCGATTCTGTGTCTCCCTCTCTCTCTGCCCCTCCCCCGTTCATGCTCTGTCTCTCTCTGTCCCAAAAATAAATAAACGTTGAAAAAAAAATTTAAAAAAAAATCTGTTTCAATAGGCACCCACAGACCAGAAGAAAAATATTTGTAATTACATTCAAAATGTGTAAATTATTCTTACATTCAATAATAAAAAGACCCACTTGCCAATAAGAAAGTCAAAGATAAAAAATAAGTCCATGAAAGATTTCTAACATCACTAGTCCTTAGGGAAATGAAATGCCATTACACATCCTTACTTTAGCTAAAATAAAATCTACTGACTATATCAAGTGTTGACAATGATGTGGAAAGATTATGACTCTCCTACATAGTTGCTGGGGAATGTAAAAATGGTACGATCATTTTGGAAAACAGTCTGGCCATATTTTTTAAGTTAAATGAGCACTTACTATATGACTTAGCAATATTCTTAAATGTCTACCTGTGTTGGATTATTAGCGCTGCCATAACAAACTACCACAAACTTTGTGGCTTAAAATAATAGAAATTTATTCTCTTACAATTTTGAAATCCAGAAGTCCAAAATCTAGGTGTTGGTAGGGGAATGCTCCCGCTAAGGGGTCTGGGAAAACTTTCTTCCTTGCTTCTTCCAGCTACTGATGCCTCCTTCTATCTCTGGCTCTGTCTTCGCATGGCCTTCTCCTTGTTGTCTGTCTTCTCTTCCTTGTCTTAGAAGGAGAGTTATCAGTTTAAGGCCTACCTTGCTAATCCAAGAGGATCTTACCTCAAGCTCCTTAAGTTAATTATATCTGCAAACGACCTTTTCCCCAATAAGATCATATTCACAGGTTCTGAGTAGACATATCTTTTGGGGGGGGGGTTACCATTCAACCCACTATACTACACAACAGAAATGAAAACATATATCTCCATAAGACTTATATGCACCATTATTTATTATATTCCCAAATGGATAAAACATATGGAGTAAAACCTTGGATTGCAAGTAACTTGTTTTGCAAGTGTAAGAGAAGCAAACATTTCTAAAATTTTTTTTAATGTTTATTTATTTTTGAGACAGAGGGAGACAGAGCGCGAGTGGGGGAGGGGCAGAGAGAGGGAGACACAGAATTGGAAGCAGGCTCTGGGCTCTGAGCTGTCAGCACAGAGCCCAACGCGGGGCTCGAAGCCACAGACCGCGAGATCATGACCTGGGCCAAAGTCGGACGCTCAACCGACTGAGCCACCCAGGTGCCCCAGAGAAGCAAACATTTCTAATAAATTTTAACTTGATAAACAAGCAATGCCTTGGAATATGAGTAGTACGTGACGTTGAGCATCACATGATCATAACTAAGCAAATGCTTTTTCTCTCTCTCCCTTGCTACGGGATTGTGGGTGATCATCTCCCATGCTACGATGCTTCGTCTCAGGCTGCGGTGTTTGGCAGAAATCAGTGACTTTTCAGAACATTGGAAGGTGCCCACAACTGGCACGAGTGTGTTTTTTGTCCCTTCAAACACCTATGGACCGTCCTTTGCTTTTCCATACAAGAGGAAGCTTAGGAATGATTTGCTTGATTCTAGGTCAGTGGATAGGTTCCTTGTTAAAGTTGCACAAAAAGAAAAAAATTGAGCCAATAGATAGCTGTGATTCCATTAGCGATAGTGAAAGTTGTCCTATGTCTCCCTCACACCAGCCACGAAGGTTTTCAAAGGTAGGTGCAGGTTAATTTGTTTATATATATACACGTATATATATATATATATATATATATATATATATACACATACACGTATGTTTATATATATATATACGTATACACATGTATATATATATATATACGTATATACACGTATATATATACATATATACATATATGTATATATGTATATATATACATATATATACATATATATGTGTATATATATATTTATATATTTATATTTATATATTTATATTTATTTATATGTTATGTGTATATTTATATTTTATATTTATGATTTTGTATTATAATACAGTATTGTAATCATTTTTAAATACTTTTTTTTTCAACGTTTTTTATTTTTATTTTTGGGACAGAGAGAGACAGAGCATGAACGGGGGAGGGGCAGAGAGAGAGGGAGACACAGAATCGGAAATAGGCTCCAGGCTCCGAGCCATCAGCCCAGAGCCTGACGCGGGGCTCGAACTCACGGACCGTGAGATCGTGACCTGGCTGAAGTCGGACGCTTAACCGACTGCGCCACCCAGGCACCCCATGTAATCATTTTTAAATGAATATTTTTGGGTTGTGGAATGAATCATGAGTTTCCATTATTTCTTATGGGGAAATTCACTTAGATATACAAGTGCTTTGGATTACAAGCATGTTTCTGGAATGAATTATGCCCTCAAAGCAAGGTTTTACTGTATGTTCCTTTGCAGATGAATAAGTAAACAATGGGGTACACGCATAGAGTGAACTCACATTAAGAAAGAATGAACTATGGATACACACAAAGCCATGGATGAAATCTTGAAACATTATATTATGTGGTTCCATATACATGAAATTTCTAGAAAAGCCAAAACTATAGGGACAGAAACATATCTATGGTTTTCCTGGGACTAGTGGTGAAAGCAGAGATGACTGCAAATGGCACACAGTGCTCACTGGGGTGATGGAAGTGTTGCAAAACGATTGTGGTCATAGTCGCACCACTTGTAAATTTACTAAAACTCGTTGAACTATTTACCGATAATGGGTTAATTTATGACTTGTCCTTATAAAGTTGTTAAAATAAACTGACAAGAGGTTGTGAGCTAACACACCAGTACCCATTCTCTTTCATAGCCATGGCTCCTGGTCCTGGGATAACATAAAACAAGACAGATACTTGACTGAGTCTTGGGACAGTTGATTGCACACATACATATGTCACCCCAGGGCAATTGCTAATGTGTACTCTCCTATGTGGGACCATAATTTTACCACCCACTATTCAGTCCTATCAGTGTTTGGTTCTACTTGCTTCCTGTCTTCGATCCTTATGTTTATACTCACAACCATTACACAAATAATATATACTTATATAATTTTTCTTAACATACAACATACTACAGCCAAATAAAGCCCTTCTTGACTATAAATCTGGTCCTGCTTTCTTCTCCTGTTCCTTGAAATCACGAGTCTAGTGTGTTAAACTTTATATATAAATGTAAGTATATTTATATATGAATATTTATTTATATTATTTTATTATATTAAATATAATATAATAAATATACAAATTATAAAATACAAATACACATTAATATAAATATATATTCATTAAGTATTAACTAATCTATACATAACTAATTGATTAATAATTAGTATATTGTATGTAATATGAATATATTTATGTAAATATAAAGTATACCTTTCATGTTTTTTAATTTTTTTTTTTTTTGAAAGACAGAGAGAGACAAAGCATGAGTAGGGGAGGGGCAGAGAAAGAGGGAGACACAGGATCCAAAGCAGGCTCCAGGCTCCAAGCTGTCAGCACAGAGGCAGATGCGGGGCTGGAACTCACAAACCGTGAGATCATGACCTGAGCCGAAGTCAGATGCTCAACCGACTGAGCCGCCTAGGCGCCCCTACCCTTCATGTTTTTACATTCACATTTAGTAAACTACAAACACTTTCTTTTGTGTACGTTTGTGTTTTTAACAAATGGTATCGTAGTTAACTATCCTTTTTTGCAACTTGCTATTTTTTCCCACAAAAGCTCAAGGTTTGGTGCTCTATTCAGGATAGTGCGTAATTATTTCAAAGTGCAATATATACAGTTGACCACTTTTAAACTGCTGTCTGCTATTCCATCATATGAAAACGTTATGTTTTCTTTATTCATCCTCATTACAACCAACACGTAGGTGGTCCTAATATTTTGCTGCTGCAAACAAGGCTGCAGTGGGCAAGATCTCGCACGTGGCACCGATGTTGCCCAGGAAGCATCCAGACGTGAAATCACTGGATGACTGCATATGTCTAGTTTCAGTTTTTCTCGATCTGGGCGCGTTGTTCTCTACAGTACCTGTTAGGTTGGTAGACTAACCTGATTAGATCCAAAGACAAGAGTCCATCCCTTCCTGATCTGTGATTCACTCTTGTTTCCGACCTGTGGTTCACTCTTCTTTATGCAGTAAATCAGAAATCTCAATTCTTGGGGTATGTGGGTGGCTCAGTCCGCTCAGTGTCCAACTCTTAATTTTGGTTCAGGTCATGATCTCACGGTCCTGGAGTCAAGCCCTGCATCGGGCTCCCTGCTGAGCGTGAAGTCTGCTTAAGATTCTCTCTGCCCCCACCCCAAAAGAAAAAAGAAATCTCGACTCTTGACAACTTGTGGGTCTGCTACCATTGCATCCAGCTAGTGGAATGGGAACTGAGAGTGCAGGAGGCACACCTGTTTCTGAAAGGTTTTGTCTTCGAAGTAGTACTTTCTGACTTCAGCTGTGAGAACAGTTCTGAGGGCCACCCTCAGCTGCTAGAAAGGCTGGAAATGCAGTCAATGGCTCATTGGCCAACGACTTCCTCGCTAAACCAGTGTATTCTGGGGGAGAGCAAGGAGTTTGGTCAACAGCTAGCCACATCTCTCACGGTTTTGTGCCAACTCTTAATCCCATCAACGTCCTCACTAACACCGGGTATTGGCAAAATATGTTTGCCAATTATATAGTAAATCAGTGCATCTCATTGGTGTTTTCCTTGGTATTTCACTGATTTTTACTGAGTCAGGGAAGAAACATATTTTTCCTCAAATACTGGAAGACAAAGAGCGCAGATGAAGATGATATTAAGAACTGAATGTTGGAGTCCCCCTGAAATTCTTATGTCAAAATCTAATCTCCATTGTGATAGTATTTTGAGGTGGGGCCTTTGGGAGGTGACTAGGACATGAGGGTGGAGCCCTCGTGATGAGATTGTTGCCTTTATGAAAGAGGTTAGAGAGCTAGCTAGCAATCTTCTTGTCGCGTGCCATGAGCGGATAAAGATGTCCACACCAAATGGCATTGATTATTTAGTGAAACTATGACAGAATGTCTGTGTCTTATGGATGCCAGCACATGGTGCCATTTTATTTTTTCTCTGTCATGGTAGAAAGAAAGCTCCTCAGGTATGTGAAATCCTAGAAGTAAAATGGCCGCCATCATGTACCCTGGAGTTTGCTGCTGTGGCTACTGCCTTTTGAAACACAAAGTATTTCTGGTTCCAAAGATGGAGGGCAAATTCAAAACTACAATTGTACTTGAGAATCGATATGTATCATCCACAATTTCACTTGAAAAATAAATCCATCTGAACACACAAAAAAGACTTTGTCATAAATAGTAATCAAGCAACACTCGGGCCTCTAAAAGAGACTTTAGGGGCGCCTGGGTGGTTTAGTCAGTTAAGCGTCTGACTTCAGCTCAGGTCATGATCTCACAGTTGGTAGGTTCAAACCCCGTGTTGGGCTCCGTGCTGACAGCTCGGAGCCTGGAGCCTGCTTCAGATACTGTGTCTACCTCTCTCTCTGCCTCTCTTCGCTCGTGCTGTCTCTCAAAAAATAAAGAAAAATGTTTTAAAAAATTAAAAAGAAATAAAAGAGACTTTAATTGCCAAAAACTAATTCTACCCTAAATCATAACAACAAATGCCCAACAAGGCTTCCAAAAACAAAACAGTAACTACAGCACTTCTTGGCATTCAGAGTCAACCCAATTTGCCTCTGTGGTGTTGTACTCACTCAAGGGGCATATTTGACTGCTTAAATACTATGCCACTTGCCAATATCTATAAATAGCTATTTATTATTGAGTCTTCAGATCACTATCCACAATTCTACCTCATTTCCCCTTTTTTATTTCCCAGTGTGCCATGTAGCAGAAAAATAAACATTTCTTCAAATTTCTCGAAGATGTTAGGAATCATTACAACCTGGAATTGGGATTCTGTTGTTTCACTTTTGCAGCACACTGCACATCAAATATTAATTCATGATAATGATCCTCTGAGAAACTTTAATTAAATTAGATTGGCCCGTCTCCTAGATTGCTAATTACTATAATATCAACTATAGTCGAATATGAACACTGCATATGCCAACATAGACAAATGAATTTTTGTAATACAGAGCATAACCATGTAATTTTGAGTTCCTGATGGCTCTGAGAGCAACGTGAGATCGAATCCCTCTGAACTTTTATGTCGGGTTTACTGTTCCTGTTTCTATATTTAAAAATCATAGTTCTATTCCATGACACTTAAGTTCTATTGACAATTTTTACTTCATGCTTAGTTTCTTGCCCTGCTATTCTTTTAAAGGGTAGACTTTCACTCCTACTTTTCATTTCGTGTGTGTGTGTGTGTGTGTGTGTGTGTGTGTGTTTATGTGATTTTTATTTCAGGAATAGGTTTGCTCTCGCTCTTTTTTTGAAAAAAAAAATACACTTTATGTTTCAGTTTTAGGTTTACAGAAAAATTGAGTAGATTGCTGGGAGTTCTCGTCATACCTCCTCCCTCCTGCCAGGTTGTCTTCCAAAGTGGCTATACCAGTTTGCATTCCTTCCAGCAATGTTCTCACCAATATTTGGTTCTGTTAGTGTTTTAAATTTTGACCATTCTAATGGGATCTCAGCGTTGCTTTAATTCACAAATCCCTAATGACATATGATGTCGAGCAACGTTTCGTATGCTTATTTGCCAACTGGAGGTCTTCTTTGGTAGAGCTGTCTCTTTAGATCTTTAGCTGATTTTAAATTAGGTTTTTTGTTTTTCTGTTGTTGACTCTCGGAGCTCTTTGCATATTTTAGCTACAAGGCCTTTATTGGATATGAATTTTGCAAATACTTTCTCCAAGTCTGTGGCTTGTCTTCTCATTCTTTTGACAGTGTCTTTCGTGAGGCAGGAGTGTTCAATCCTAATGAAGTTCTACTTATCAGTTGTTTCTTTGATGGATCTTACTTTTGGTATTATATCTAAACACTCACCACTAAACCCAAGATCACCTAGATTTTCTCATGTGTTTTTTTAGACTTGTATAGTTTTGCATTTTATGTGTATGTCTGTGGTCCATTTTGAGCTAATCTTTATGAAGGGTATAAAGTCTGCCCATAAAGTCTGAAAAGATTCACTCTTTTTGCTTGTGGATTTCTAGTAGTTCCAGCACCATTTGTTGAGGAGACTATCTTTTTTCTCCATCGAATTGCCTTTGCTCCTTTGTCAAAGCACAGTTGACTATATTTGTGTGACTCTATTTCTGGGCAGTCTGTCTGTTCCATTGATCTGTTTGTCTATTCTTTTGTCAATACCTCACTGTCTTGATTACTGTAGCTTTATAGTAAGGCTTGACATTAGGTAGTGTCAGCCCTATAATTTTGTTCTCCTCAAGTATTGTGTTGGCTACTCTAAATCTGTTGCCTTGTACAAACTGTAGAATCAGTTTATTGCCATCCCCAAAATAACTTGCTAGAATTTTGATTCGGTTTCTTTTTATTTTCTAGTCCTTGTAATTTAAATCTCCTCTTCCATTCACTCCTATCATGATAAGTAAGTCCCCAACTTTTTTCTCTTTTGTTACTCCATTGGAACAGAAAATTAGCACACCTACCCTTTTCTAAGATATTTACAGTTCATTTGGGAGAGGCTTGAGCTTTTCAGAGTTCTACAAATGAGTTTGAAAGCTATCCTTACCTTGCTCAAACAGACCATGAGCTCTTTTCAGGCTTACTGTTCACTCTCTATCAATGATTCATTTATTCCAAATAGCTAAGGAATCTGTAAACTTGGCAGGAGTCAAAAGTCGTTGCTTATCAATGTGAAAAATATTGACAAATTTCCCTTATAATGTTATCTCATCAAACCATTTCTGTTGAAAACTCTCACACACAGAGATAGCTCTTTGCCTATTACCTAAGTCCCCACATGGAACATGGTCATAGGCCTCCATAAACATAACTAAAGGCAGAGGTTTGGAGTCCCCACCCCCCCAGGCATAGTTGAAATTACAGGTCACCTTTTCCAGAGTATCCTGTTTGCCTGTATAATCAGGTACAAGTAGAACAGTAATCAGGAAAGTATTTTAAATTGGAAATACAAGGCTTATATCGAGCCTGACGTTAGGGGCACATTCACAACATAGCATGAAGCGGCATTCTCAAGCCTTGTCAGCTGTGTGTGTGATGATGAAATCAAATATGTCCTTTAAAAATGAAACTCTTATTAAGTCAGTACCTGTACAACCTCTGTGCATGTGTGTGTGTGTGTGTGTGTGTGTGTGCATGTGCGTGTGCACGCATGCACTCCCATGGGCATGCAGGCACATGTGAGCAGTGTTTCCTCAGCATCTAGCTCCCGAGGGCAGAAAATGTATATTTCCTGTTCGCATACATGAATGAATGAATGAGTGAATGAATGAATGAACAGCTCATGTATGAATGATACAACTGCATGAATGATGAGTTCTATTCACTGTTCTATTTTAACGCTAGTCCTCAGGGTCTTGTTGGGAAAATATTGGTTTTTCTCTTGTTATTCTGTGAATCTCTTGAGGGCAAAGACTGTGTGAGTCCAACCTGTATTCCCACAGTCTCTAGTACAGTGCCTGGAACACAGCACTCAATGAATCTTTTAAAAATTAATAAATAAGGGTGGCATCAAAGGGAAATTCATTTATCTCCTACCACTTACAACTAGTTAGCACCTAAAAATTGAAAGCCTCAAGCAGAACAGAAATAAAGAAATGTTTCTAGAGAGTCACATGCCTCTGTGTGCGTATGTGTGAATGTGTGGGTGTGTGTGTGCGTACATATCTTGCTTCACCCACCCTCCGTGTGGATAAAATGTTGGGAAAGCCTTCTCTTATATTTTACGTCTTATGAAACTGAAGCGAGAGAAGCAGAGGCAGAGATATTTGGGGTAAAGAGGAAGCCAACGGAGGGAGAAAGGAAACAATGTGAGACAAGAGAATGGAACCAACAAGAAGATCCCTTTATTAAGGGATGAATATTGAAATCTTACCTCAGTAAAGTCCTTTTTAGGGGGTTTTGTTTTCAAAACGGACCTGATTCTCAACAAGGGCCAAAGAATCGGAAGCCCAGAGGGGTCAGGAATCATTGCCCAGTTAACCTAAACACACCCAAATCAGGTTAGGCCTGCTTGCCATGGTCAGTGGCTCTGAGGAAGAGAAAGGTGACAGCTGATAATGCCACCTGGTTGAAAAGACAAAACAGTGCTTTCAAGGTGACTATTTAATAGAGTCCTCTGCAAACACTTTCAGTGCTTTGTTTGTTGAATTTCATTATAGAGCTTTGAAAACTCTTTTTAACTTCAGTAAGATCATCATTAGTTAGATAAATCCTTGCCCTGGCAATAGTTATAGCGGTAAGAGTAATCTTAAATTTTCACTAAATGGAATCTTGGCATAACAAAGGAAATCTTTTCCTGCGTTAAACCACCAGCCAAGGCCCAAACAACCAAAAATAAGCTCTGTGAACATTTGGAGAAATACATCTTGAAGTACGGAGCACAACATCACCAATCGCCTGCTATCTAATGGGACTATCGTTTCAATTTTTACAGCGAGAGACACCTTTTTAAAGAGTCATTGTGTTAAGGCTATTTCCTTTGTACATCATTGCCAAGTGTAATTAGAAGTAAGCCTCTCCTGGGAGATGTAAGCCACGAGTCACTGTATATATTTATAACCAGGTCAGAATCTCTTTGGGATTAATTCCATCATGCTTATTCCCATCTTTAATCCTTTCTATTATTGCCCAAATTATAATTTTTCTCTTATCATTCCTCTCCCCATTATACTTTCAGCAGTATCATTATGTTGAGAGAGCAGTTTCTCTAGCCACAGAAAGCATATATTTTAACTTTAAAAATCTAGTTTTTAACTAGTTTTTAAGTAGAGAATGTTGGGGTATTTTTCCATTATTTCAAAATTTCTCTGCTACTGAATATTATTTGTCACTATCACTCACTAAATTCATTCACCTAAATTGTTTGGTATGAACAGCACATCATGTGCATGAGCATGAACATCATGCTATTTGCCTTACAAACTAATACGCCAACTCAATAAGATTAAAATAACTGTACCATAAAATTATACAAATTAATGTTTTTCTCCTTATAGAAGCACTTTATTCTAAGTACAATCAGATAGTTTAATACCTACAGTTACTACATTTGTTTCCAACCTTGAATAGATTCTGTGAAACCAGTATAACACATATAACACCATAAATATATATATATATACATATATATATATATACATAAAATAGTTGTGTTAGTTGTGTTAGTTGTGTTATATGTGTCACACATATAAGTCACACATATAACACAACTATTTTAGCTTTGTCTATCAATTTCTATCTTTCTGTAGTCTATTCATGAAGTATGGAATTTTGGAATTTTAATATAAAAAATCATATCCATGGAATTTGGGAATCATATCCCTATCTCATTTGAACATGAGAGAAGATATGAGGCTTCTTTCAATATTTAATCCACTTGAATCTTTGCATGTTATGCCTGGTGATGTTCACCTACATTTCTTTAATTCTCAATGACCTATTTCCTATATATTTCCTGTATATTTTTTACTTAAAATTTATTTGATTCGAATTTCAGTGATGGGGCCCTTGGGTGGCTCAGTCGGTTGAGAGTCCAGTCTTGATTTCGGCTCAGCTCATGAACTCACGGTTGTGGGACTGAGCCCCACGGTGGAACTGGGAAATACCATAGGCTCCTCGCCGAGCGTGAAGCCTGTTTAAGATTCTCTCCTTCTGCCCCTCTTCCCTCTCGCACTCTCTTTTTCAAATTAAAAAGAACTTTAATGAATATGTATCTTGTCTTGAGAAAGCTGTAATTTACTTTAGTGTAGCAACTTGCTTCATTTATTAAACTATTCATATTTTCAATTTACTTTATTACATTCTCTTATATATTATGTTCTGTATCATTGTCTTTGCTTCTCAAGGCTTTGTCTGGACCCTTTTATGGACTATGGCAATGTCCTTAACCAGCTAGACAGCATTTCACAGACTTTTCCAACTAGAAACTTACCTGTGAATAACTGCGATGCTTCAGATAAATCTTTGCAACAGTGAATATTTCATTTCAAAATCCGAGCGGCTCAACACTCCACAGAAAAAGTGATGAAACCCTTCAGCTGTAGAAACCCAAGGCAAAATCCCTTGACCTTTTAAAAGTGTAGCCAGTGTCATTCCATTTCATGAGAAGTTTCTGAAAGTAGAAAACAACTTTCACTCTTCATATGGAAGAGTGGTCCTCAGACTACCAGCATCAGCCTATGTTGGGAGTTTGTCAGAAATGCAGATGCTCAAGGCCAAGGCTAGAGCTACTGAGTCAGAATTTACTTTGTACCAACATCTTCAGGTTGTTTATATGCACATTGCATTTTGAGAAGCACCGGCCTAATCATGAAAATTCAGGCAAATCAATGATGGACTTTGCGGAGGGTTAGAAACAGGCAGTTAAAAAAAAAATTAACGAAAGCTCAAATTTGTTAGTGACACCAGGCCAGTTTACATACATGTCGGAGAAAATGGGAAAGTTTGATCTTACTTAAGAAACATTCCCCAAGCGAGGGCAATTTAAGACCCACGTGGGTCTGTCCGATGCCAGGACATGCGGATGAAAAAAGAAAGACTGACAAGTCCTGCGGATGTGCTCAATTCTAGACATCTGGTCTACTTCAGGGACATCCTGGTGACTTGATTTTAGAATAATGTATTTTCATCAAAAATTTTGACGTCCTATTGATGCAGCCTAAACTAGGTCCATAGCTCCCTTCCAGAATTCTCCAGATGACGCAACATTTACATATCAACTGCTGCATGTGCATGGGGTGGGGGTAAAGGGGAGCTGTTTTCCTGAGTCATTGTACATTTCCTGACGCTTTGGCATTTGACCTCTGAGCAGAGAGTGTCCCCGTGCGATCCAGGTGTTAAGCTACTGAATAATGGATGTTGCAGTGGTGCTTTCTGATATAGCACTTCAACTGAAGCATATTTTGCATTTTTCACTGTTGCATTATTTCCAGAAGAACTAGTTGAAAGTTGCACCCTCGAGAAGAGAGACATTGATTTTACTTTTAAATTTTCGCACTGGAGGGAAGAATAAGTCCTGATCCCGGTTACATAATTGGAAGGACCTAGTGCATCTGTTCCGAAGCAGATAAAGAGCAAGAGTTTCTGAATCGAATGAAGTCAACCATTATTTTATCACTAAATTACTGGAGTCATCTGTTTATTCTTCTAGCTCCAGCTGGAACATTTTAGGATTAGAGGTGACTTCCTGATAAAGTAAAGAATTATCTTCATTTTACTGATCTAATTTGTTTGTTGTTCCAATAAAACCCTGGCTTATTTGCCCTGCTTTAGATACAGTGATTGGAACTTTCATGAAACCAGGTGAATCCTGATCCAAATTATGTATGAACTGAGCTCTGTTTCTGGGAAAGACAAAGATCACTACCAGTTAACCTATTTTCACTGAGACCACATTTCTTCGACTCAGATTTAGTTTCCAGTTTGAACCAAAACTTAGAAATGGTGAGAGGGACAGTCCATCTCATTTCCCAGGGAAGCAAAGTTATTAAAGGAGTATATAAATGTTGGGATTGTAACAATGATACTCTCAAAATAAATCCGAATTGTTAAGAATCATTAATAATTTTCTTGGAGGAGAAAAAGTACTCTTGGAAATATTTTTTCCCTCACAACTTTGAGAGTGTGATGATGTCACATATGTATGTTTTCAGAATTTGTATGGTTTCAGAAACTTCTCCCCATTGTCTCTTTAAAAGGCATAGATTTTCTCACGTCTTCTGTGAGCTAATGATTAAGGAGAATGTACTTCAGCAGCTTTGGGCATAGTCACTCAGAATCCTTTGTCGGGCATGGCGCTAGGCTCTTGGAGAGAAAATAGTGCCCTTTTAGAATATGCGTTCTGCTTAATTTCTTCTGGGACTGCACTCAGGTCTCCCCTCTAAGAGCTTGCCTACATGTAAGAACATAAGAATCAGAAAAGAGTGGATGGGACTTACTGTCCACCTCCAGCCCAGCATTCTAAGATATGGACCCCAAGAGACGTGTTTCTGAAAAATGGATGTTCTTGACTCCAAACGCATCCCCTATAAAGGCAAGAAAAACCCTGTGATCGACTAATTGCCCTCTTATATGATGAACTTGTTAATTCCTGAGTTTACTTAAATCATTTCATTTTCCTCTTCCGGTTAGACTCTACAATGCTAGCTCACATTGAAGAGTTTTCACTATGAAGAGTTATATCTCTAATATCAACCGAAAGCTTTCCTCTCTGAAGATGGAAGAGATTTCCTCTTTGCTTTAATAGCCCAGGATATGATGAACTAGCTGTTATTCTCCCCTATCTTCGCTTTTTGCAATTTTTAACATCAAAAATAGCCTCACTCAATCTTTGCCTTTCCAGTATGGTTCTAAACTTTTTCATTTGTCTTCATTGACAGCTCTGATCATTTTACTTGTCTCCCCTGGACCTTTTTCCAGGTCAATTTTATTTTACCCATTACAAACCGATATATTAAATTTTGTGTTAGTGAGCAGAAAAAAAAAGGGGGGGGGAGATCTTGGCATGTAATAAGTCCCATGGTTAATTTAGATCAATGATGATTACATTTGGTAAACTTTTAATGTTCGGCTTTTTTTTTTTTTTTTTTTTTTTTTGGTATTCTGACACATTAAAAAAAATTTTTTTTACATTTATTTATTTTTGAGAAACAGTGAGACAATGCGTGAGCGGGTGAGGGCCAGAGAGAGAAGGAGACACAGAATCTGAAGCAGGCTCCAGGCTCTGAGCAAGCATTCAGCACAGAGCCTGATGCAGGGCTCGAACCCACGAACTGTGAGATCATGACCTGAGCCGAAGCCGGGCGCTCAACTGACTGAGCCACCCAGGCGCCCCAACTCTGACACATTTTAAATTCCCTTTTAGTTTAACAGTGTTTTTATATTATTTTATAGTACTATTTCTACAATTAGGTATCTTAAACTTCCCCTGGTGATAAGTTATAAGTTGTTAACACTGAACATAACATTCACTAACAGCTAAACATTTATTTCTGATCTCCTACTAATTTTGATGTGTTTTCCGATTTTTCACATGAAAATTTTTACGCGTATTTTCACCAAAATATTTTAAGAGTTCACACTACAGTATTGTTCATGTCTAGCCTAAAATATGAATAAAGGGATTTTCTTTTTAAAAAACCATTTCTGATGCTTTTGTTATTTTTTAAAATATTTATTTATCGTGAGAGAGCGCAATCAGGAGAGGGGCGGAGGGAGAGAGAGAGAGAAAGAGAGACAATCTCAAATTGGCTCCATACTCACTGTGGAGACTGACGTGACGCTCGATGCGTGATGGTGAGATCATGACCTGAGCTGAAATCAAAAGTCGGATGCTTAACTGACTGACTCACTCAGATGCCTCTTATGATGCTTCTAGTAGTGAGATTTTTATTACTTTCAAAAAGTTGTTTTCCACTGAAATGGACCTTATGAGATGGCAGGATCATGTACATCCCGTAGTTCCATGTTTCAAGCATTTAATTACAGGACTAGGTGTGACTGTTCCAAAATTATGGTTAGGTCACCAGGTATTTTCTGGCATGTTCACAAATAGACTTCCTATTATTATTTATACTATTGTCTTTTTTTTAAAAAAATTGTGTGTCTAATATAATAAATCAGGTGTGGGGAAAACATATTTAGTCACTTATCCTGGGTCATATTTGATAAAGTACAACCGACACATTAAAAACCATTTTTTTAGGATGGATTTTTATTTATTACTAGTTCATTAGCTTTGTCAATACTCGGTTGGAATCTATTAGTCATTTTTGTTGTTGTCCATCCACAAAGCGTGGCTCCAAGTGTGGTTTCCTTCCTGGAAGAATTGATTGGCATATGTAAACTTGGGGATTTCCTCTTATACGTTCTCTATCACTTTATGTAAAATATATTTAAAATAGGACTGACCTTAGATCTGATTTTCTGAAGAATTCCATTCTTTACACTTTTTTTTTCTTATAAAAGTGTTCCCTTTATGCCCTACACAATTTATTTTATTCTTTGTGCTTCTTTTCCCGCTGGGTTGTGGATTTGGGGGAATATATCTTACTTTGTATTTTCCATAGTTCTTAACTAAGCATGTAATAAATATTCATCGAATTAAATGTCAATTTTCTATAACGGTAAAACAGTTTGCTCCTATTTCCAGCGCTATGGTGATTTAATTAAAACATAATAGCCTTGGTGTAAAACTTGCTCCAAGACATTTTCAAAGTTTAAACAAGTCATATTTGCAGTGTCTGTTTTTCCACATAAATATGTATCACCTCAAGAAGTCTATTGGATTAGTCAGGCATGATTTATGTTTAGGGGAACCACATTACCTTTTTCCAAATAGATTATGTTAGGGAAAGGGTTCAGTGATTCTGCCCTTATTTTGTATATATGCAATTCATTCCAACCAATCTTCGTTGACGCTGGACCCTGGGAGGCCCATCCTGGGATGCCTGGTTTTAGAGAATTTGCAATTGCAGGGGACTCATTCTGTATGTGCTGCTGATTGCAAAGAGTCTCTGGCCACATATTCCACCTCCCTCCCCCCTTGAAATGTCGTTCAATTGACTTTTGTCAATCGAACACAATAACCAAAAGGTCCAACGACCCCAAGTGCCTATCACTGGATTAATGGATAAACAAATGTCATATACACATACAATGGAATGTTATTCAGCCATAAAAGGAATGAAGCTCTGACAGATTCTACGATACAGATGAACCTGAAATACATTATGCTGAATGAAATCATCCGTACAGAAAAGGGCAAATATTGTATGATTCCAGTTACGTGAGCTATCTAGAACAGGCAAGTTCATAGAATATAGAAAGTGGATGGAAGGTTACCCAGGGTTTGTGAGAGAAGGGAATGGGCAAGTTTTGCTTAATGGCCACAGAGTTTCTGTTCAGGGGTAATGAAATTGTTCGGGGTGAATAGATAGCAGTGATGTTTGCACAACATTTGGAATGTAATTAATGGCACTGAATAGCACATTTTAAAATAGTAACAATGGCAAATATGTTTATATGTATCTTGCCACAACTTAAAGAAACTAATAATTTAATAAAAACCATGACTGCACACTTTAAATGGGTGAATTATATGGCATATGAATTATATCTCAATAAAGCTCTTTTTTTTAAGTCAATGAGAGATTATAGGTGGAAGCATAGGGGCATTTAGTGTCCTTGTTACATTTTCCTTAAAAGAAGATGGGATGTAGTCATAATAATGATTACAAAATGCCAAGAAAAGTGTCTACCTCACTATGAAATCCACGGAGTCTGGGCTGATTCTGACAAATGTGTGGGAATCGATACATGAATGACATTCGTTAATGTCCAATCATCATTTATGCATCTTAAAACTTGCAAAATAAGTTTTCCGTTGGAAAGGTTTGTTAAATGCACTCTGTTTCCCTCTCTATCTTGGCAGAATTGGTCATATTTCCAAAATGCCTTTAGGTGCCTGTGATACATCATTTCTTTTTCTTTCTTTTCTCCCCCCCCCCCACCCCCCATGCAGGAACTTTGCAAAGTGTGAGAATTGCTTTGTAGTCTGAAGGGCCCCGGAGTCCGTGAGCCGCCTGGCTTTGCCAAGATTGCCAGCCTGCCAAATTCTCAGCTGCTAAAAGAGTAGCCAGGGCTTCCTTGTGTAATGAAAGTACAAAAAAGGCCATGTGCTTGGCGGACTTGCCCAATTCCCTCTGCTTCATAGAGAAAATAAATCTCCGAAGAACTCCAAGAGAGAGCTACCATCTGGTCAGACTCCCGGCTTTCTCAACGTGGCTCCCACCACCCATGGCCAAGTGTCAGGAAGGCTTCCTGTGTTGGATGCAGGAGGCCTGCCGCGTTTGGAGCCAATATGCGAAAATCAGATGGGAGCTCAATGAGGTGGGGGGGGGGGACTTGGCAGACTGGTTTCAACCTGCAGTCTCATCGTTGCTTCTGGCACCTTCACAGAAGGGTCAACATTTCAGCGATAAAAATTGACGCATTTTAAGACCTGGCCCAGTAGTTGCTGACTATCTGCTAATTTCTTGAAGAAGCTGCAACACATCCAAGGAAAAACCTACCCGACAACCACAACGCCGCTCATCCCGATTGACTCGAAGGCTACAGCGTTGGAAAACGCTGCGGAACTGTTTTTACAAGGCCGACCCTTTGCAGCTAGTTTGGCCCACTTTCCGCACGCTTAGATCTTCAGGTCTAAATGCCAAAGCTGACTTTTCGTTCATACAGAGCAGTTCACCCTACAAAAGTTCATGTCTTGTAAGAGACCTTTCTTTTATAGTAAATGATCATATGAAACTTGTGCATTTATAGTATCATTACACTGGCCTTGGTCATCTGCTTGGCTTAAATAATAATCATGTTTATTCATTGAATTTGTGCTTTTCACATCCCAAGTCGATGGTAATTCACAAAGTCAAGATATTAAACCGTATTTGTATTTCAGATTTTTTATGATTGGAAGTCACTGATGGGGTGTGCAAAGTTTGAGCCACAAAGAGGATCAGTATCACTTTTAGGGTCTCCATGAGAGAAAGGAATATTTTTTTATTATCATCTTTTAAGCTTATAAGCAAAGCCTTATAATATTTTTCTTCTCCAATTGAAGACTCTTCTGTAAGTTCTCTCTCTCATATTCCTGCTATTCCTCACATATCTTCAAAATCTGGGAGCCCTCTAAGACACTTTCCTGTCCTCTGCCTTCTCTGTCTAGTCAGGCATCAGGTTCTATCAGGCTTGCCCCTGTCCTTCAGAACATACCAACTGGTGCCACTTTGGCGTATTGATTATTTTGAGCAGAAGGTACTTGAGAAACCACGAGTGCAAGAAGGGCTTTCTGTCCTCCTCTTTTCTACATAAAAGTGGGTCAAGAGATTTCCCACGAGAGATGTACCCTCCCTGCACCAGGAAGAGGAGAACATTCGTATCACCGGAGACTCAGAGCTGACGCGAGATATACAAACCAACCTGCTAAAACAACCTTTAACTTTCATTAGTTTCCCCATGTATTTCTTAGTCACCGGGACTTGCCCCAGCCCGAGCCCCTTCGTCTTATCATACACCCAACAATTTATCATTCTTTGTTTAACAAGTCTATAAGTTCTCAGCCTTCCCTGCTTCTTTGGATCTTCATTTTCCTTATGAAGATTCATGCATGCACATAAAAACATTAAATACGGTCTGCATGCTTTTTTCTTGTCATGCTATGTCAGTTTAATTGTTAGGCCCCGTCACAGAACCTAAGTGAGTAAAAGGGAGTTCTTCCTCCCTCATGCCATTAGTGTTACCCTCATTATGTCATGTGAATGACTACAAAAATTTATCCTTTCCCTTTATACTTTTTACTTCTACATATTGTCATGTTGAATGTTCCCAGAGGTTGCTTTTACTACATCTGGTTAAAAAAAGAGAGAGAGAGAGACAGAGACAGAGACAGAGAGAGAAAATGCCCCATTGCCACTGGTATCCTATAGAATAAAATGAAAATGTATGGACATGTTTCCAGAATCAATTATGCACGAGCCTCTTCGCCTTGGCTCACGCCATCTCTCCTGCCAAGGGGACTCCCTCTCCGCTTAGCTGACTAAGTTGCTCCATTTCTCTGGTTGTCACTTTTGTTTACTAAACCTTGCTTGGCCATCCCAAGCCACAGCCCTCGCTCCCTTAAGTCCTTGTAGACTTCACTGGAAATACAGATTTTAAAAATGTATTGCACCTTTGGTTATTCTTTATTTCAATGTTGTTTGTACTTATATTTATTTGTCCTGCATGCCCCAATAACCAAGGAGAGCCCGCAGATGGCTTCTAGAGCTTGGGGTCCTCAGTGCCGAGTGCACAGCCCTGCCTTTATTCACATTTGTCAAAATGTTTATTGGATCTGTGATGCACTGGCTACTTATTGGCTGGGCCTGAGGATGGGGCTGGTGACCAAAGTACACTCTACCCTTCCAGAGGTTACAGTTTCTTGAGGAAAAAAGAAATAGGTCATTGAAATGGCAGAATGTGGATGAAAAGTTTACAGCACCATGTATGTGTGTATTAACCAGTGACCAAATGTGGGCAGTGTTGCCCGGGAAAGATTTATGGAAAGTGATATTTAAGCTGAGACCTGAAGGGTGAGCAGTAAGGGCTTAACAACCAATAATAATTCTCTAATAACGAAATCACAGAACCCACTTTACTGTGAAGAGCAGACAAGAGGTCATGGAGGATTTAGAGAGTCAACCGATTGTTATGACAACTTTAGTACAGGTGCTGGACAACTAGGGGAAGAAATGGCATTTTATTTGATTCCTAGTTTCTCTAAAATCTTCCTCAAGAAGACAAAGAACTTCATGTTGGTTATTTTGGTCTAGATTTGTTTTCTTTTCTTTTCTTTTCTTTTCTTTTCTTTTTTAAAGTTTATTTTTTGAGAGAGAGAGAGAGAGAGAAAGAGAGAGACAGAGTGCAAGTGGGGGAGGGACAGAGAGAGAGAGAGAGACAGAATGCGAAGCAGGCTCCAGGCTCCAAGCTGTCAGCACAGAGCCCGATGTGGGGCTTGAACTCGTGAACCGTGGGATCATGACCTGAGCTGAAGTCAGACGTGTAACCGAGTGAGCCACCCAGGCCCCCCTGGTTTAGATTTTTTTTAAATAAATTATTCTCTACACTGAATGAACAACTTTAATTCAAGCTAGAATTGGAAACAGGACAGGAATCCTGAGTAAAGCAAAGAAATGAAGTTGAGGTAACTGGATGCGGAAGTTAAAGGAGAAGGCCAAGCAAAGACCGGGGGAAGAGAAATCCAAGTCAACAGACAAATGGCAGAAGAACCCCATGGCCAAGCTCTCAGTCAGGGCACTTGGAACCAGGCTGGCCTGCAATGCTGATAACTAACCAATTGATGGTCAAAAGAACAGATGCTTCTTGGAGTTGACTTCTCTCAAAACAAATTCTTTTTAGTTTAACCGTGTCTGTTCCTTCGTAGCATCTACTTTCGTACCAAAGTGTTTGTGAATTTTGTGTGAATTGACCAACACAAAAGCTCTTTGAGAATTTGCTGTCTCCAAGGATAAAAGGTGCTTTCACTTATGATCTTCCTTTGTGTGCCGCACAGAGGGAGTCTTCTCTTTACAGAGTATATACTAAAGAGTAATGATTAAGCATGTCCTTAAATAACATCATTGTGCACAAATAAATAACTACTAAAATTGCATGGAGGCTCATGAAGGTATTAGTAAGGGAAAGAAATCTTCAGAATCTTTCCCTATGGCCATGTGAGATGCCCCTGCCCCTTGGAGGTAATGTTGCTTTCCTGGTCTTTACCAAAAGGGCACAGAAAGCAAGGAGAGAGTCTATAGATACTAGTATCTAACAGATGCTAATGCAAGATGAAATGGTGTGATCTCCCCAATAACAAGTTTGCCCCCTGCAAAATGTCTGCAATTAATTAATTAGACTCGAGAGAAACACAAACTTAGTGATTGCAGTAACTGTTTTGACGATTACAGCTAGAGTTAAAAATGGAAGAGCGCGGGTGAATGTCCACAGATGGATCTAGAAAGTGAGCCATCCAAGGACTCCATGAAAAGCACATCAGGGAATGTTGTCATTGCCTCCTGTTTTGTGAGCTGATTATAAGGCAGCACTTTTCAAAAGGAATCCAAGAATAGGGGAACTCCATCTTGAAATGAGAGAGTAAATGGAACTCTCATGTAAACAGAGATAAAAATAAATATGCTCTGATTGAAGCTGGCGATTAAAGGCAAAAACTGGCTCTCTCCCTGGCCAGTCTCCATGATGATGTCATTGCTCCTAGAGTCTCCCTCTCGGCAAACATGGGCCTTCCTTGGGCGGCTAAACTCAGGTCTGCCTCTATCTTCTGCAAAGCCTGGAGTTATATATCCTGATCACATCTGTGGATCCAAAGGGGTCAAAACAGGCAGACAACAAGACTGAGTTTGGTTGACAGGGGACAGTGCCAGGTGGAGCTGGGTGTGACGTCAGCTCAAACCAGCAAACAGCGTTTTCGAACCTGGAGTCAACTTGAATTATAATGTATTGAGATGTATCAGGGTATTCGGATTTCCATGTTTTCTTTTCAGACATCCGAAAAATCTTCATTTTGTATTTCAGGTTTTGGTTCTCGTCATAATGTTCCCAGACACAGGGTGCGTATTTAGAGTTTGGTAAAAAGACATTAAAAGGTATCAGAATTCAAAATCAGACATTGCAGCAATATTTAGGCAGTGACTATTAAGAACTCAATGTGGAAGAAGAGAAGATAAAACTTTCATGTGTTCGGGATTTATTTTTAATGAAGAGCATTTTCTGTCTACTTAAATGAAGTACTGTAAATCAGTGGATCATAAATTATGGATGCTGATATTTGAAACGTGCAAATGTAAACTTAGTCCACGAGAGTGGTTGCTATCCTCTCATTATGCAAAACAAAACATAATCACAGCGGAGCATTTCAGTGTGGAACAAAATCCCTAAGATTCATTTTTTTGTCTCTGTCGTTCCAATCAGTTTGGAAATAGGGTTCCAAGTTGACAATATTTTATTCATTAAAGTTTCCTATCTGCTGTATGTGGCTCAGATGCTCATGACTTCCTCTATGTAAATTAAAATTTTAGGGCAAAAAAGGAGAGGGTAGTCCTTTGCTCTCTGTTTTGGTATTTGTCATAGGTGTGAGTTCAGCTCCGGGTTTGGTATAACTGTGTAGATAGATAGATTAGATATAGATATAGATATAGATATAGATATAGATATAGATATAGATATGATGCCTTATCCCCCAAACCTATGTGTTATTTAGCCACGTGCTGTGTAGCGATCCCATTCCATAGTCCAAAAGTCTGCTTTAGCTTGAGGATGGTGAGAAGAGAATCTCCCGGCTCTGGGATGTTTCGTCCCCCCTAGAGTTCCCCAGTCCTGCCCAGCAGAAGGTTGGTGTGGTTTAGGCACTGTTAGGTAATTTTATCTTAATTGGTTTATGACCCCTCACAACCTTGCTGAAGGAACCCAAGCCTTTGGGGAATCCTTGAGGACCTAGCCTGGAAAACATGGCTTGACTGCTCTCTAGAGGGCCTTCTGATCTTGGGGATTGGCTGTAGAGTAAACCTACATGGTGTAGACCTGAACCTAACCCTTCAAGACTGACCCAGTACCAAGAAGAGCCAAGCCACAGCTTGAGGCAGAGCTGCTCAGTTGAGTTCACCCTGGATCAACAGAACCACAGCCAACCTGCAGACTTATGAGCAGGGGAATAAAAGTATGTAGCCTTAAGCTGCTTTGTTTGGGAGTGACTGGTTTCCAGCATTTATTGTGGCAGGGGCTGATCGACATAGACCTTTAACCCATCCTACTCCATTTCTTCCTTTAAAGCAGGGTCTGAAGGAGAAAGTATTCAATCAAAAAGTACTTGGGTTCAAACATGTAGAAAAAAATAGGTGGCTGCTACGTCATTGAAGAGTGCTTCTATCAGCCTGATGGCTGTACTTAAAGCTAAAAAGGAATTCATCACAGGCATCTAAACATGTGGGCTTTGTTGCTCATAACATATAGGATGAAGATTTCCACAGAAAATCCATAGATGAAGTAACTAATGGAATCTACACTTAGACTAAGATACAAATCTAACTCTATGGTGATCTGAGTTGGCATATTTTGTCCCTTTAGAGGGACAGGTTAATCCCAAATCCTGGCAGGATTATTAACATCCTGACTACATTCCACATGGCTCATTATTCTTCCCATTCAGTTGGTAGAAAATACCTAGCTTTCGCTACCACACAAAGACATTTCACTGACGGAAGAAGAAATTGCAGACAACGTGTGATGGACCAAAAGGGGGAAAAGGAAGGCAGCAATCCTAGGTTCATGCCTCATCTCCACTGTTCTCTAGGTCCGTGGCCTTGGGCATGGCATTCCTTCTCTCCGCTCATGGATGGGCTAGAAGTGCTCGCTCCTCCACCTACCTCATGGTGCTGGTGTGAGAAGCCAGGGAGGATGCTCTGAAGCTGGGAAGAGTTGGACCTATGTTACTATGTGACACAGATGTTGACAGGCAACATATCACAACATTGCAAGGCACTGGCTGTGCAATCACACAGACGTGGGTTCAGACTTCAACTCTGCCGTTTCCTAGATGTGTGATCTTGAGCAAGTGACTGTTCTACCCGGAGCCACAGGTACCTCTGAAAAAGTTAGGTAGTAGCATTTTAGAGTTCTGAGTACTCAGTGAGATAGGGAATGTGAGACGTTTAACACATGGGTTGGCATAGAGTAAGGGCTCAAAAGTATGGCAGGTGGCTTAATTACCATGCATTGTTTTTTTTAACACTTGTTGATGCAGTGGCAGTGGGAACAGGCATTGAATTTCTGCTGTCACACCGTCCTCTGCGCCAGGAAGAAAGGCCAGAAATCTGCTGATGTCCTGGGCCTTCCATAGCAGTGTCACTGAAGACTTGTCCCCTTTTCCCGGGCGTCTGCTATTGATGATGAACTCTGCTTCCCAGACTGGAGTTTCTACCAGCTGCCCTTCGGCCATGTTTCCTTCACCAGTTCTAATCTCCAATGGCTCACCTACATGGTAACCTCTGAGCTAGCCTGAGTCTAGGAGGATTGGCCTTGCCTCTCCCCTGACGACCGTACCAGATCCTACCCTCCGTAATTCATTACCCCACAGTTTGGTGTCTCTACATGTGGCAGCTGGAATGTGCCAGAACATAGCTATGGTTGATTCATATTAAGGAAAACGAATCACTAATTCTGGACCATGTTTTCAGCTTGTGCGGTAAAGAAAAGAAATTATATTATTGATTGTAGCATGAAAACAGAGAAAACTCAGACTCCACCAATATTGGAGATCGGGGGGGCTAGGTTTTCTTGTTCTCTATCAATAAATAAACATTTCAAGGAGGATCAGAGAATTTAGAAATTCACTTATAAATTTTAGCCACTTCCTAAGCTAACGTGTTCACTTTAGTAAGGAGCCAACATCTTGTTAGATGTGAGGTAACATTCAATTAGAATGTTTAAATTTTAAACATTTTTAAATATCTTAAACATTTTAAAAATATTTAGTTTTATCTCAATTCAACGCCACTCACTTGTTTCACTCCCATTGTAGAAAATTTAGGGAAAAAAAGAGAAGTTGAAGAAGAAATAAAAGTCACGCATAGTTCTACCTACAAATGACAACTGTTTACGTCTTGATGCATTTTCTTCTGATCACTTTTGGGGGGACAGTTTTACCTAGATCTTTTCTGGGTGGAACATTTTTATCCTCCTCTTGTGGAAGGCTGGATTTCGGTAAAGAGGATCTGTGCCAATGTCACAAAGCTACGCCTTTTTCAGAGTCATGCTGGGTATTTAACGTCTTTTGCTTTGGGTTTTTCCAAGCCCAAAATATCTGGGCTGGCCTTCCAAGGCATCGAGAAAGATTGCTTAAACGTGGTGCTGACAAACACTTGTTGTCTTAAAACTTTGTGTCCAAACCTCAACTATTTAGCTAAAAGATCAACAGACAGGTTTCAGCCCATGGAATTGTGTAGTGTTATTCTCGGTCCTGCTGAAAGGGGAATAATAAATTGGAATTGACCATAGCAAAGGCCCCTTGTTTGGATTTGTTTTTCTGAGAGTCTTCCGCTTGGGATTTACAAAATCTACACAAGCCCCGAAAAAGCTGCAATTTCCTGTCTCATAAGGCCCAAATGGAAAAATAACAAATACAATGAAAAACAGTAACCTAGTGGACAGACTAATATATATTAATCCCATCACCATGGTTGAGAGATGGAAAATTATTATTGAATAAGACTCCTTCATCAAACCAAATATTTCCTAATGCTCCCAAGTACATATCTGGCATTGCTTCTCCTTTACACATCTGCTTGTCTCTTTGATCTCTGCTTTTAAGCTGCAGGTTGCATGCAGCTGCACAGGTCTAAGATAATTAGTTCTTTCCATTATATCTTACGATTGACGGGGCAGACCTTAAAAACATTCAGAACTTGGATTTGCATAAACTCTGGGCAGTTCGAAGTCTGTCCCAAAATTCTGATCAATCCCCTGGAAAAACTTGTACAGTTTCCCAGTGCCTTCCTGGAATCTTTTCCATATCATCTCCCGCTGCATATTTGCCTTTTAGCCCGTTTCTCCTTACTTTTCTATGTAATTACCAGCAGGACTTCAAGAATCCTCCTTGGAATAGTCCTGAGACAACCAATCTACCGGAGGTGACACCCGGCCTGACAAGTATGGCAGGGAAGCTTTGGGCTGGCTTTTCATATTAAACATGATGGATTTTGGAGGCCTTGCCTCCAGAACTTTGGGAATTTGAAAACACCCGTATAAAAGCTGTTTTATAGTTCCCTCCCCCCAGGAAGAGATGAAGCCCACCATCCAAGGATGCTGACAAAGCCGTGCATGTCATGTATTCCAATTTCCTTCCACGGCAGGGCAATCATCCATAGAGAGGGTTCCAGGGCCTCTCAAGAAACAGACTCTAGATGTTCTTGTCTTATATCCAATGCTTTTTTGTGCACTGAAGGAGAGAGGGGAAGCTAGAAAAAAAGGTGAAATGAATCCTGACATCCTGAGTGGGCAGGAACCGGACTGAGGGCCAAGAAGGCATACTAGTGTGGAAGCATATTTTAACCAAATTGCAGTGTTCGCTTCCAATAAATGCCAGTCAGCTTGTACTTGTCCAGGAATACCACCCAGGTGGCATCATTTACAAAACCGACTTTCGCGAACATCGTTTGAGGAGGAAATTTCTCCTTGTCAGCAGCATTCTTACTTGATTTATGCTTAGTGGAAATATATCCTCTGTCTGGGTTATGAATTTTCCCTGAAGATTGTCCTTCTCCTTAAAAACGAGGAGGTGAATGGCAAAATGTCAGTTTGCTGTTGGTTTTCGGCTCTTCTTCCTGTTTCTTGCGTGTTGCTCCTGTTAGGAATCTGCTCTGCTCGGTCTGCGGGTGTCATGGCTATCAAGTTCATTGCGTTTTTAATTTTTTCCTCTAGAGATTCACATTATTTAAATATTTCCTTTCTTTTACAAAAACAAATTTCACAGCCTGGCCAAAACCCCTGCTGGTAATTTTAACCCAGTAGGAAAGTATGCTGTTTTTTATTTGTTCTAGATGGGCTGGCAGGAAGCCTGATGGGGAAGAGCCCTCGTGGCCCTTGACCACTCTTTCTCACTTGCTCTCTTCTTTGACTTTCATAACACCACACTGGCCTGGCTTTCTTCCTGTCTTTGCGAACACTCTTTCTCTGCCTGCATTGTCCGCTGTTCTACCTGAATTGGACTTTTTCAAGCATTCGTGTTGAGATTTCTTCTCCTCTATTCTCTCTTTCCAGATCATAGAATGCGTTTTCATGGCTCCTAGATTTTTTTCTCCCCAGCTCAGAGCTCTCTTTCGGGGTCCAGAGTCATACCAAATGCCAATGTGAAATACTAAACTTGCGTCTCTCGATTTTGGTATGAACTTCTAACTTCAAACCTGTTCCCCCATCGTGCTTATGTCTGGTAGAGTAATGAGGCCTCGAATTTATTTGACACCACTTCTATCAAGAAGTGGCATCTACGTGCCCTTCCTTTCAATCGGGGGAAGGTTGAGCAGTGAGGTTTCTAGGTCCAGCCTTTAAGAGACTGGCAGCTCCCTGGGCAATCTCTTGGAGTTCTTGCAAGGTATCTGGAACACCACTTGCTACCTGGAAGCCTGAGGCTGCCGTAACCAGATAGCTAAACATGTAGCATCAGCTTCAGGATCAGGTAGCAGGTGGAAGCTGGAAGTGAGGTAATTGGTGAGGATGTGAAGGATGGTGAGAAAAATGCTGGAGATAAGATAACCTGTATTATGTAGTGATAAAAATATTGCGAAGCTGTCACCCGTAGAATTTTCCGTGGAAAACAGAAAATGTATCTCATGGGCTTGCAGATCTGGATAAGGAGATTTTCAGGTAGATTTTCAGACAGAATGTCAAAAGGGTCAACTATTCCTTTGATCTGTATACGACAAACTACGAAAAGAGAGAAATGAGCTTTAAAACAAATCCTGTTACGTTTCAACCTGAGTGTAGAGAGACTGTGGGAGTATAGCCAGGAATTTCTGGGTTCAGAAAGAAACTATTTGCCACCTCCATTTTCATCCAGGAAAAAATTCTCAGGGTAAGAAATGGATTTTGGCCAAGACCAAATCCAAGGCTGTACCAGGAAAAACAAAAACAAAAACAAAAACAAAAAACAAAAAACACGGTCTCAGGGCAAAGTCTCAAGATTGTGTCTTTAAGATCCTTTGTTAAGATTTTGGAAAGATTTAAGAATACGTCTAGTAGGACTTCTTAGAATCAAAAGGTCTGTGCTTTAGAATCATGGATATTTTACTTTATGGATATCAACACTTTTAGTGTTAAGGGAAATAATTCCATACCTGCCTCACCAGCTACCCAAGACACTGAAGGGTCTGTGTTGGAAAGAAATGTGGGTATGACTTGTGTAATGGAATTGGTCGTAAATTGATAAATGAGAAACCTACGATTTTTAAAAAGATTGCATCAATTTCATTTGAAAGGGACAAACAGTACACAATAAAAAGAGGTATTTGGACCCCCAAACTTTCATAGGAGGGAAGCAGGCTAAGAAAGTACTCAGCCGCCAATATGAGTTATTTCTTATAGAAGGAAGAGGAAGGAAGACCCAGAAGGTAAAACTAATTGCTCAGCGAGCAGAGCCAATAGCTTTGCAAAGGAATTCCCAGGGAGGGGGGGTTACCCTAATCAAGAAATCGTCAATGTGTGCTGGAGTTAATTGTCAAGGTCAAAAGTACCAGTTACTGCTATGGGACTGCATTCTGCTTCTTTTTAATGGGATTACTGCAGTTATCTGATGCCTAGTCCACCATTGGGTGTAGGTCTGAGTGGCAGAGGTCTTCAGACTGGGAAGAACCCCACCCAACTAGCTTCATCTAACCTGAACCGATGATGATGAGATCCTGGAATTTGATAATTGATCCTGGAAAATAGTGCCTGCAATAAAGCCACTGGATTTTTGTGGGCCTTGGAAAGGGATGAGTGTTTTTTTCACATGGCAGGAATGTAAATCATTTACAGCCAAGGGATAGACTCTGATGGTCAGATTCTTTCATTCCATTGCATCTGATTTAGCCTGATAATTAGAATATGGCATGAGTAATCCTGGGCCAAGTTCCAGGTCCAGGTCTCAGGAGACTGAAGCTTCCATTTCCTGTTCCTTGGAGTACTAAGTTTTGCAACCTCGCTGCCATTTTGTAAGGACTCCCCGGTCACATGAAAAGACCCACATGTAACGAGATTGAGGTTCTTGACCAACGAAACCTAGCTTGCTTTGGCTAACTGCCAGAACCAACTTGCCGGCCATGTAAGGGAGCCATCTTAGAGGTAGATTACCTGACCCAGCCATTGCACGTGGGGTAGAAGTGAGCCTTCGAGCTCAAACCGCAAAACTGGTGAGCAAAATAAGTGACTGTTGTTGTGTTAAGCCACTAAATGTGGGGGTGTTGTGCCATGGAGCACTAGATTACCAACAACATCACAATAATTGGTGCCACAACCAACCCTGTTACTCAAGACGTTGGCTATTTTCTTTGAGTAACTAACAGGCACTCCCTTCTTGGTCTGCACAACTGCGGACAATAAGCCAGAAAATGCGAAGGCTGGGTTTTATAGATTTCAGACTCAACCATGTAACAGATGTGTAACATTGGGCACAGCTCTGAACTTCAGTTTCCTCACCTATGAAATGGAGTAAACAATATTGAACTTGCAGAAATGTGGTAGACATTAAATGACTTGATGTATGTCGAATGCTTAAAACACTGACTTGAGTATACTAAGAACCTCATATCCAGGAGCTTAAGCAGAAAGACCCCAATCCACCTGGGTGGCTCAGGCAGGTAAGTGTCCTACTCTTGATCTCAGCTCAGGTCTTGATCTCAGGGCTGTGAGCTTCACGTTGGGGTCCAGATTAGTCTCCACGCTGAGCATGAAGCCTACTTTAAAAAAAAAGAAGAAGAAAAAAAAAGAAGAAAGAAAAAAAGACCCCAGCCCCATCCCAGGAGGAGACCAATCTGCCCATAAAACCAGCTGCCCTTTCAGTCAGCAAACTTCACCCTTATCTGAGCCCCAAGTCACCTTCCAGCATCCAGTGCTCTTGTGTCCCAGGCTGGGCTCAGTTCATGTGGCCCTCTTGTCTCCAACACATTATTGGTTTTCCTGCTTCATTATTAGCCTCTGTACTCCTGCCTTTCCTTTGCTTGGCTGACTATCTGATGTTTGGCCTGTCTCCTGTGCTAACCCCACTGGAGGAATCCTTCCAGAGCTTGCCCAGCTTTCTGTGCATGACCCTGAAATGTCTAGGGTTGGATCAAAGTAGAACCTCATTCATTGCTCTCAGGGGATTTTTGGAACTCCATTAAAGGGTTATATGATGGAGGTGTATATTGTAGATTTTCCAAAATGATGGAAGATGTCCCTTTATGGTAAGTATCTTGGCCACTTGAAATAGCTCACTAGAGTCTGAGATATCTCGGTGACAGTCTCCTAACATCATCATGTCCTCTAACAGATTTGAACACTAGCTGAATCCAGGGGACCAACCGTGGATTTGATAAAGTGAAGGCAATTGCTTCTTATCAAAAGACATCTGTACGATATCATATTGATAGACCATGCTGATAGATATAAATGGATCAAGATCATCTTTGGGGGAATAAAAACAACCTTTCCTGAGCCCACATGCTCCTTTTTCAATCTCTGCATTTCTCTGCTCCCCTGTTCCGCCAACTCTGGGACCAAGTTATCTGTACACACTGTGTTCACTGTCTCTCTCCTCATCCTCTCCTGAACCCCCTCTAGTCAGGCTCACATTTCCTAATTTTATCCAAAATGCTCTTGTCAAGGTCTCTAAGGACCTTCTTGTTGCCAGATCCAAAGGCCAGTTCCTGGTCTTCATCGTATTTCTCTTTCACTCCCTCTTCTCTCGAAAACACCTGTTTCACTTGGCGTCCTCATGGCCGTTCTCCCCTGACTGCCCTCTACTTCGCCGGCCATGAGCCAGCAGTCAGCCTCCTTGTCTGGTTTCGCATCCTTCCCACAGCCTTTAAACATCAGCGTTCCCCAAGGCTGCGTTCTGCTCTTCTTTTTCTCTATTCGTATTCCCTCTCTGTGTTCTCATCCTGTGTCATGTCTTTACGTGATATCCATGCTGATATTCCCCCAATTTTTATCCCCAGCTCAAAGCTCTTTTCTCAACTCCAGACTGATTTATCCCACTGCTTCCCTGATGCCTCTACCTGGGTGTCTAATAGACATCAAAAACCTAACAGGTCCAAAATCAAATTCCTGAAACTCCCCTGCTGCACCTTTTAAATGTGGTTTTTGTAATCTTTCCCATCTCAGCAAATGACAGCTTCACTATTCCAACTGCTCTGGTAAACAATATTGGAGAAATTCATGATGGCCTTTTTTCCCTCTCTCGTCTCACCTCCAATCTATGAGCTAATTCTATTGGATTTATTTTCAAAATCAATCTGGAATCTCACCACTTCTTACTTCCTGTACTATGACCATGCTATAAGCCACCAACATTTCTTGCCTGGTTTAATGCAATAGTTTTCCAGCTGGTTTGTCTACACCTGTCCTTCTTATCATAGTCTAACATTCTTCCATGGCTTCCTCTCCAGTTTCACTTGATTCTGCTCTCTCGTTCACTCTGACCACTCTAATCACACTGGCCTCCTTGTTGTTCCTCAAACAAGCTGAGCATATTTCTACCCCAGGACCTTTGCACTTACTCTTCTGTCTTCCTGGAATGTTTCTTTTCCAGATTATTAACATGGCTCCCTCCCTCAGTTTATTCAGGTTTCTGCTTAAATATCACCTTATTGATAAAAAGTCCACTCCTTATGCAGATAAAATAGCTAGCTTCCAACTCTGAGCTCTCATACTCCCTTTCCCTGTCTTATTTCACTCAATAATTACCTGGCATAATGTGTAATTGTTGTTCATCTATTTATTGTCTAGAATGAAAGCCCCATGAGAGTAAGGATTTGGACTTTATTTGGTGTTGTATCCCCAGTTCCAAGAAGAGTATCTGGCTTCTGGTAGTTGTTCAATATAGAAACGAAGGAAGAAATTAATGAATGAAGATAGACTCAGGGACCCTTGGGGGGAATTCATTTGGTCCAGAGCTGTCAGGAGCCATTTTGAGATGGTTGAGATGGGAAGAGAAGAGAGTCTTCCTTGTTTTAAGAGAGCATCCTTGGAGATCGGACAGAAAACAGAATTCATCATAATAAATTGTATGTGAAATCAACCAACCAACCAACAAATAATATTGACCCATCTTTCTCCTCCTGATATGAAATGGGAATGAAGGTAGGTGGGGAGGAGGCTGCTGGCTGTTCACAACCCAAGGAACCATAGCTGGCAGCAAGGGAGGGGACCTCAGGTTCAGTGTCTGCCATTTATCACCCTAAGTCGCCATCATCAACAATAAATCACTTTTTGCCACCTTCTGTGTCTGACCAGGATATATTTGTAAGATACAGCCTCTGATCTTAAGGAACTGCTAATCTAATGACAGAACCATGGCTTGATGATAACAGGGTTTTGAAGACGTTACTGAACCATTTTTCCTCTTGTTGCTTTGGTGCCCAGTCGCCCCCGGGCAGTAACAAACAAACAAAACAAGTCTGTTGCAGTAAGACTGGATGTGCTTTTCAATGTTTCTTGCAGTTAGCTTACTTTGGTGGCTTTAAATTTTTAATGGAGATCCCTGCCTTGAGCCCCGTTTTTATTTTTAGGGGCATTACCATGGGTGATATTTTAGGGTTACTAGCTTCATAATTGGATTAGCAGTGCCTTTCTTAGATTAACAGTTTCAAAATTGAATTCTTGTCTCCTGAAATGGTAGGAGGTCCCCCTCCTTCCTCAGTGTCCTCAGATTCAGCCAACAGGACCGCCAGACTTTTTTTTTTTCACTACTCTTTAAAACCAAATTAATAAGTTAATCCTCATTTTCATTTCTATGCTTTGACCTTCCTTTTTCTCCCAGGCCACTCCACGCTGAGGGCCGTTAAGCTGCTGTTTGTTGATGGGGCCTCTGAGACCCCTTCAGGTCAACACAGAATTTTCCTTCTCCTAGCACATTTTGACCTTACAGTCACCTCCAACCGGTTTGCACTCGCTTGTCCTCAGTGTCACGGGAGTTAACGTCTGTAAGGTCCTTGAGGATGACATCTTTTATGATCCACAGGGCCAGGCAGAAGGGAGCACATCACGTGCGGAATATCTTGGTTAAATGCAGTGTGGCAGAAACAGAGTGGCAAACTGTATAAATTTTCGTACCTGGCAACATGAAGGAATTACATTGGAAATGACAGGGTTTCTTTTGAGGGACAGATGGAGAGAAAGAAAACACTCGGGTGGGGGAGGGGCGGAGAGGGAGGGAGACACAGAATCCCAAGCAGGCTCCAGGCTCCGAGCTGTCGGCGCAGAGCCCAGTGTGGGGCTCGATCCCATGAACCGTGAGATCATGACCCGAGCCAAAAATCAATAGTCACGCTTCACCGACTGAGCCACCCAGGCACCCCTGAGAGAGTTCTTTAAATGTTAGTAATTCTGTCTTAGGACTTGACTGCCAGAAGTGAACATGAGTGGAAAATGGAAGGTGTGCTCCCTTTCGAATGGTGGGCAGTAGCAATGGAAAATATCTTCAAGGATCAAGAGTGGGACTGATGGTAGCAATAAGGGGTGAGGCAGACTCTGGGCAGCAATCACTACACTTCACAGGAAGTTAAAGTTAATTTAACCTCTATCTTCCTGGAGGCCCAGCACAGCTCTCAGGAACACACAGCTCGGGCCGCCTTACATGCCTCCTAGCTTGCCTGGTACTGGCGTCACGGAGCCTCTCCTGGGCCACCAACTGCACCCCACACAACAAGCCTGTCGTCCCTGAGGAGATTTGGCAGCAAAACCCCAAGGCAACGTAAGTGACAACCACGTGATATTCGTGAGTGAGGCCCCATTTCTTCCCGGGTCCTTGAAATTCCCGGCTCCCCCGTGGCTTGTCTAGCGTGAACGTCACACTGCAGTGCCACCCTCACTGGAGCTTTCTGGGGTCGTTGTGGTTTTATTACGGATTTGAGTCATTGGAAAAAAAAAAAGATTTAGAAGAGACAACCCGGAAAGACAAAATACTTCCAGAATGACATCAATTCAATTTGCAGCTTTTAAACTGTTGTGGAAATGAATGAAATATGGCCAGCAAAAGAGAAAGAAGAAAGAGAGAGAAAGAAAGAAAGAAAGAAGAAAGAAAAAGGAAAGAAGGAGAAATGAAAGAAAGAAAAAGGAAAGAAAGAAAGAAAGAAAGAAAGAAAGAGGAAAGAAGGAGAAAGGAAAGAAAGAAAGAAAAAGGAAAGAAAGAAAGAAAAAGAGAAAAAGAAAGAAAGAAAGAAAGAAAGAAAGAAAGAAAGAAAGAAAAGAAAGGAAGGAGTGCCATTCAGTTGAGGAATTAGATGATTGTTCTTCCCCACACTGCTATGTTGGCGAGATCAGAGTAAGTTCTTAATGAGTAATTTTAAGTATGCTTGAAGTGAATATACCCAACGAAAAACACTTGAAAATATATTATCTTCTGAAGAAGCAAATGTGTCTGAATAGTTTCTACACAAATCAACCGCAAGTTAACAACTTGCCTCAGGTTCCTGCTCTCTCTCTCTCTCTCACAGACACACACACACACACACACACACACACACGTGCACACACACACACTCTAGAGTGCCTGTATTACTCAGGGCCCCTCAGGTTTCAAAGGTCAGGCACACATCAGGTTCCTCAGATTATGAGGATTTACCAAAGGCTGCACGTTTAAAAAGGGAACAAGATATCAACAATTAAACTTAATTAAACCCAAGATCCCTTTCTACAGAAACTGGCTTCCTCAGGGACCAAGGTTAGAAGTCTTTGACCCTTACTTATCCTCACCCGTCATTTCTAATCCCATGTTCCTATCAAATTTCCTCGGATCGCAATGATTTCTTAACCCATATCCCTGGCTCCAGTCTTTCTACGTTCTGATCTATCATGTGTGAAGCCACTAGATTAATATTTCTCAAGTACTACCTTAGTTATTAATGCAAAAATTTCTGAGTGCCTGTTATGTGTGGTATTTAAACTTGATACTAAAGAGACAACAGGACCAAGACAAACATTCTGCATCTCAGGAGCTCCCTGTGCAGTGGGTAAAGAGAAATGCGCCAACAACAATTGCAATAAAATGTATTATAAATAGAGGTAATAATACAGACTACGAAAAGTCTGAATCTATGCCAGGGGGCTTAAGCACTTTATTTAAACTTTTCAAGAAGCCTATGAAGTAAGCACCATTACCAGACTAAAATAAAACATTATTTTATTATCTTAATAGAAAATATATTATTTTACACACTAGGTAACTGAATCTCAAAGGGCTTTGGTAACATAGCAAGCACGTGGAAAGACCAGAATGTGAACCTAAGTCGCTTTAATGATGAACAGTAACTGTGACGCTTTCCAGCTTGTCACTCGTAAAGCGCTCCTGTCTTCATGGAAGGCTCCCGAGACTATAACCATCAGTAGTCCAAGGATGAAAGCGGGGACCCCAAGCCCCTCCTTCAGATCACATGCCCCTGGAATGCTGTTTCCAACACCGACTTTGGAATTCTGGAGCATTTCCCAGACACTACTTGGCTCAGGTGGGGCGGGCTCCGTTTTCCTTCCTCAGAGACCCTGCCTTCTGTGTCCACGCATCTGTGAGAAGAGGAAACCTTTCACACTCATGCTTTGGGACGTGTGTCCTGTCTTTGTAAACCTGGAGTCCACACCGCTTATCCATTTACATTAATTGTGGAGCTCCTGATGGAATCTGAAAGAATGGGGACTTAGCTTCTATTTGTTTGTATGGTGTGCACCGGGATTGTGAACATTTCAACACTCTACGAATGATGCACCAAAGAAAGAATGTGTAGCACTGATCCTCAGGAAAAAGGAAGTTCAGTACTCTGCTGTGTACGTGTGTGTGTGTGTGTGTGTGTGTGTGTGTGTGTTTATGGAGTTAAAGAGGCCAAAAAAAAATTCCATTAGGTTTCTGACAAATAAATAAGTGAATCAATGCAGACCACCACCTCCAATAAGTATATTGGAATGCTAGATAAATACAATAAATAACAATAAAACTTAAAGCCTGAGCTGAATAAAGAAATCTCTAGATGACAGAAACAGGGATGTAGGAGGCAGAATTGTGAACTAGAACTGATACAGAGGTAGGCTGACAGTGGGGGGGGGAGATATCGGGGTAAAATTCAGTGATTATAGGGATAAAATGGTGGGGCTGGGGTGGGGTATCAGCCTGGGTATGTTAATCTTAACATTAGCAAGTTTTCTGACATTTTGTAAATTCTATTAATGATAGCTGCTTCGGCAGCAAATGGTAAGCATTTGTTACTTCCTTCCCAGTGACCTTACTCTGTATTTATTTCTATTGCCTTTTATCAGTGCCTGGGCTTTCTAGAACAATTTTGAATAGAAAAGGTGATGTAACTGTTCTTGTTTCTGCTATTAAAGAAGTGGTTTAAAATATTTCATTATTGAGAATAATGTTTCAGGTATGTTTTTAACAATATTCTTTGTAAGCCTTAAGATTTTGTATGGAGTGATAAATTTTACCTTTTTTTCATTTTTGAGACCATCTTATTTATTTTTCTCCTCTTATGTTTAACATGTTAAGATAAATCAATATATTTTTAACACTCAAGTAACGATATATTTCACATTAATGTAATAAATTTAGCTCAACTATTTTATATGTTTGTATATAGAATATTATGACCTCCAGATAGAGGAAGATTTCTTTTCTTTTTTTTTTTACATTTATTCATTTTTGAGAGACAGAGTGTGAGCAGGGGAGGGGCAGAGAGAGAGGGAGACACAGAATCTGAACCAGGCTCCAGGCTCTGAGCTGTCAGCACAGAGCCCGACACGGGGCTCGAACTCACAAATGGCGAGATCATGACCTGAGCTGAAGTTGGACGTTCAACCGACTGAGCCACCCAGGAGCCCCAGAAGAGGAAAATTTCTTAAGACAAAATAAACCCCTTAAAGCAAACAATATAAGATTGATAATTTGGCTTCATTAATATTTAATTATTTATTTAAAGATTTTGACTATTAATTTTTTTTATGTTTATTTGTTTTTGAGAAAGAAACAGAGGTGAGCGGGAGAGGGGCAGAGAGAGACAGAGACACAGAATCTGAAGCAGGCCCCAGACTCTAAACTGTCAGCACAGAGCCCGACGCGGGGCTGGAACTCACCAACCATAAGATCGTGACCTGAGCCAAAGTCGGACACTTGACTGACTGAGCCACCCAGGCACCCCTGGCTTCATTAAAATTAAGAACTTTGTTACTCAAAGGAGACTATAAAGAGTGATACAAAAAACCACAAGCCACGTATTTAGAAAAGACATCTGTAACACATACAAGTAGAAATATCAGTACCCAACACATTAGAAATTCTTACGCTTAAGAAGACAAAGGAAAATAATCCAATTTTATTTTTTCTTCTATTTTTTAAGTTTTAAAATTCCAGTTAGTATACAGTGCAATATTTGTTTCAGGTGTACAATATAGTGATTCAACACTTCCACACAACACCTGGTGCTCATCAAAAGTACCCTCCTTAATCCCCATCACCTGTTTCACCCATCCTCACAGTCACCTCCCTCCAGTAACCAGCAGTTCGTTCTATATAGTTAAGAGTCTATTTCTTAGTTTGCCTTTCTTTCTTTCTTTCTTTCTTTCTTTCTTTCTTTCTTTCTTTCTTTCTTTCATTTTCCCCTTTCCTCATTTTTATTGTTGTTGTTGTTCCTTAAATCCCACCTGGTATTTGTTTTTCTCTGAGTTATTTCACTTAGCATAATATTCTCTAGCTCCATCCATGTCATTGCAAATGGCAAGGTTCCATTCTTTTTCACCGCTGAGTAATATTCCATCGCATACATGCACCCGTGTTTATACCAGCATTATTTGCAATAGACAAATTATGGAACCAGCCCAAGTGTCTACTGCCTGATGAATGGATAAAAAAGATGTAGTGTGTATGTATATGTATACATAATGTATACATATACATAATGGAAAATATTCCAATTTTAGATGTGGGCAATTACATAAATAAATGTTTAAAAGAAAAAGAAACCCAAATCCCCAAGAAACATCTAAAAATGATCAATTTCATTAATAATCTGGATAATGGAAAGGAACATGACAATAAGACATCATTATATAGCAAGCAGATTGACCAAAAAAGTGTAAAAGCCAAACGACACTACCTAACGGCAGTAGGTTTAAAAATGGAAGTCCCATACATGGCTGCTGAGAGTCTAAGTTAATATAACTGATTTGGAAACTATTTAGCATTCTATAAAGTTGGTTCGATTTGAAACAATTTTGCATTGAAGAGTAACTTTGTAGGTGTTTATATCTTTTGCCCAGTAGTATCTCTTCCATGCGTAATTTGAAAGACCCTCCTTATATAAGTATTAGACATGACTGAGCAGTTCTCTATTTCTCTATGCCTCTCAATATTTTTCACTAAGAATCTATTAAGGTAATAAACTGCATTAACAGTTTAAAAGACAAAATTAGTGTCATTATCTATACAAAAAAAAAGCACTTGAAAAACCCAATACTAATACACAATTAGAAATAAAAGAGAGAAAATAAAGAACTTTTAGTCAACTAAGAAATGAGGGGCGCCTGGGTGGCGCAGTCGGTTAAGCGCCCGACTTCAGCCAGGTCAGAAATGAAAGGAAGCTTCCTTCATCTGATAAAGGATATTTACCAAAAATTTATAGTGCACATCACATTTAATAGTGAACTACTAGAAGTTATTTATTTAGTTAGTTAGATTTTATTTATTTTTTATTTTTTATTTAAAAAAATTTTTTTTCAACGTTTATTTATTTTTGGGACAGAGAGAGACAGAGCATGAACGGGGGAGGGGCAGAGAGAGAGGGAGACACAGAATCGGAAACAGGCTCCAGGCTCTGAGCCATCAGCCCAGAGCCCGACGCGGGGCTCGAACTCACGGACTGCGAGATCGTGACCTGGCTGAAGTCGGACGCTTAACCAACTGCGCCACCCAGGCGCCCCTAGTTAGTTAGATTTTAGACAGAGACAGAGCATGCAGGAGATGGACGGGGCAGAGGGAGAGAGAGAATCCCAAGCAGTCACCATGCCTAATGCAAAGCCTGACGTGGGGCTTGATTCCATGACCTGACCTGAGCCGAAATCAAGAGTCAGACATTCAACCACTTGAGTCACCCAGACGCCCCTAGAAAAGCCAAACCAGAATGAGAAAAGAATGCTGTCACATTTTGGCTCACATTTCCCCCCATCGTCTTAGCTAGTATGAAAAAGAAAGAGAGAAAAAGAAAGAAAAGTAGGGAGGGAGAGAGAGAGAGGAAAGCGGAACGTAGAGATGAATTTTCTTTTACTGAAAATAGAATTCACAACGCAAGGTCAGTATGGAAATATCAAAAGTACCATTTTTCCTCTAAAAATATAATAGATAAAATAATCACTTCACAAACGCAACAAAAATGCTTTGGTACATAGGAATAAATATAGTAAAGAAGTACTATAAGTGAATAGATAAAAATATTCAATGTTAGATAGGTGTCTGTTGCTTCTAATACAAAAAGATGTCATTTCAATCAATGGCCAAATTCCATCCCCTCTCCCCTTCTGGGATGTGAACAATTTATTCTAAAATTAACACAAAAGAGTAAATTAATATGAAGAATAAAGTAATTGGAGAATACTCCAGATATTTTGAAGATGAATATGGGAGGATTTGCTCTACAGGAAATTAAGGTTTAATGTAATCCAAAATGTTAAAAAGACAGTGGTATTGACAATAAACAAAAGACAAAGAATTGAATGAAAAATAGACCCTAATATATAGAAAATTAACATATGACAAAGTTGGTATTACAAATCAGCAAGAATAGGGGTGCCTGGGTGGCTCAGTTGGTTAAGTGTCCAACTTCGGCTCAGGTCATGATCTCACGGTTCATGGGTTCAAGCCCCACATTGGGCTCTGTGCTGGCAGCTCAGAGCCTGGAGCCTGTTTTGGATTCTGTGTCTCTCTTTCTCTCTGTTCCCCCACCCCCACTCATGCTCTGTCTCTCTCTGTTTCTCTCTGTCTCTCAAAAATAAATAATCATTAAAAAAATTTGTTTTAAATCAGCAAGAATATAATGGGTTATTCATAAAATCACTTGGGACATAATCCTTACTAGAAGAAAATAAACATATCCATGCCTCCCAGGAATATATAAAATTAAGTCCAAGTATATAAAAGACCTAAATTTGGAAAGCAATGTTTAAGTAATTGGAAAAACAATATTAGAAAACAATATAGGAAAGGTTTCTGTGTGGCTCAGTCGGTTAAGCATCTGACTCTTGATTTTGGCTCAGGTCATGATCTCACAGTCATGAGATCGAGCTCTTCAACAGGCTACTCGCTGATCGTGGAGCCTGTTTGGGATTCTCTCTCTCCCTCTGTCTCTGACCCTTAATCGCACTCTCTCTCTGTCTCAAAATAGATAAATAAACATTTAAAAAAAAAAATAAGAAAACAAGGGGCGCCTGAGTGGCACAGTCGGTTAAGCGTCCGACTTCAGCCAGGTCACCATCTCGCGGTCCGTGAGTTCGAGCCCCGCGTCGGGCTCTGGGCTGATGGCTCAGAGCCTGGAGCCTGTTTCCGATTCTGTGTCTCCCTCTCTCTCTGCCCCTCCCCCGTTCATGCTCTGTCTCTCTCTCTCCCACAAATAAACATTGAAAAAAAATTAAAAAAAAAATAAATAAGAAAACCATATAGGGAATATAGCCATGACCTCAGTGTGGGAAGGGATTCCTAAACCCACACATACACACACACATGCTGGTAAATTTAATGCAATAAAAATTTAAATCTCTACATACCAAACGACACCATAACAAAATTTCAGGATTAGAGATAATACCTGCAATGAAGATAACCAACTGTGGCATTCTGATGACCCCAGAATGTGTTCCAATTCCCTAGGTCCCAGGACATGATTGCCCTGCCAGGGACTACATTTTCTAGTCCGCCTTGCAGCATAGAGGGTCATATAAATCGTCTTCCCTGGTGCCATGCAAGAGAGAAGTGAAATATGTAACAACTTCAAGGCCGAAATGGTTTTGAAGTGGCTGTGCCTTCTCTATATTCTCTTTCCGCATTCCCTGTGAGTGGCGGGGAGCTCTAGGAGGAAAGAATCACAGGATGGAAAGCACAGGACAGGGGTCCTTGGCTGGATGGAGCAGAACGTTGCCTCCCACCCCGCTCTTAAAGGACACCAATTCCTGAAATGCAGATTTGTAAGCGGGAGGATTTTCTAGGCAGGGCACCTGGAACAACCCTCATGGGGACATGGGGGAAGCCGGACTGGACACAGGGAGAACAAGAGAGAGGCCTCTGCCGATCCCAGAGATCCTAGACATCCTCAGGTTGGGAGACTCTTCAGAATTATCCCCAGTGGAGACACAGGAGGCACAGGCCAGGCCTTGGTACTCTTACATCAGCAGGTCTTTGGAAGCAGGATGCTCCTGGGAAGCATCCCTGCTGGTGTGGACCATTCCGGGACAGGGACCCAGCTGGAGCAGGACAGGGACCCAGCTGGAGCTGCCAGCAGGCAACCCAGGCAGCAGCTGGGGATGTGAGTGCCTGGATCCTGAAGGCGTGATCTAGGTGGCACCCCACACCGTGCTGTTTCTTTTTTAATGCCGTGAGTAACTGCAAAATAGTCGAAGCGCTGCATCATGACTTGCCTATTTGGCATTGCCATCCACGAGGAACCCTGAGAACCATTCCTGCTGTGTATTCACGGGAATGAGAACTCACCCCATTAGCAGAATGACCCCACCTTAACATAGTATGTCACAGTTTGCAAAGACTCTCTAATTTCCATTATTTCATTGGAGACCCAAAACAAGCCTCTGAGGGACTCTAGTTTCATAGGATAGGACACTGAGACTGAAGACCATAAGTGCCCAAGCCACAGAAGGTTTTTGGCGTAAACCAGTTCTCCGTTCATTTGGCTCCAGTCACCTGGTGTTTACCAGCTTTGTGTCCAGAATTCCAGGGTGCTAATAGAACCTCGACTTCCCTCCATCTCCAATTTCTGACAACCTCTGAAGCTTCCCTACAAAGTACAAGCCCAGAACATCCAATGACTTTACATGTTGAAAAAAAAACCACCAAAACTGTGCATCAGTGCATAAATGTCTGCTTTATAAGTCACCCTTAATAAGGGAGCCTATTAAATTATGCATTTTAGCACAAAATAAACCGATTAGTGTTGACAACCACTATATCTTACTTACACACACGTTGTACTGAAAACGGATGAAATGCCATAGATATGAATGAACATGTCTGAGGAAAGTTTTTATGCTTAGTATCTCAAGATAAAGTGTAACAGGTCACTTTAAGGTAATACAGTGGGTTGATGGGGAAAAACTATAGGGAAAAACACCCCAACTTTGGTCGTTATTATTTTCTTCTTCCCAAGCGCATTTTTCTTACAATATGAAGACTCTGCGTTGAATTGGCACTAGGAACTTTCCAGAAAAAAAATGGTGGTTATTGGGAGAATCACAAGCAAGCCAATATGTAAGGTATTTTGTAGGTAGACACAGTATCTCTTGGGCCTTCATTCTGGAAAGATGAATTCTTCATAACATTGAGGCTATTTCTTTACCTTAGCAGCAGGAACACTAGTCAAGTAATAATTTCCTAGGAGGAAATGCTGAGACATAGCTCTGTTTTCTGAGGTAGGTTACGGGGTATGGCAGTTCTGCGGCAATATTTATCCTTGGCAAAATTCAAGAAAGATAGTTTGATTCTAGCAGTTGTATGTTCTACATTGAAAAGTCCTCACTTTGGAGATTTGGGGGGCATTCAGAAAGAAGGCATGTAACTCATATTGGAAGAGGCCACGTGATTCTATGGGAAAGGTCACGATGGGTGAGAAGTCTGTGAGGAGGGGCCACAAGAGGACCATCTGGGTCAGGACAGTTTCTTACACGGGTTTCCAGCTGCCAACATCTGCAGTCCCGAATGCACCTGAAGGCCAGAAAGGGGATTTCCAGGCTTTAGTAGGGCTGGAAAGACAAGGATATTGTGAGCCAAAGTCAGGAGAAAGAGGCCTAGAGGCAAGGTCTTATGGAAGTAGTCCATGACCTGGATGCTTGACCTTTTCTGAGGACATCAGGAATTATTGACAAAGAACCCTCACTGTAAGAACCGACAAATTTTGAGCCTCAGTTAAAAATTAGAAAGAAAGGGTTTGGGGCCTAGGTGGCTCAGTCAGGTGAGCGTCCAACTTTGGCTAGGTCGTGATCTCAAGGTGCGTGAGTCAGCCCCACAATGGACTGTGTGCTAACAGCTCAGATACTGGAGCCTCCCTCAGATTCTGTGTCTCCCTCTCTCTCTCTGCCCCTCCTCCATTTGCTCTGGTGTCTCTCTCTCAAAAATAAACCTTAATTTTTTTTAATGAAAAAAATTATAAAGAAAGAGGTGCCTGGGTGGCTCAGTTGGTTTTGCCTCTGACTCTTGATTTTGGCTCAGGCCATGATCTCACGGTTTGTGAGTTTGAGTCCCACATCAGGCTCCATGCTGATGATAGAGAGCCTGCTTGGGATTCCCATTCTCCCTCTCTCTCTCTCTCTGCCCCTCCCCTGCTTGTGCACTCTCTCATTCAATAAATAAACAAACAAACAAACAAACAAACAAACAAACTTTAAAAAAATTAGAAAGCAAAACTTTAAAACCAGAGCCTGGAAGATGTGGGAGGATGTGTGGAAAGTGGATTCTACTATTCAGTAGGCTATGGAGTGGGGACAGACAGTGCGGGGGTGGAGGGAGGAAAAGCACTATGTGAGAAAGAAAGTGTGGTTCTCTGCAGGACAGGAGGAATAGAGGCCAAGTCCCTGGGGATTATTCATGGAAGAAAGGAAGACTGAGTTGGTCTGGCTCTTGGCTCTGAGCCAAAGGAAATCCCACATGTGGATCGGTAACTCCCGAACCTCTGTCTCGGCCTCGTATGTCACCCCCTTCTCACCTCCCGTCTCCTCCAGGTTTATGTCCCACGTGTCTGCTAGACCTATTTCCATGTATGACTCACCACAACCTCCAACATGGTGTCTGTAAAACAGACCGTCTCCTCCTGACTTAGGATAATGGCGTCACCATTTTCTTCCCTCTTCCCGCGTTCACCATTCTCATCTGTATCTCTTCCTCTCTTCTTACCTGGGTTGCTGAAATAGCCCGTACTGGTACTTTTTCACTGCACTCTTAGGTAATTTCCCTCCTCATAAAACTTCGAGTGACTCTCCATTGTCAACCTAACAGTTTGTACAGGTTTATGGCGACCTCTAATCCTTCCCAGGGCATCTTTATCTACACATACTGTTCCAGCCACACTAGACCGTGCTTCCTCCTTAAAGGACCGCCTGTCCAGTCCTGCTGAGTGCACGTTCTTCTATTGCTTCCTCTTTTCTGGAAGGTCATTCCATCTCGGCCTGTCCAAATGTAACCTCTCTCCGGGGAACCTCAAATAGTTTATTTGCTGGGGAATATCTCCCCAGGCCTCTCCTTCTAAACCCTCATGGAACTTAAAAAAAAAAAATTAAACTGACAATGTATTTATATATTTTTAATTTTTTTGATGTTTATTTATTTTTGAGAGAGAGACAGAATGTGAGCAGGGACGGGGCAGAGAGAGAGGGAGACACAGAATCGAAAGTAGGTTCCAGACTCTGAGCTGTCAGCACAGGGCCTGATGCAGGGCTCGAACTCATGAACCATGAGATCATGACCTGAGCCAAAGTTGTATGCTTAACCAATGGAACCACCCAGGTGCCCCTAAACTGACAATTTATTGATAGCCAAAGCACAACCCCTACCTTACAGGAACAAATATGCATAGATTTGCTATCCAAGGACATCGCTTTCTCAAGACTGTGGTACTGAGAAAGCTGAATTAGAAATCACGATGTGAGGGGCGCCTGAGTGGCTCAGTTGGTTAAACCTCCGACCGGCTCAGGTCACGATCTCACGGTTTGTGATTTCGAGCCCCGCGTCAGGCTCTGTGCTGACAGCTCAGATCCTGGAGCCTGCTTCGGATTCTGTGTCTCCCTCTCTCTCTGCCTCTCCCCTGCTCTCTCTCTCTCTCTTTCCCTCTCTCTCTCTCAAAAAAACAAATAAACATTAAAAGAAAGAGAAATCCTGATGCTGTTTGTGCAGACAGTGGTGCAGTGCTGATGGCTATTCCTCCCAGGCTAGAGTGCAGCCTAACTTAATACTGCTCCCTTGCAAAAGAAGAATTTCTCTTACGACCAGGTGTCTTTTTCTCCTGACAGTGTCCCTCTGCTCTAAACAGAAACACAAATCTAGTGCAGAGAATTGGAAGGGGCAAAAATTCTACCACGACAGCCACTACATCCTTCTCATTTCACACCACCTCTTTCGTTTCGTGTCCCAGTTCCTAACAAAAGCACCTAGACAGACAAATGAAAGGCAACAGATAAATGGCCTGGGGTGGGCAGGTGGGGTGGGGACTCTGCACGAATAACATACAGGCCCCAGCTCGGCTGTTGAAAACAAACAAGTGGACACCACCGAATTCTGTTGTTAATGGCCTCCGTTTCTTTTCTCTCTTTACCATTTGAAGTAGCTGTCGTGCCTTAATACAAGGCGCACCAAAGCCTCAGTCGAGAGTTCCCAAGCCTGAACGTTGTCCCTAAGTGCTGAGGTCCAGCAGGGTTTAGCTAGCTGCAAACAGTGTGAGTTCTGCTGGTTGGAACAAACCTTTCTGAAGGTATTTCCCTTCGGTGGTGTGACATGTGGCCTGGCATTTCGACTGGAATGCTCTAAATGGAATGCCAGCCCGGCCCTAAAAATAGAACCCACCCCCAAGAGTTGTAATTAGCAGTGAATCTCCATGAAGAAACATGCTGTGTGCAGGCCTTCTAAGCATAGGTGTTAGCCTGGTGTTGGAAGTTCTCTGCATGTTTTGATGATTTATTACTTAAGGGGCTGAGTGTCCCCCTATTCCACGTACTTTTCACCCCCAAAGAATACCGGGCAATATTTGATCAAAGAATTACCATAGGAACCTTCAGTCTTCAATGTCGACAGTGGAAGAACAGTAATATTCCCACCAGCAGCAGAGGGAAACATCTACGGTAACCCTGTCGTCGCTTTTCACATTGATCTAAATACCAAAGCAGCATTTTGCAAACATCCGTGTTTGTCAGAATAATCCGTGGGACCATTTTAAAATACATACTCTTAGGCTATGTTCCCAGCTTAATGTTGCTGATCTGCGGGATCCGATTCATTAATATCCCAGGTTGTTCGGACACGGTGGTATTCGGACTTCTCTTAGAGCAAATAGCTCTAAAGCTATGGGAAGCAGTGATATCAACTGTCATTTTTTAATGAAAATAATCAATTGCTCCATAAAGTAATGAAATGTACAATAACAGCACAATTAAGGCAAAGTCAGGTGGTAAGAGGAGAAATGCTATTTATCTAGACCCTTTTAACATCAGGTAGTAATACTGTCATGTGAATATATGCTGCACCTTATAAAGAAGTATACAAATGAATAGTATTTTCTTTAAAAATGTTTTTAAGTTTATTTATTTATTTTGAGAAAGAGAGAGCGAGCAGGGGAGGGGCAGAGAGAGAGGGAGAGAGGGAATCCCAAGCAGACTCTGTGTTGTCAGCACAGCCCCAGTGAGGGGCTCGAACTCACCGCCGTGAGAGAACATGCCCTGAGCTGAACCCAAGAGTTGGACGCTTAGTGACTGAGTCAGTCACCCAGGAACCCCTCAATGGTATGTTTATAAATAAATAGGCTTTTGCTCTTTACTGGGTGTTTCTAATATAAAGAATTAGATGAGGGGCACCTGAGTGGCTCAGTCGGTTAAGCATCTGACTCCTGAATTTGTTTCAGGTTATGATCCCAGGGTTATGGATCGGGCCCCATGTCTCTCTCTAAAATTAAAAAAAAAAAATTCGATTATTTCCAAGGTTGATGATGTGAAAGGAGAATTGGATATTGTGAAATCCTATAAAAACTTCAAATTTCATATTATGAATTTTAAGAAATGCACCTTTCCGCAACTTTTGTAGACACAAAATTTTATATCTTTTGTTTTTCAAGAGGATGAAAAGGAAAAGTTATGGGGATGCCTTTTACAGACTAGATAGCCTTCATATGGCTTCCTGAATCCTTAGAGAAATGAGGTAAAATGATTATCAATTACTCTTCAATTTTTGAGACCCCACTTTCTTTCAAATAATCTTTACAGCAAGATAAATGTGAATAGATTTAAAATAGATAAAACACACAAATGTGAATTCTCTCTGATATCCTACTTGCAAAGATGGGAGAAAAAGAAATCCAGAAGTATTTACTTCATACCAAATAAAGTGGCAAAAATTGAACTCTTGCTAAAGTCTGGCTCTATAATCTGTACGCCTCTGCTGTTTTATGGAGGACTGAAACTAGTTTTGTTAGGTGAAAATATTTTATGCACATATGTTCTTCCAGTAGAATGCTTCAGGTAATAGGACTATGAAATAAACAGAAGAGATTATGGGTAAGCACCAGCCTTCACCACATTTCCTTGCTTTTCACTTTCAGAAATATTTAGATTTTAGGTTGTTATTTTTCATGCTTTCTCTCGGCCTAAAGGTAATTTTTTTTCTGGAAAATATTATTGAGAGCAATGCATGAATGAAAAATAGTGTTTTTTCCATTTTAATCACAGTGTTTTGGCTATTTTTGTATTTGAGTCACTGAAAGGGCCAATTTGAGGAGCTGACATGTTACTTGTGTCCAATTTTACTTAGGAAGAGACTGTTGGCACAATTATGATGGAAAAGCTACATACCATGGTGGGTAAACAATTGACAAAAAATGGCTTTTGCATGTGAACAACACGCAGTCTTGGGTTGTAGAATGATTGACTTGTATATTACTGTGGTTTCTCTAGTGTTTCTGTGTAGAATTGGAAGCTTCCTTGCAGGATAATTGAGTTTCCTTTACTTGTTTTTCCTTGATTATGTTTACATTTTTTAATTAAAATTTTTTTAATGTTTATCTTTGAGAGAGAGACAGAGTGCGAGCAGGGGAAGGACAGAGAGAGACGGAGATACAGAATCTGAAGCAGGCTCCAGGCTCTGAGCTGTCAGCACAGAGCCCGATGCGGGGCTCCAATCCACAAAGGGTGAGATCATGACCTGAGCCTAAGTCAGATGCCCAACCAACCAAGCCACCCAGGTGCCCCTGTTTACAGTTTGATTAAAAATATATAAAACTATTTGCAATCATTGATTGTGATTTTGTTTTTAATTTTTTTTAACATTTATTCATTTTTGAGAGAGCAGGGCAGAAGAGGGGCAGAGAGAGAGGGAGACACAGAATCTGAAGCAGGCTCCAGGCTCTGAGCTGTCAGCACAGAACCCGACGCGGGGCTCGAACTCACAACTGCAAGATCATGATGTGAGCTGAGGTCGAATGCTCAACTGATGGAGTCACCCAGGCGCCACAGTTGATTATCATTTTAAACAATCACCTAAGAACAGTTTTCTATTCTATTTCTGCTCTTCACCGCGGTCTTTTCTCTTCCAGTACTCCACTTCATTAATACTTTTTAAAAAACTATGAAATGTCTTTTGTGAAATGATTTGATTGTAGTATTAATTACCATATTGAAAAATTGAAAATGGCTTAAAAGTCCAAACATAGAAGAAAGATTTAATAGTCCCTTGAAATACTCAGAAAAACTTGAGAGATGTGTTAAGATTACTTAGTAATATACCTAGTGCTATAGGAAAAAAAAAAACTTATGTTATTAAATGGAATAGCAAGAAACACAATTATCTCAATTTGTATTTTGAAATATATCAAATATATAGAAAACAACGTATAAAATATATTGAACAATATGATCAAATCTAAACATAATGCTCTATTTTTGTACGATTTTCCAAACACAAAAACAAGATTTCAAATACCATTGAAGGTGCACCTGGATGGCTCAGTCGGTTGAGCATCTGACTTCGGCTCAGGTCATGATCTCACGGTTCGTGGGTTCGAGCCCCAGGTCAGGCTCTGTGCTCACAGCTCAGAGCCTGGAGCCTGCTTTGTATTCTGTGTTTCCATCTCTCTCTGTCCCTCTCCTGCTTGCACTCTGTCTCTCTCTCTCAAAAATAAATAAACATTAAAAAAACTTACGAAAGCGAAAACCAATACGATTGAGGCCTTCAGTATTGTCTTTTTAAATCCATGTTCTTCCCTGAATCCTCAGAGTTAACCATTAATAGGAATTCTGTGTTTATCATTCACACCCACAGTTTTGTAATTATGATGCATATTTTTCTATACTAATCATTGTATAGGATTTTGGTCTAGCATTTTAAACTTTATGCACATTTGATAAATGTGTCTACTCTGCAACTTGCTCCCCGCCCCCAACCTTGTATATATTAGATTTACCTATGCAGTATTTGCAAATTTAATTTATTCAAATAAAATGAAAACATGATTAATACAGGCATTATGAAATAAGCCGTTGTCAACATTAGCACACTGGTCTTTTGTGGATACATGTTCTCATTTCTCTTGAGTAAATTCCCAGGAATACAACAGGTGGGTTGTATGATAAGTGTATGTCTAACTTATCAGAAGCTGTCAAATTCTTTTCAGAGCGGCTGTACCACTTTGCATTCCCACCGGCGAGGCATGGGGATACCATCTGTTCTTCATCATGTCAACACTTGGCATCATCGCCTTTTTTTTTTTAAGTTTTAGCCACTTGAGAAGTGCAGTTATGGAAGTATAGATCACTGTGGTTTTAATATGTATTTCTGTAATAACTGATGGTGCTAAGCATCTTTGCATGGATTTATTTTCCACTTGTATATGTTTTTTCCTGAAGGGTCTTTTCAAATTTGTCTAGTTTTTCATGGCATTGTCTTATTAAATGATAAAGCATCCTCGATATATTCTGGATACTAGTCATCTATAAGAATGTGTTTTGCAAATACCTCACTGATTTTCAATTATTAACGAAGGCTGATGCTAATAAATGTTTTTTCTTTAATTTTTTGAAATGATGTTCTTATGTCATATGTTTTTCTCCTTTAATCTATTACTGCGGCTGATTATCCTAAAAAATTTCCAAATTTTTGGACTATCCTTAATAAATTTACCCAGGGATAGACATGAATTCGTCATACTTTTTAAAATATTCTGTTAAATGTATTCACTAATATGTTTTCTCAAGTTTTTGCAAGTGTATTTAAAAATTTTTTTTAATGTTTTTTTATTTTTGAGAGGTCAGGGAGGAGCAGAGAGAGAGGGAGATACAGAATCCAAAGCAGGCTCCAGGCTCTGAGCTGTCAGCACAGAGCCTGACATAGGGCTTGAAATCCTGAACTGTGAGATCATGACCTGAGCTGGAATTGGATGCTCAAACCGACTGAACCACCCAGGAACCCAGCAAGTATATTTATGGATGATGTTAATCTGTGATTATATTTTCTCACATGTCCTTGTGCACTCGTTGTGTCAATGCCATTCTAGCCAGGTGATAAGAATTGGTTGATTCTTCTTCATGTTAATTTTCTGAAATGGATTGTATAGTTACCTCTCACATAATCAAATATGTCAGGTTGTAAGTCGGTTCCTTTTATCATTATTATTACTTTTTTAGCTTTGAAGATACCTCTCTAAAAGTGCTAATTCCTTTTTCCAATCTGGATTGGAGGTACCCTTAGTCTTGTGCACTGTTTTTCTTCAACGTTGCCATGGGAATTCTTTTTCTTTTCTGTATACCTCTCTCTCTCCTTCTTTGTCTCTCTCTCCCTTTCTCAGCAATCCTCCCTTCTCCCTCTCCCTCTCCCCCCCACTCTCTCTCCCTTCTTCCTCATTTTGGTGGAATATACCTTCCAAAACCTGAGAAAGGATCCACAGGGAATACATTGTTTTGAGAACTGGAATGTCTGAAATATTCCAATCTATACTTACACTTGATTTATGATTTGACTGGAAATAGAATTCTGAGTTCTAAATCATGTCTTATTCATTTTGCAGGTAATTTTCCATTCTCTTCTACCTTCTAGGGTAGTTGTTGAGAAACTTGATGCCACTCTGGTCCCTTTGGAATGTGACCCACTCCCCACCCTCTCTCTCCTCCTCATCCCTACAAACCCCTCAAATGTCACAATGATCATTTTAATGTATCTGTCAATTTGTTAGACACAACATAATACCTCATTATTCATCAAAATCTTGGGGAAATTTCCACTGAAAGGCCAGGAGCCGCCTTCTGGATTCTTCTTGACGTATGGAAGCAAAAGAATCTGTGAACATTAACGTTCTCCCCAAGTGGAGAAATCCACCAGACATAGGACACTAGTTAAATTAGACCCATTTGTCAAATAGATTGAATTCTGTTCACATGTAGTCCATTTATCAAATAAGACAACTCTTCTCACTTAGGTGTGATTTTGTTCCCCACTTTCATTTACTTCATGCCTTAGAGAAAAGTAGATGATTTGGGGTGAATGCCAGGAAAAGAAAGTGCTCAGCACAGATTCCTAAAATAGAGAATTTATATTTAAGCCAAAAAAAATAAGATGGAAAATTAGAAACTGTTGCAGTCAAAACTGATATGACCTTAAAAGAATATATTTTAGTTTTGAGTTGTAAGTTACAAACATGTTCTTAAAGTAAAATTTAAAATTATGTTGGAGTGAAATTGATCCTAGTGTACATAATTTGTTCTAGCAATTAATTTTATCTATTTGTTTATTTTTAAGTTTATTTATTTGAAGAAAGAGAGAGAGAGAGAGCGCACAGGCTGAGAGAGAGGGAGAGAGAGACAGAATCTCAAGCAGGCTCCATACCATTAGCACAGAGCCTGAAGCAGGGATTGAATGAACAAACTGTGAGATCATAACCTGAGCTGAAACCAAGAGTCAGATGCTTAATGGACTGAGCCACCCAAGTGCCCCTAGAAATTAATTTTAAATAGGATGGGGCACCTGGGTGGCTCAGGCGGTTAAGCGACTGACTTCAGCTGAGGTCGTGATCTCATGGTTTGTGGGTTCAAGCCCTGCGTCGGGTTCTATGCTGACAGCTCAGAACCTGGAGCCTGCTTCAGATTCTGTCTCTCTCTCTCTATGCCCTTCCCCTGCTTGCACTCTCTCTCTCTCTCTCAAAAATGAATAAGCATTAAAGATTTTTAAAACTATAAATAGGATAAAGGTGTCAACAGGTGAAGAAATGAATCTGCTAACCATTTTTAGGCAGAGATAATTACAAATCACAACGCCCCAACAAGCAAACGACAGAGTCACATACCCCGAAGTTCCTACACTTGTCTCCCCCCTCACACACCTCACGCCCATGCTCCTCCCTTCTCACCCTGCACTGCGTGTTCAAGAACACTGGCCCGTTTGGACTCTGGCTTCCAGGCTCTCCAGGTTCTGGTTGGTTATGTCTGAGGAGATGCCCTGGCAGGAGTTGAGACAGCAGAAGGGGAGAGGGGAGTTGACTATTCCTCACCCACACCGTGGTGGTGTCACTGTCACTCACTCCCCACCTGAAGGTGGTGGCATTCCTCTGCAGTGGGGGCCCCTGGCTCCTCTCACAGGGCTGCGACTCGCCGTGGCTTCCAGTAACAGGATTCCTATCTCTTGCTCCCTCTGGACAGGGAAACTTAATGGCTTCTTGCCCTTGTCAGACCTCAGTGGTGCTCCACTCCATTCACACTTCAAAAGGCCTCTTGTTAAATTCTATTCGCGTAAAGCCTTTTGAGGATGCTAACTCTTCCCCCTGGCACCCTCACTGGTATAGCCCACCTGCTAGCCTCCCCTCAGTCCGGTCTGGAACATACCCTTTAGCCACTTGTAAAGCTACCTCGAAGCCTCTAAGCTTTAAGTAAACCATGTCTTCTCATTTATCTTGACATCCGTCTTACGATTGTCATTTAAAACTCCCCTCCAACTTGACCTTCCCTGGAGACCCTTGCCTGGCCACCCTGTATGTGGCTTAGAGGTACCGGAGCGTATGCATTTTTTCGCCTTGCTATTATTACCTTTTTCAATTGCTCAGAATACCTTGAATGGACTTTTCTCCTCTCCCCACCCCCAACCCTTGCATTGGACTGAAATCTTCAAAGCTGATGCCGCGTGTTGATCTTCTCTGACCCACAGGCACTTAAAAAAGAGTCTGTTGGCTCAGATCAGCTAACGGAGAGAGAACTGTAAGCATCACAGCCAATTGGTAGGTTATTGCAGTAGGCTGAACATAGGGGGAAAAAGGTGTTAGTGAATAAAAATAAAGACAGTGGAGAAGATAAGAAGGGTAAGTAGCTAACTTGAATAATGTTGTGGATTTAGGTGTCCACCACCAAGAAGTTAGGGGGTGCGGAGAGAAACTGGCTTAGGAAGAAGAGGAATTAAGGTGCAGGGGTGAACAGAAACCTGGGGGAGAGTGAACTGGGATACAAATAGGCACATCTTTTTCTCTTAGGGGTTGAAGCCAATAGACTGGCTGAGATTTCAGAAGGAAGTGGCTTCGTGTGAGCAGTGTGAGAGCAAGGGCTGCGGGAGAGGAGCCAACAAAGCAGAACCAGTGAAAGGGAGAGAGGCAAGTGGCAGGGGGGCACCATCCCTGAGTGCCACGGAAAAATGGCTGGAGAGTCCCCAGAAACAGGAGGTCATGGACGAAAGCATCAGGATCCAGCAGAGGGAAAGAAGAGGTCAGCAAGGTTAATACAATGAACCCACTGGGTGTCTTGGAGGTAGCAGTCAGACTTGGGGGGCAGGGGCGAGAAAGGATTGGGGGTAAAATGGCAGGAAGGGGTTACTTAGGAAGGCTGAGGGGATGGCAATGCGCGCAGGAGGTACCTTTTTAAAAAGGCTAGGAAGCAGAAAGCCCACGGAGATTTCTCGGAAATTCTTTCGCAGAGCATCCAGGGGGAATCATTTTCAATCTCTGTGCTTTTTGATTTGCCATTCGTCTTAGCGTATTGGTCCCCACCGTCCTTTGGTGGCCACGTCGCGAGAGGATCATTGGCAGCAACGCATTCCAGAGCGCATGTTTGCGTGACATCTCACTCGTTTCCTACTTCACTCCTGCGTAATTAGACTTTGCTTCGCTACGTTGTCGTCATCATTCGGCAGAAGGCTTCAGGGTTTCCGTCTTTTGAAATCTCCTTCGTGCAATGACCTGTCTACTCCGTTCAGAAATTCTCACGCCCCTTGGCAGTTTCCGGCCACCTTTTCCAGGGAGGGGATTTTCGCAAAGGGTATTTCGCAAATACCCTGAAGGCAAGTCGGTATTTGAGGGTCCACTCGAGTTTCAGCTCTGGGAATTAGGTTTTCCTATTTGAAACTAGAAAATACCCACCAAAGGAAGCGTTACTAACGGGAGGAGAAACAGTCCTATTTCCTTGATGCAAAACAAGAAGGCTTCTTCCTAAGAAGGCTTTTTTGCCAAGTCAAGATCACCAGGATTTTCATTAGGATAGTTATAAGCTATTGTAGCTTGGGAGTCCAAAGCTCCCGAGGTTGCTTTGCGGGACTCAGTAATCGTGTCTTAACTCCCTGCAGGAAATGCTAGAAAAGGTGGCCACGGATGCTGATGTGGTGCTTCCTCAGAAAACAGAAAGGCAAGAGCAAGTTGATGAGACACAGGATAAAATAAATTCCGTGACTAGACGCATGTGACAGACACAGCCCCACAGGCGGAAAACGTGGCGCGAGTGTTATTTTAGTTTGGAAAAGGGAAGAAAATGGGATTCTAAAATTAAAAAAGAAGAAGAGGAAGCTGGGAGGTAACAATCCCTGCTGAAATGGAAGATCTTGGCACCTTGCAAATGTGTGTGGAAAGAAAGGACACAGAAGAAGAAAAGATCTGGAGGTGTGGGTGGGTGCGTGGATTTTCTCCCCCTTTTCTCGTCTTTGCCTTTAAAGATTCCCTTCTTAGTTAGAAGTGCAGAATCATCTGTATTCTTGCTGTGGAGATAACGATCTGTATTGCACTTCAGCTTCTGCGATCCGGAAGACACAAACCACAGAGATTCTACTATCATAGTCCCCGATTCAGTGATAGAGACGAAATGAAGGGCACGTCTTGTATGGTTAACAGAATAGAGCAGGTTCCTAAATCTTAGTAGACATCATATTACATTTTCGAGCACCGAGACAGAAGTTTTAAAGTATAGTACTTGGATATTTGGGTGTAGGTATGTAAGTGGCTGTGGCCACTTTCTATCCCTCAAAACCTTACAAGGGGTGGGAAAGCCTGAAGAGGTGGGTTCTCCTTAGAATTTGCAAAACAGGAAGCTGGATTCTTGCTCCCTAGCGAGGTTGGAGCGGGGGTGTGGGGAGGGGGGTGGGGAGAGAATCAGAGCATGAACTGGCCTATTGTGAAGAAGTATTTTCCAATGCACCTTTATCTGATTTCTTCTTTACTTTTTAAAAGCGTTTCCACCTGACATTATGCACTTGCATTTTCTGATTCTGAATATTTGAACTTTGTGTGCATTCACTGCTCAATAGAGAAGAGACCTAACACCTGACAGGAAAGATCTTTCTGCAGAATCTTACGCTGTGTTTCTTCTCAGAGCCCGAAACTCACAGACATCGTCTCTCCTTCAACAGTAGAAGGTGTGCTCCTTGCTGCTGGGAAGTTTACAACACAACTGTGTAAGGAGGGTTAATTCAAATGATGATATAAAGCCCCCTGGTTAAATAAATTCACCAGGACTCCCAGAAATGATAGAAATTCATACTCGGTCAGATTTGTCTGCCGTAAAGTATACACATTGGTGTGTAATGTCCTTTTCTTTCCACATAATCCTTTACCACAAGCACTTTGACAGAAACCTCTGAAGCAAACCCTTAGATAAAGAGTGGATTTGCTGTTGGTGGGGGGGAGTACGAGGGGGCGACCTGCAGACTCACTGTGCTCAGCTTCTACCTTCAAGTACACGTCTCCGAGAGGCTATAAGGAGGGAGCTGAGCTATTCCTGTGCCCTCCAGGACTGAAGGTTGCACCCCTTCCCTCCATTTCAAGAAAAGCAGCTCTGCCCAGGTATTCTTGACATCTACCGATTGAAGCAGAGATCATTGTTTTTGTTTCTAGTTTCCATTTCTACCCCCCACCCCCAATTTTCCTCTGGGGAGCCATCCTACTATGCATCTCAGTCCACGTGGAATTACTGATATCAGCCCGAGCTACGGAGATGTGCATGTAACTCAAGCCTGACTGATTGGACTACTCCATTCTCCCAGCCAGAGTGGTGAAGTTCAGAGATGGGCCAGGGTCCCACTCAGAACCAATGTGATGGAATCTTTGGACACTTGCAGGGCCTGTTGAAGATCTGTTATCTTTTTCCACTTGCCTTGAAGTTCTAGGAATGCAAGCCTAGAGCTGTTGGCAGCCACTTTGTCACCATGAGGGGTGACTGACTGAGCATGGCATCAACACATGGGACTCTAGTGGCATAATACATGCTTATGAGGAACTGAAACAATTTTCAGAATAAAGTAGTAATCTGGTGTGCTAACGCAGGTCTGACAGTCTGGTTCTTGGCTTCTCATTTTCTCTGCTACTGCTGCACTTCTGAGAGTTTGTTCCCTTTTCCATGTCTTATGGCTTCTGCTCACTCATGGCTTTTAATAACTACTTTCTCTTTATACGTATATTGGCTTCTGTGGTTCTCTATTACTTGGGTTCCTATTGTGTGTTTTTCCTATTCAACATAGTCAAGTAAGAAGGTCTAGTTGGGTTAGTTATTCACTGACCCGTATCGAGTGTTCCTGTTGGAAAAATATAAACTACTTTCCTATTCACACACATACACACACACACACTCACACACACTGTAGGGGAGGAAAAACTTCTATCCTCTGAGGTTCTGTGGCTGGGCTTGAGAATTAAACTAACATAAGACAAATTAGCAGGAGAAAAGCACAGGTTTCATTTAATATTTTTACATGTATGTGGGAATCTTCAAAAGGAAAGTGAAAAACCCAGGAAATTGTTGGGTCCAAAACTTATGTATCTTTTTAAACAAAGAACAACAAATTGTGTGGATGTGACAAGACAAGGAGGCTGGGGCTGGGCCAGTAAATTGTAGGACGGGGACTAGGAAATACATGGGGAAACCAATGGAAGATAAGAGTTGTTTTAGTAGGTGGTTTGTACAGATCCATTTTGGTGTCAACTCTGAGTCTCTGATGATAAGAATGTTCTCTTCTGGGTGCAGGGAAGGCACATTTCTCATGGGAAATACCATGACGTGCTTTTAGGTAGAAAAAAGGAGGGCAGAGAGCCCTTTTTCCACCTACGATTTCTCAAGCTCCTCCCGCTTAAAACAGTCAACACACAAAAGTGGAGGTTTGGGGGGATAGCATGTTCTAAAGTCCTTCAATAATCTCATGATAATATAGCAGTAGAATCTACACTTTTAAAATTATTTCTTGTGCACCTATTATGTGCTAGGCATTTTTCTATACACATTACCCCATATTCATGTACTTTTTTCTCATAAAAACCCACCAGGGAAGAACTGTTATTATCTTCATTCTATGGTTGAGGAAACTATAAAATTTAAATGATCTGCCTGAGATTATAGAGCTAGCAAGCAGATGAACAGTATTCCGATCTCTAGACTCCTGCGTCATTAGCTTTTCCTTTATAAGGACCCAGGCTTACTTGGCCACACCACATCCTAGGCTGTTGGCTCCCTTTGTGACCAATCTGTATATGAGGCTTCCTTTGTGTCAGGGCCGAACTCAGGCAGATCACCTCTGCCCAGTGTGACATAGGAGTCAGTAGGTAGGAAAGGACCTCTGTCTTCCTGGGGCTCTTCCCCGGCATTCGGGAGAAAAACATAGAATTTCAAGTCGTTATTTCCTCTTTCAACAGGAGTACATGGCTAAACAATTGCATCCTCGCCCAGGGTCGAGGGCACATCACGGCCTCCCCTCCCCCCCTTTTCCCTCCCCACCACGGCCAGCCCGGTTCACACTCCCCTTTTCTTTCGTATCACATCCATCTCCTTCACGGCACTGATGACAACGCTCACTTATATCTATTTTCCTGTGTGTGTGTGTCTCTCTAACCTTTATCTCCTCCATTTCCACCAGGGCAGGAAAATGTGATGTTTCATCAACTGCTGAGTCACCAGCTGATTTTGGCTGTGGTAGGCCATTGCATAAATGAACCAAGAGGCGAATGGATGAACCCCTTATCTGGGTTTCTCCTTTAGGAAAAGAAAGGTCTAAAACAGAGGTGAAGGGGGCATTGCTCAAGCACTAACATAAGTCATCTACGAAGACAAAAAAGATGACTACGGCAGCCAAATCAAGTTGGAGAGTATCTGGTTAATATTGCGTAAGAGAGATGCTGTACAGATAAGGTGACCATATGTCCCAGTTTGCTTGGGACAGTCCTGTCTGCCCCTGCTGACCTGGCATCCTGTCTGGTTTAGACTTTGTCTGGGATAATTTGATTAAATCTCAATCCTTGATGACCTGTCTCCGTGTTCCTGGCTCCTTCCGGGCCCACCGTAACTACTACCTCTCTTCCGAGGGTAACGTGCATGTGGGTTGGATTTGCTGACATTAAATGTGCGCTCAGACAAGCCCTGGTCCCCTGACTCTCAGCCTGCAGTGGCTGTGGGAGAAGCACCCCAACTTGCCCCCATGATGGCCACTTGGTCTGCCAGCCAAATGTGCCGTAGACACTGCCATTTGCTTCAACACGTACAAAGTTTCAGCCGCAACTGGGGGAGCCCGAGGAAAATGAGGGAAAACTATAGGTTCGGTGGGTGCAAAATATCTGTGGGAAACAACAAGTCCTCTCACTCTTGAAAGTAGGAATTGTGCGGACACCTTTTTTAGAAACCTCGTTCGTTTTTTATTTTTAATCTCCTTTTCCCTTTATATTTTTTGTAGATGTTTGCAGTTCTGTGATTTTCATTTCTCAATGGCCTGTTAAACATTCAGATTCCAGGACTCACTCACAGATGCTGAGATTCAATAGGCCTGAGGTGGGACTCAGGAATCTGCATTTTCCACAAGTTTCCTCCAGGATCCTGGCCCAAGTGGCCTATAGAACACACTTGGAGAAAAGCTTGTGTCTGCACAGGTGCACAGCACATTTCCAATGGCTAGGTGTGGTGGTAGAATTTCAGGTGTGAGGAAGGATCTAGGTACCTGAGGGAGAGGAAAGATGCAAACCAAACTCTAGTCAGCCTCCTGAACCTTCTCCTCGGCTCATTGGTGCAATTCTTTGTAAAATCAAGGTTCATGAGAATCAGTTCTGTGACACTCCTCCACCCTCCACATTGATCACAGTTGACACATGATACAGTCCGTCATTCTCCGCCATCACCCAAGCCCGTCTTCAGCAAAGATCCCGTAAGGCTGGTTCAGCCAGAATGCCCCTTACTCCTCACGTTTCCTTTTAGAAACCCCCCCTCCCCTGATGGACACCTGCTCCCAGACTATAAATTCCCACTTGGCCTTGCTGCTTTCGGAGTCACATCTGGTTCTGTACTGAGGTCTCTCTTCCACTATTGCAACAGTCCTGATAAAACCTGTTTTTGCTGCTTTTCCTGATGTCCAGCTCTGGTTGGTCTTCAATAATACTGACATTTCCATTGAGGTAAATATGGGCAACATGGATATGTTTCATCTCAGCAGTTTGGAAATAAAAAACTTGAATGTGTATTTAAATATGTAAATATACATTATAGATTTTCTTTTAGAGGGTACATTTTTTTCCCCTCTGAGCATCTGAGAACATCCCGCTTTAAAAAAAAAAAATCAACCCATCTGCTGTGTTCGCCATGCACAAAAGAAAACGTTCCAAGTTGGGCTGGATTTCACTGAAACCATTGTACCGAATTGGTTTTCAACAATAACAGCTACAAAAATCGACATCGTTCCTTTAAAAAAGACCCGTGTGGCATATTTCTTGTGGCGCCCAGATGGTGCAAAAGGGAAGCAAGATGTACAGTCCCTGGAGCTGGGTGCCACTCAAGCTCTCCACGTGCTGATGCATGTGCAGTCAGCGTGGCCGGCCACACAGAAACCAAACAGGCACACACGGCCAGTGTTTGAGAACTCTGCAACATATTTCTGCCTCAGTCGAAAAAATAAAGCAAACTGACCAGTGGTATTTGCTAAATGTCAGCATTTGAAAAGAACAACAAAGACAGATTTCAGTGAAATTCGTAACGTTCTGGAAGCAGCAGGAAGATGCCCCAGAAAAAGCCTTTTACTGGAAGGGAGAAACTTAAGGTTTCGGGCCTCTCTCCATTTACTTCATTGGGTGTATGAAAATGTCAAATCTTTGAGGGGAAAAGATGAAGAGTCAAATTATATATTCTGTGCGATTGCCTAATGTCCCAGAATTTTGTCCATAATTAAGAATGACCATACCCCTTGTATATCATTGTCCCACGGGGACAAGTTCAACCCCCCGGGGAACCATTTACAAAAGCAGCTGATCCTAGCACAAAACTTTGGGTTAGGGGTCCCCGAGTCCCCCACTGGAAGGGGGTGGAGCGAGGGAAGAAATAATTTATGTGTTAAAGATGGGTCTCGGGGTCTGAATTCCTGGGTTTGTGTTCTTGGCTTCAGTGGCTTCTAGCTGTGCGACCTTAGGCAAGCAACTTAGACTCTGATGCTCTAAAACTCTCTAAAATGGCGATGAATCCTATTTACTTCTTAAGATTGTTGTTAAGATTTAGAAATAGCATCTGAACAGGCTAGCAGAGTACCTGATACACATTAGCACTCAGCACACGCTGAATGCCGTTACTATGATTCCTCTCAGTGAGACACAGGATGACAATCATCAGCATCACACATACTTCATTAAACTCAAAACGTTTTGCTTGGCATGTTCTGGAATTTTCTCTTTTGATTTGCGAGGCTTTTAGAATGGTGATCGAAATGCCCACTGCTGACCCCTCTTTTCAACCTTTTCTTTTCAAATCGTTTGTTAAGAGAGTGGATTCAATGAACTTCTCTCTGCGGCAGACCTTTTCAGGACCGTTTGGAAACGGAGCCGTCTCAGTGGAAGTTACTGTGGAGCAAAGAAAGGAGCGGGGTGGAGTTGGGTGGGGAAGGGGTTTCCAAGGCCGAAGAAAGTTTGCGGACACTCTAGATTAATTTTTTTTTCCTGAAGAATCTTTCAGAGATCTTAGCTATGTAATAAAGAGTTATTTAGCCTTCTGAATAAGTGCCAGGCACTGTTGTAAACAGTAACATGCTAATCCCGCCAGGTAGCAGATAGGAGATGGCAGGTCCTCATTTGACCAATAAGAAAACAGAGAGGTTGAGTACACAGCCCGAGGTTTCACAGCTAAGGAAGGGAGAGCTGATATCCTGGTCCCTGGCCTCTGCCTTGAACCCCTTGCACATGCTATTGGGCAGTTAGAGGCTCCAAGAGGAAGCCTGGCTCTGTGACTCTGTAATCATGAATTTCTACAGAACCCACTCTCTTGCGGAACATCTACGTGCCTAGTTTTCTCCGTAATTCACGAATTCATTGACCTCAATGGGAAAAAGAAATTTACATTTATCGACCAGCTGCTATATGTCAGGTATGGTGCTGGGGTCTTCCTCCCCACCAAGATGGGTAGTCAGTACCCAGGCAAAGGTTTCACCTGAAAATGCTGAAGTGTCTTTGGATTTGATTAATGAAGCCCATATGATAGGCTATTGCTATGTAGCTTGTCCTCGCTACTGCATTTTCCTGGCTACTAGGCACAACTACTTATGCTATCAGCCAAAAAGAAATAAACTAGGTGTTGGGATTCTAAACAACAATCTCAAAGGAGATCACAAATCATTTCCGAAAAAGCCAAGCCCCCCCCCCTTCCCGCCCAGCTGAAGGTGTTTGCATCAAACACCCCGGGTTCCCACCTTCTCCAGAGATCTTCCAACTGCCTGCTCTAGCCCAGCTCAATCACCTCAGGCCCTTTTCTCCCCAAACTCCTCCCACTGCTCCACAAAAGCGATGCTGACTCTTCTAGAAGCCATCTCTGAACTTATAAGCAGACTTTGTTATCTGTTAGTCGGGAATTTTAATCCAAAGCGTAAGACAGAGTAAAGTCAAAAGAAATAAACATACAGCGGTTACCACATTCTTTGGAAAGTTAAAAAAAAAAAAGGCACATCCTGTTTAAATTTAATAAAGTGTTCTTTCATTGTCACCTTAGAAGCTGTAAAATATGAAGGCATCTCTGAACTACAGTGTTCAGTTGATTAAAGATAACCAAGGCTGAACACAGAGGCAGGAAAATGGAAAAATGATCCATGCCTCTACTCTTTGTTATTCCTCCGAACCTACATGACAACAAAGCCATCCTTCTCTCAGCAACTAAATTATTTTTATAACTAATCTGTGTGTTTTGCGCCTTGTGTTTTGTTCAAACGTGGTTGCTAATGATGACGAGTAAATATATCTCCAAATAGTCCTCAATTTCTATGTATCGTTTATTTATCTCTTTAAAACTAAAAATAATTCAGACAGACATTTGCATGTTCTGTTTTTATGTGAAATGAAGGATGGATAAATGTGATTAGATTGAGCTGTAATTTTTATACAACAATAGCTTGGTGCTGTCATATCAGCTTTTAAAGCGTCCTAAGATAAGAGATGGTAAACACACACACACACACACACACACACACACACGCACGCAAACAAACAAGCCAACACGAGCAACAGCAAGCCCTGAAGACTTAAAAAACAAAAACAAACCAGAAAACCTAAAGTGTCCTAGGATGTTCACTTTCTTGGAAAATTTTTCCCTTTAAGAAATACTTTGCAGGGGCGCCTGGGTGGCGCAGTCGGTTAAGCATCTGACTTCAGCCAGGTCACGATCTCGCGGTTCGTGAGTTCGAGCCCCGCATCAGGCTCTGGGCTGATGGCTCGGAGCCTGGAGCCTGTTTCTGATTCTGTGTCTCCCTCTCTCTCTGCCCCTCCCCCGTTCATGCTCTGTCTCTCTCTGTCCCCAAAATAAAAAAATAATAATAATAAATAAAAAAAATCTAAAAAAAAAGAAATACTTTGCAAAGCTAATAGGTCAAGAATGAGTCAGGGCAAATTTTCCACAGAGGTGTAGAACTCCAGGAACATGTTTTTATTAGGAAAAAAAAAAAAAAGAATTAGTTGTACGGAACCACAAGTCTGTGATATGTGATAAACTTAGTGTTCACACAGTTACTTGGTTAAAAGAGGTTCATTCCTTCCTTTCTCTGGAAACTCAGGGCCATGCACAAAGTAATTTCTTTCTGGTGATACCTTATTAGGATCAAGGTGATCATCTAACCAAACTAGGACTGTGTGTATCTTTTATTAATTTGTCTACTATTTTTTTGTCCTTGCTGTACTGACTCTTTGCTTCCTGCTCAGTGGCATGCTGATCTACATTCACGGCCTCTCGTCATGGATGAGGCAGAGGAGAAAAATCAGATGAAGAAGTGAAATACTTCCCTTTTCACTTTTGTCTTCCAGAAGCCTAAGCGCTCAAGGGCATGTAGATGATTCTCACAGTGATATAAAACGACAAAGTTCCTGATTGTAGATAACCAAAGAATCTAGGCCAGAAACATTAGGAAACCTTTTCACCAATCTAGAACGAGATTTCCCTCACTAGGGAAGCGGGTAAGAGAGTGGGACATTTGGAGCTTATTGGACTCAGGAAGTCCAGTGTAAGTGACTGCATGCTACGTCCAGGAAAAAAACCTGACCATCCCCAAGTACACCCATCTGGGGGCCATTAACAGCCTGGCCAAATGTCACTTGACCCATGGCCAGGGAAAAGACCATCATGAGGGACACTGAGGGCTATGAAGTCATGGTCCACAGAACTTCCCTCCCTTGACCCTAGCGTTCCCTTGAACAGCCTCTACTTATGGCCTCTGACCAGGGGGCATGCCATATATCCTTCTATCAGAGCCAGTGCTGACTTCTAAATGGCAGACAACAGTTGCTGAGTGAAAGCTAAGCCAAACTAAGCAGTCTATTCATTCATTCATGTATTCATTCATTCACTCATTCATTCATTCATCCACCTCATTTACTTCATCAAACAATTATTACACCCCTACGATTGCTGGACACCCACTCTGCACCGGGCAGAGAGAAAAATGAGTCTCTCCCCTGTGGCTCTTCCATTCCTTTGGGAAGGCAAGGTGCCTGGAGGAAAAATGGAGGTTGAGGGATTGGAGAGAGAAGGGAGGTGGTTCTGAATAAGGGCCGGTCTGGAGAGCGGCCTGGAGGAGGAGGAAGAACCTCGGGCAGAGGGGCGAGCAAGCGCAACGCAGAGAACCCGAGGCTGAGCTTGGGGCCCCTGGGAGGGGCAAGCAGGAGGCCAGCACATGGGGAGAGGGTTGGCACGGGCTGGATTGTGAAGAGCAGCGATTGGAGGGGTCTGTGAGTCTCCAGGACAGGAGTGCCATAGGCAGTGTTTACCATATGCTTAAGTGACCAGGTAAGAGGCACAAAACTGATCTCCAGTCTCAGTGAAGGAAAACAGGTTGAGGCTGCCGGCCTGGACACACTGACTGGAGCACTCATGGTATGCCCCCTGTGTGTTTCAGATAATATATATATTTTTTTAATTTTTTAGAAATATTTTTGGAGAGAGAGAGAGAGAGACAGAGCATGAGCAGGGGAGGGGCAGAGAGAAGGCGAGACACAGAATCCGCAGCAGACTCTAGGCTGCTCGAACGTGGGGCTCGAACCCATGAACCATGAGATTGTGACCTGAGCCGAAATCAAGAGTCAGACACTTAACTGACTGAGCCCCTAGGCGCCCCTCAAACTGAGATGTTTGAAAGGTCACCTATATGGTCCAAATTATTGGGAAGGTTACATGGTAATGTGTCAAAAAACCTTTCTGCTACTAATACCTTAAAACTCTCTAATTTGGGAGACCCTCAAATTTGGAAGTAAGGACTCCCAGTCTGATTTTTCACCATATGGCAAATTTTCCAGGCCTGTGGAAGAGATTAAAGGCACACTTACTCCTTCTTTTGTTGACTTCCTCTGTAGCTTGAACCGCATACTGAAATCAATAATCTCATTCTTTTTCAAGGTCATTGAGCACTGATTCATTTCTGATATAGAAAAGGTGATATCTGTATGTTAATGCTTAATGTTTGAGAGTCACCGATAGAATTCTTGGAGCATTAGGGGCTCTCTTCCTTCATGACTTCTAGATTAGGGTGTAATCCCAGTAAATACTGGTTAGAATCTTATACTTTTCCTTCATAGCTCTTACCACTGTTTTGCTCATATATTTGTGTCTGAGATAACTTGTTTAATAATTTAAGAGCTGCTCCCTGCTTCTAGACTGTAAGCATGAGTAGGGCAGGAGCAGGTTCTATTTTGGGATCATTTTATGATCAGCATGTACTCAGGAATAGACATGTAGTATGCCCTCAGTAAAGTGACAAGATTGTTATTAGTGATTGGATGTACTTGTGTATTATGGGGAGGAGGTGACAGGTGAAAAGGTGAACGGTCACAGCGGCCCTCATGTTACCATACTATGAGGCAGAGCATTTGTCTTGTCAGACAATCTAAAGAAATTAGCAGTAGAGTTATCAAGTGAGATGAAATGGTGCTGTGAGCTTATGACTAGAAAACGTCCATATTTAGGTCAGCCTGGGGATGGGTTCAGAAGGGTAGCCTCTCATAATGGAAGGAGTGAGGGAACTCTCTGGGCTCCTTTTCATAAGGGCACTAATCCCATTCATGAGGACTCCACCCTCATGACCTACCATGTCCCAAGGGCCTCACCTCCTAATAATATCACATGGGGTGAAGGGGTTAGTTAGGATTTCAACATATGAATTTGGGGAGGGCACAAACATTTAGTGCACTGTTCTAAGCACTTTATATCTATTTTAGATCTGATCCTTACATCACTATTATAAGATTGTGTACTATTGTTATTAGCCCTCATTTTCTAAGTGAGGAAATTGGGGCACAAAGATTTTAAGCATCTTGGCCAAAGTCACAGAGCTCGCAAGAGAGAGATCCAAGCATCACGTGCTCCTGACCACATAACTAAGTAAACTGCTATGTGATGCTCCCTGCTATATACTAGGGTCACAGGCACTCAAGTAAGATGGCACTTGGATGATATTTCCCATGTCAAACTTGTAGTAATTTCCTGATTGTCGGGTATCAGATGATTTTTAGCATCGCTAATCACCTTACATCGACCAGTTATTTCAGCTCTGTTTTGTATGGCTATATTTCAAGTCACTGAACTCACTCCTTACTATGTCCTGCCCACTCTGTGGCCTTCATGATTCTGCTTTGTTGTGTTTCTGTTGTTCTCTGCCCGGAATACTTTCTCTTGTTCTTTGCTGATAACCATCAGGACACAGTCAATGCCATCTCCTCTGAAGTTATCCCTCCTTACCTCCTCTTCAAACATTGCTCTGATTGTTGTTGTTACGTGCTCCTTTGTTTATGGCCCTTGTCATAATTGCATTTCATACACACGTGGTACGTTTGCCTTTTGCCTGGGATAGTTAGCTTATCTGGAACTAGGGCTATGACTTAGGTTGGTTTGTTTGTTTGTTTCCTTTTCACTTGTTTTAAAACATTTTTATTTTATTATTTTATTTTATTTATTTTGCTTTATGATTTCTTTCTTTCTTTCTTTTTTATTTTCAGAAGTAGAATTCAGTGATTCATCACTTACATATAACACCCAACAAATGCCCTCCTTAATGCCAGTCACCCATTTAGCCTACGCCCCCACCCAACACTCCTCCAGCAACCCTCAGTTTGTTCTCTGGATTTAAGAGTCTCTTACGGTCTGCCTCCCTCTCTCTTTCTTTTTAGCTTACTTTTTCTTCCCTTCCTCTATGTTCATCTGTTTTGTTTCTTAAATTCCAAATATGAGTGAAATCATATGATATTAATCTTACTCTGACTTATTTCTCTTAGCATAATATACTCTAGTTGCATCCATGTTGTTGCAAATGGCGAGATTTTATTCTTTTTGATTGCCAAGTAATATTCCTGTGTGTGTGTGTGTGTGTGTGTGTGTGTGTGTGTCACATCTTCTTTATCCATTCATTAGTTGATGAATATTCAGGCTCTTTCCATAATTTGGCTATTGTTGATAGTGCTGCTGTAAACGTTGGGGTGCATGTGCCCCTGTGAATCAGCATTTTTGTATCGTTTGGATCAATACCTAGTAGTGCAATTGCTGGGTATGACTTAGGTTTTAATCTGGTCTTCCCAAGTGTCTTTTCCAACCATCCCAGGAGCTAGTAAGTCCTGGCACATAGAAGATGCACCATCAACAACATTAATGAAGACATTAGAATGTAAATGAACCAATTTTCTTCACATGGGGAGATAAGTAAAGGAATAAAGCTCCTAAAGAATATGTTTGAAAAATATGAGTTACAGAGTGAAGGAAAAGAAGGTTGTGTTAGTTGATTAACCCTGGTCTTCATCAAAATACGTTTTCCAAAAATGTTTAACTCCTTCATCCTTTTAGTTTACGATTGATCAACTTAACTGCCAAGGGAGTAAGTATGAGACGTTCCTAAGTCATCCTTCCCTTTATAGATGAGTAGATAGAATTATGAAATTACAAGAAAATTCTTCTATATAAATGAGAAAACCAGTGCTTAAAGTTTTGTTGTCATTCCTAGTATCCTCCCGTGAGAGGAACTCATAACTGAAAAATTTGCACTATATTCCATACTAGGTAGTTGAAGCTTCTTAGATGAGGGTAAGAAATTGTAAGATAAGTCATCAGATTTCCTTTTGTTTGTGTCAATGTGTGTGAGAGGGTGTGTGTGTGCATACATGCATATTTGAACATGTATATAATATCGTCAAGTAAATTAACGTTTTGAGCCTTCGCTTTCTCATGATGTCTACTTTATTGGATTAGAAGCAATGTCTATAAATTATTAGCACAGTGCTCTGCACAAAGTAGGTACCAAATAAATGATAACTACAAGTTTTACTATTCATACAAAAAAGGACAGTATCTTATTTCCTCAATTAATGCAGTATCATGAGGACTTTGATATGTCATTAAATATTCTTTTGAATCATCATTTTCCTGGGCCACAATGTCCACTCTATTGACCACTGACATAATTTTTTGGATAATTTACCTTGCCTCAAATGTGATATTTCCCCAGGTTTTTTTTTTTTTTTTTTTTTGGCTAATATAAATAACCCTGCAGAGAACATCTGTGCCTATAAAACTTTGCCTAAGTTTCTGCTTGTTTCTTTAGGGTGCATTCCTAGAAGAAGAATTGATGCATTTAAGTATATAGACTTTGTGTAGAAATTCCTTTCGTGTAATGTTACATTGCTTTCCAGGAAGTTCGACCCAGTTATTTTCCCAATGATAGTCTAAATTGTCATAACCACTTCACTGCATTTTTGACAACATGATGTGTCTATTTTTAAACTTCTTCCTGGTCTACTAGTCAAAATAGCATCTGATTGTCATTTCGATATGCATAGCTGATGGTCAATGATTTTGAACATTTATATCTCCTTGAAATCCTTTGTTCACTGGCCTTCCGAGACACTCCGCTCCACTCCACTTTCTTTTGGTCCATTATTTGTTCTTCCTCAGCTCCTGAACTTCTTCATGTTGGAATGTCCCATGAGCCAGTCATTAAGCCACATTTTTTTTTCTCTATCTACATTCACTTCTTGGATGATCTCACTGGTGCCATGGCCTTAAATACAATATTTATGTCAGACACTCCCAAATTTATGTCTCTATTCCAGACATCTCTTTTGAACTTCAGACCCATAAATCCATTTTCTGTTCAACATCTTCACTTAGACATGTTATAAAAATAAAAAAGACATTTCAAACACAAGCTGTTCTACACTGCGCTTCTAATGCTCCCTTACAAACTTGTTCATTTTTCAGTCTGCTCATCTTCGCTAATGGCCAGTCCACTCTTCCAGATTTAGCCTCAGAGCCTGGACTTGTAGGGGACTCTTTCTCTGACATCCCATATCTAACACATTAGCAGGCCCTCTTGGCTCTCCCTTCAAATGTGGCCACCATCCGGCCAATTTTCCACATCGTCATTGCTTCGCTGTAATATTGTTCCTTCCACCCTGTTCTTAATGCACCTGACCCGTTTTTGAGGCCCTGGCTAGAGGCTGGTCCATTTCCTTTCTCAAGCAGTCAATTAAGTCCAGGACTCAGCCGCTTCCGTTATAAGGCTTTCACATTCGGGACCACTGTACATAGACCCTAATTGTTTCAGGGCCAGGTATCCGACAACTAGCAACAGCCCCTCTCCCCCAGAACCAGAAAAATTATTCAAACTAGCCAAGCCACAAAGGCCCCCATGGACACCTAGCTAACCCCACCCTGCGTGGCCCATATAAGCTTCTTCGTACAGCTCCAGCTAGCTGTTCCCTTGTCCCTGGTTGCAGCCCCCGTGTGACCTGCCTGCAGCCTTCTCCCCTTTGAAGATGTGAGTGATAGAGTTCTGCCCTTTATCATAACCTCACAGTATTATGTCTCCCATCCCCAAACCTTTAATCATAGAGAACCTCCATCCCAGTCCAAGCCATGTTACCTCTCCCCTGGATGACGGCATCCACCTCTCGTCTGGTCTCGCCCAGAAGCCAGGTTATCTTTATCAGCTGGAGGTTAGATCTTGTTACACAACCACTCAGTACGTTTCAGTGGTTTCACCTCTCCCCCAGGATAACACTGGCCTCATTTCCTCTCTGACCTCTTCCTGTGACTGTCTGCCTAATGTAACTCTTCATAAGCCACACTGACATGCTTGCTGTTTCTTGAACATTCCAGAAATGTTTCCTCCATGTGGCCTTTGTACTTGGTGCTCCCTTTGAAATACTCCCTGGTCATGACTCAGATGTTACCTTCCCGGATTACCCCCTTAGAGTGAGAAATCCACTCCTCTGACATTCGTGATCTCCTCTCCCTGTTGTACTTTTCCACTTGCCTATATTTTCTAACTCATTACATTAGGTATTATCTAGATATTGTTTTATTGTCTGTCTTGCCCCGCTAGAATATAAATATATAAGGGCAAGGGATATCTGTCATTCTCTTCACTGTTTTATCTGAAAGGCAGCCCAGGGTAGTGGCCAAGAGCACAGCCCCCAGGTCTGGTCTCTGCCTCTCACTTGCTGGGTGGCTGTCGACCAATTGCTCAACCACTAAGTTCCTCCATTTCTTTTTCTATAACGTGATATCTTAATCCTTTCCCAGTGCTATAACAAACGGTAGTTCCAATGGCTATAACACAATACTATGGATGGGTGACTTAGGAACAAACATTTATTTCTCACAGTTCTGGAGGCTGAGAAGTCATGATCAAGGGGCTCACGGATTTGGTGTCTGGTGAGAACCTGCTTCCTGGTTCGTTGACAACTGTTTTCTGGCTCTGTCCTCACGTGGTAGAAGGTGGAAGGATCAGGGGACCTCTTTGGGGTCTCTTTTATAAGGGCGCTAATCCCATTCATGAGGGCTTCATCTCCCCAAACCCCCACCTTCACGTCACATTTAGGATTTAGATTCTAGCCTGATTTGGAGGAGACATAAACATTGAGTCTGTAGCACGTGAGGGTAGTAAGAGCGCCTGCCTAAGAGGGATAAATAAGATAATTCGATAATTTAATATTTGTAAGGTGCTTAGATGGGTGCCTGGCACAGGAAAAACTGTATGTAAGTATTTGTGAAACAAATAAATTGCTACGTTTTCAGCCCGCAAAACATTACATGGCTCTTGGAAGGTCATCAGTAAATGCTCATTGAGCAAATCCTCAAAATAAAATACACAGCAAATGCAAATCCAGTTCCAGCAGACCAGAGGTCTGCTCATGAATGTGTTTTGTTTGGTATACCCAGGTGAGCCCACGGTCACATTACAAAGAGACATCTGCTTTGAGTTGCTTCCTGAGCAATGGGCCTCTTTGTGCGGAGGCATTCTTATTATCCCAGGCAGGAGACACGTGTCCCAGAAGGGGGAAGAGAGGATTGGCAAAGGTCTCTGACTCACAGGTCTGAGGAGAACTACAGGAAACATATATTTGGTCTTCGTTCCTGTTTCCTGGCACAGAGCCTCTAAATCCTTTGGAATTTCCTGAGCGATAGGAATGATAGGGGTGTCTTTTGTTCTAAGAAGGAGGCTCTTGGTGGGCCCTTTGATAGCTTCAGGATGGGAACTGGTCACCAGAAAGACCAAGGCAGGATAAGAGGGTTGGAACTTTCAACCTCATTCCCAGATCTCCAGGGGGGGAGAGGGGCTGGAAATTGAGTTAATCACCAATGGCCAATGATTTAATCTGTCACGCCTATTGTAATGGAATCTCCATGAAAACTCAGAAACAATGGGGCTCCTGGAGGTTTCAGGTTGGTGAACTCTTCAAAATGCCAGAGACAGCGTGAAAGCTCTGTGCCCCCAGACCTTCCCCTATGCATCTCTTCTATTGGCTAGTCCTGAGATGTATCCTTCATGATAAGCTGGTACTAGTAAGTAGTGTTGTTTTCCCTGACTTCTGTGACCACTCTAGCAAACTGTCAAATCCAAGGAGGGTGTCGTACGAACCCCTGACTTATAGTTGGTCTGTCAGAAGTTTGGGTGGTCCAGGATTTTCTATTAGTGTCTGATGTGGGAGCAGTCAACTGGGATTGAACCCTTAACCCGTGGGGTCTGCATTAACTCTGGGTAGTTAATGTCAGGATTGATCGAATTGTAGAACACCCGGTTGGTATCCAGAAAGTCGGAGAATTGGTTATTATGAATTAAAAGAGAAAAAAAAAAACAAACACCACACATTTGACGTCAGAAGTGCTCTGTGGATAGAAACAGTTCAGGGGCTGGAAGCTGTGACTTCGTCTATCAGCATAAAGCAGGTTTGCACAAGCTTAAGACATTTTTCAATATAATTATGAATTATATTTAAAACTATTTTAAGATATGTTGGGAGTATTTGCCTCCCTTTGCAAACAGAGAAATTAGAAACAGACACATAAAAATAGTTTTTTGAACAACACTCAGAAGTCTTACTTGATTTTTTTTCTGTACAATCATTAAATAAGCACATGAATCCGTGTTTTTTTTATTTTTTTTAATGTTTATTTATTTTTGAGACAGAGAGAGACAGAGCATGAACAGGGGAGGGGCAGAGAGAGGGAGACACAGAATCCGAAATGGGCTCCAGGCTCCGAGCTGTCAGCACAGAGCCCGACGCGGGGCTCGAACCCACAGACTGTGAGATCATGACCTGAGCGAAGTCGGACGCTTAACCGACTGAGCCACCCAGGCGCCCCATGAATCCGTTTTTTAAAAGGCAGGTAACTTTTAAGATTCTATGACCAGATGTTCCCCCACCAGGCTCATCGTTGTATTTTGGTATTTAATATTTTATTTCTCATCACTCAGATTGAAAGCTCCTTCCTTTTCATTCCGATCAATCTCTTGGAACAGGGGAAAGACAAGACTGCTCTGGACAGTGTGGGGGAAGAGAGACATTCCGGAGGAGGAAGAGGAGTCGAAGGCCAATAACTTTCCTCCCAAGCAATTTCTAGTTTGAATGGCTTATTTCCCAGTCTCTTTTCCCAGGTAATTGTTCCTCCCTACTTTTTTTTTTTTTTTTTTTTTTATCTTACATTTATCTTTTTAAGGACTAAGACAGCATTTTTTTTTGGCAACCAAAATCAATGCATCTTTCACAGGCGACAATGATAGCTAAGTTTTGTTGAGGGTTACAGCAGAACACAAAGCAAAACTATTTTAGGTCATTTATTTGTCACAATAATTTTAGGAAGTCAGTACTATTTTAGTTCCCCGTTTAGAAATGAAGAAATCCGGGCCCGAAGAGGTCAATCACATGATGTCACAGGGCTTGTCTCCCTTTAAAAAAAAAAAAAATTTTTTTTAACATTTATTTATTTTTGAAAGACAGAGAGGCAGAGCATGAGCGGGGGAGGGGCGGAGAGAGAGGGAGACACAGCGTCCGAAGCAGGCTCCAGGCTCCGATCTGTCAGCACAGAGCCCGAGGCGGGGCTTGACCCCATGAACCCTGAGATCACGACCTGAGCTGAAGTCATAAGCTCAACTGACTGAGCCACCCAGGCGCCAGGAGCTTGTCCCCTTAAATGCTACATGGACAGGTATCGGCGGGCCTGCTGTCTCCTAGTATTGGCACAGAGAGAAGACCTGTCTCAGGAAACTGACATATGTAAACCTGGGAGCCGATGCTCCTCGGCGATGATATGTGGATCCTGGTTTGACATTTATCAGAAAGGCAGAAAGCAGTCACCACTGGACCTTCCTTCCCATGTCAGCAGGGACTGAATGTTTTCACGTCTCTGGGCCGTGACTGCCAGGTCAGTTATCCGTCGTGGTTTTATGTCAAGGAAATCAAACTGACTGCCGCAATCCGTCTGAAGTCAGTGAATTCCCACCCCAGCGCCTCAATAAAGCTTCATATCGTAAAGCTTCATAAAGTAAAACAATAGAAAATCTACACGGCTCCCCTCCCTCTGCACGCACGCTCTCTCTGCCAGTTTACCGTGCATCGTCCGCTGGGGAGTCTCTTGCGATAGCCTCGCTCTCCTTCCCACCGTTCTAACGGCTGTTTCACTCTCTTCTTTGCCTTACGACTGTTTAACCCGCTGAGATCTGGTTCTGTTCAAATAACATACATTTCCTCAAGAAAATGACGTCTAATTAAACTCCCAATGCTACCATTTGACGAAAGGGATGTTTTGACTTTTTGAAAAATCACCATTTTTTTGCCGGGAGTGTGCCCCTGCTTCTTCAGGATCTCACGTCAAGGCATCCTGATGCAGATTTAAAGCATCGGAGAAGGAAATAAGATGCAAAGTTCTGTGGCATTTAAAATAATTTATGCACCCCCCTCCCCTAGGCTTGCAGTCAGACTGCGGCAGGAGAAATTTGCTTCACGTTCTATCAAGGTTCGCGCCGCGTTGAATCCTTTTGGAAGGAAATCTAAGTTGCAATCGTAAAAAGAAATCTGGGGAGGAAAATAGCCCAGTGTTATTCTGCAACCCCAAAGTGGTTGTAAAGTTCACCAAGAAAAATGTCAGGACGGTATCTGGTAGACGTTCAAAGGGTGTCAGTAAAGTTTGTTGCAGCTCTTAAGAGTAATGCGCATTACAAAGGGGTCAATTAACATTTATCAGGAGATGCTGGCCTTTGTGAAGTGTATTTACTCTGGGCGGCCAAGCATATTTCTGTGTCTTTAAAATGGCAACAATTCGCAGAAAAGAATCAGCCCATTAGGAGGTGGGGGTTGGGGTTCCCACCAGGCCTTGATTTGCAAACTCCAAGGGATTGCCATTGGTTTTCTCTCCTTGAGACATTTTTGAAGTTTCCAAAAACTGTAATTGCCCGTCATGGAGACTTGAAGAAGCGGAAGTGTAGAGAACGTTTCTTTCTTTTGTTTTTTTAAATAAATGTTTATTCATTTTTGAGAGACAGAGTGCGAGCGGGGGAGGGGTGGGGGCTGCGGAGAAGATCTGAAGCTGGCTCTGTGCTGACAGCGGGAGCTCGGACTCTGCAACTGTGAGATCATGACCTGAGCTGAAGTCTGAGGATCAACCAACAGCCACCCAGGTGCCCCCTGTAGACGACATTTCTTTCCTTCTCTCTCTCGTTTTTGAATGTTTATTAATTTTGGAGAGTGATAGAACACGAGCGGGGGAGGGGCAGAGAGAGAGAGAGAGAAAGAGGGAGGGAGACAGAATCCAAAGCAGGCTCCAGACTCTGAGCTGTCAGCACAGAGTCCGATGTGGGGCTTGAACCCACAAATCTTTTTTTTTTTTAATTTTTTTTTTTCTCAACGTTTTTATTTATTTTTGGGACAGAGAGAGACAGAGCATGAACGGGGGAGGGGCAGAGACAGAGGGAGACACAGAATCGGAAACAGGCTCCAGGCTCCGAGCCATCAGCCCAGAGCCCGACGCGGGGCTCGAACTCACGGACCGTGAGATCGTGACCTGGCTGAAGTCGGACGCTTAACCGACCGAGCCACCCAGGCGCCCCTAGATGACATTTCTTAACACGCCCACCACTTGGATCAGGGAAGTCAGCCCCAGCCAGGGCCATGGTTTCTGGTCAGAAATTGTATCTCTTCGCCAACCTGCACTCTCACCTGCCCTCCTTGTATTCACATAGGGTAGCAGGGTGCGTGTATGAAATCTGGCTACATGCCAGATAAACAGGAGGCTACGGGAGTGTAACCAAACCGTTGGCTTCTGTTCTGCCGGCTCCTTACCTCTCCAAAGCCCCAGCTTCGCTCTCCCGTAATGAGAATGCACTTAAACTGTAAAGCAAAGCTCTCTAAATGCAGAGCCTCCTTTATGACGGACGTCTTCCTAGGTTCCCTGATGACTAAATCAGGTGTTTATCTGCTTCCTCGGAGAGCTCCGAAATGCTTCCATTGGCTCTCAGATTATCCAGAGGCCGTCTGCATTGAAGTCCTCTGGCGCTGGACTGCTTCACATTTTGAGGCTTTGTCTTTGGTGTCTGCCAATTTTGATTTTATTGCTTCCCCCTGGATCTGAGATCTCATTCTGCCCTTTCCTGACCTTTGACGCTACCCATGGTGGAAGCTTCTCCAGGCCTCTGATGCCCACTGGAATCTGAAACCATTTGATCTTTCCCTTCCTTTCAGTAATTCAGATTGCTGAGTTTTGTAATAGTGATAGATAGTCCTGACTGAGCATTTACTAAATTCATTAATCCTAAGGACAACTCAATGGGTCAGCTAATAACATGACAAAAAAATCATTGGGGCGCCTGGGTGGCTCAGTCAGTTAAGCATCCGACTTCAGCTCCGGTCGTGATCTCGTAGTTCTAGAGTTTGAGCCCCGCATGGGCATAGGGCTCTCTGCTGTCAGCTCGGAGCCCTCTTCTGATCCTCTGTCCCTCTCTCTCTCTCTGCCTCTCCCCTGCTTGCACTCTCTCAAAAATAAAATAAACATTTAAAAAAATCATGTGCTCGTTTATTTCAGGGACAGCACCTTAAATTCAGACCTCAAATACTTGAAATATTGAGGTTTGAATGATCTTGACCATAAGGAAATGGATGATATCCATCATTTTCCTGTGTTATACTCATCGCAGAGGAAGGTTACCCTCTACATCAGGCAGTCTTGGTGGTCTGGGAGGCCCGGGACTTACACAAGATGCAGAAGGGAGTTCCTGTCTGAAGAGTTGGGAATGCCTGGTCATTTCCTGCTGATTTCACATGAAAGGGTGTCACATTGTGTTGCACCATTTCTTCGGGAGAAAGGAGATGTATAGTTGGCTGAAAGGGGTGGCTGTGGGGGAAGGGAGCATTTCACACTTGCTCATGGCCTTGGGTTTTACTAGTAGAGGACCAATTATACGGAGTGTAGATCTGAAAACTAAGGCAGGATAGTAGTCATGGAATAGTAACCAGGCTTGAGCGGTCGCCTCCAGAAAGGGCTCCCAGTTTTCTCCCCTGCCAGTTCAGCCATGATTTTACCTCCTGGGCGGTCTTTCTAAAATAGTTCGGACTTGGGGCGCCTGGGTGGCGCAGTCGGTTAAGCGTCCGACTTCAGCCAGGTCACGATCTCGCGGTCCGGGAGATTGAGCCCCGCGTCAGGCTCTGGGCTGATGGCTCAGAGCCTGGAGCCTGTTTCCGATTCTGTGTCTCCCTCTCTCTCTGCCCTCCCCCGTTCATGCTCTGTCTCTCTCTGTCCCAAAAATAAATAAAAACGTTGAAAAAAAAATTTAAAATAGTTCGGATTATATGGCCCCTCTGCCTCAAAACTCTCAAGGGCATCTACTGCTTTGAAGACACACTGTGAGGTCCTGTGGATGTCATCGAGGGCTTTAACTCTCTGGCCTCAGCCTCCTCTCCAGCCAGCCTCTCTGCCCCTGCCTGTTGTTTGCTCATGGCCGCTCTACCCCTGATATGCCTGTGCTGTTCCCTCATGAAGGCCGACTCCCCTTTCAAGACCAAGTTCAAGTATTATTTGCTCTATGAAAGCTCTCTGACCCCTTTCATATGCAAATAACTCTTCCTTCCTCTGTGACTTCACAGTACCATGTAAATATTTCTGCTGTCCTGGGCTCTATACTTGATTTGCCACATTTGTTTAAATGTTTGTCTCCCCCTCTATGATGTGGGCTAATTAATAGCAGGGACCTTGTCTTTTTTTGTTTATTTGTTTTGGTAGCTCTGGAATCGAGCACACTGCATAGCACAGATTGGCCGTTAACAAATATTTGTTAAGATAAACTGACGGGGGACATTTCCCAAGTGTATGTCAGAAAACTCTGATTCTGAAAAGAGTGGTTTGGAATAGGGGCTTGTGAAAAGAACACCTGGTCTCCAAATTTATAAGGGATCTACCTACAGCTAATTTAAAAGCCGCATGATTGTCATTAGCATTTTTTCTTTGACGTGTTCACCCTTTATTTAAAGAAATGGCACACATAAACACTGGCCTTTAATGTTTTTCTGTTGTTGGGGAAAGTTGCATGATTTGCATGAATAATTTTTGCTTTTTGGCATTAAAGACAATTCCCACGATTTAAAAGTGCAGTTCTGGGGCACCTGGGTGGCTCATTGGTTGGGCGTCCATCTCCTGATTTTGGCTCAGGTCATGATCCCAGGGTCGTGGTATCGAGCCCCGTGTCAGGCTCTGCAATGAGTGTGGAGCCTGCCTGGGATTCTCTCTCTCCTTCTCTCTCTGCCCCTCCCCTGCTCGCTCTCTCTCTCTCTCTCTCTCTCTCTCTCTCTCAAAAGTTAAAACAGGGGCGCCTGGGTGGTGCAGTCGGTTAAGCGTCTGACTTCAACCAGGTCACGATCTCGCAGTCCATGAGTTCGAGCCCCGCGTCAGGCTCTGGGCTGATGGCTCGGAGCCTGGAGCCTGTTTCCAATTCTGTGTCTCCCTCTCTCTCTACCCCTCCCCCATTCATGCTCTGTCTCTCTCTGTCCCCCCCAAAAAAAAAAGTTAAAACGTGCACTTAAGAAAATAATAAAATTGCAGCTCTGCATTTACTCCATGTTATCAAAGCTTCACTGATACAGTCCAAAAGATCCACATGGAGGTAAGATTTTAAAAATCACTGTTGAGTTGCACAGAGCAATTGCTCAAGAAATGCCGCTGACTGGAATCCCCCGCAGCTTCCAGCACTTGCTTCCTGGTCCTGGGTTCAAGCCCTCTGCATACCTGGAACTGGGCATAGGATGGTCCACGGGTGGTGGATGAGAAAACAGGAAAAGAATATTTGGGATTCAAAAACATTCCACTTCAGACGTTCTGCACGAGTTAGCTGAGGCACACATCCCAAAGCCCGTGGGTACAATCACTTCCAGGTTGGGACAAGGAGGGTGGAATACTAGAGAACCTTCGGTAACTCATTTGAAAAGCCACTGGAGCTCATAAACCAAGGCTAGTGACAGAGGCACAAGGTGAATGGAAGCACCTTGACTTACTCCGGTCCTAGGACTTCAACGGGCAGCTAAATCCCGGCTGTCTGAGCTAGAACTCAACCAGAGGTTCTGCGCGTGGAGGGGTGGGGGCAGGAACTAAGCCTCTACCCAGCCGCACACCATGACATTCTAGGTCCTTCCTTTTCTACAGCTCACTCTAGTTGGTATCAGTGCAGGGTTAGAAGCAAAACGATCTTCTATCATGTCATTAGCCTGTGGCTCAGGACACTGCACACAGATTTTCCTCCACAATAGGTAAAACTAGCAGCAGAAAGGAAACGGAAATATGGTGAAAGACGAGGATAAAAGTATTTAAGAAATTAAAACAAAATGATCATTTATTGTTTTTAATCTGTGGTCAAATGTGACAGCAGTATTACACAAATTGTCCCCTTCTCCCCCTCCTAAGACCCCAAATTTGTTGACTCCAACGGTAAGTGAAACAAAAAGAAAAACAAAAACAAAAACAACCATGATTTAATTCTGAAAACAGCAATCAACAGAGAGAACGCAGGTAACATTTGGTCACCACCAGCTTCCAGACCTTGGATGATGAGCTGTGTCACCATGGCAGTCGATAGACTGGCTTTCTTACAAAATTATTACTAGGAAAAGAAAGTTGGGGGTTCCCACATACTGTAAGCAGAAGCAGAATGGCAGAAAAACTGGGTTTAAGAAGCCGCGTGAGGAAAACTTTAATGAGTTATTGCAATCATAATGATTCCCAGGTAAAAGAGAAGGCAAATTGATGGGCTGTACGGAAATACATTCAAACTTGGATAATTAATCTTACGGTGAAAATAATCGAGAAGCTTGCAGAAGTACAGAGCATCTGAATTATTGAATTTAAACAGTACGTTTCTATAAAGGTCACACCCCTTCTGCCATCAGACGCCATTAGTGCAAATTCATCTACAATCATTTTTACCTTTGCAGGTTCAGGTACGTCAAGCATGAGGTCATCATGAAGAAGGCGTGTGCGATTTTATCATGCAAGAACGCAGCCTCGCTCGGAATGCCTCCCCGACACGGCCCAGGAAACAGGAATGATGCCCAGAGGGCTGGAGGAAGTTTAAAGTGCTCAGTTTTCCAAACCCTGTCTTAAATGAAGTTTTGGAAAACCTCTTCCAAAATTAACCTTCACCTGAAAGACGCGTCCTCGATGTGAGTACAGGGCTTTGGAAAACAGTGAGAAACAGGCTTGCAACGGGCTGTGCTCCCTCACACAGTCTTCCCTTTTGTATGGCGTGGACTGGGTTTACAGGGTCAGATTTTCTCCCAGTGTTCTCTTTCAGGAGCACCACAGTGGGCTTTGCGAATCTGACAAAGGGTACAATTATACCCACTTCGAAATGCGTTTTACGGATATTCTGTGCGCTGGTGCAACTGGCATAAAACACAGACAGTCCCCCGGGTGCCCAACTTCTCCTCCTTTCACACTTCAACGTTGCAGATGACTACGAGCAGAATTACCAGAAACAGTAGTAAATTCCTGGCATTGGAAGTTCCCATGATCCCAGCTGGCATGCGAAAAAGGCTGTCTCTTTTTTTCCCCTGAAAATAATGTACTTCCCAGGCACCGTCCAAACGCCTCGAGTGAGACACATGAGAGGTTTGTTTTGACCAATCTCTGAAAAGGCTTTCCCTTGCTCAGTTAGGGCTCTGAGATTTCGCTGTAATGTACACAAAATGTCTGTGTCTAAAGGACCTTAATCCATTTCCCTAAAATGATTTTAACAGTTCTTACCACGGGACAGCACTGACTTCATTTTGATGGTATTTTCAGAGGAGCCTGGTGGAGGACACTTAATTTGGGTTTTCCTTTCTCTGCTATAAATTGGACAGTCTGGGCACGCTTTTGTTCAAACCACCTTACAAACAAACGGTTGCTGAGGCTTGACCACATGTCTAGATAATAGCACATGAATCTGGTCCCGAGATGGTCAGATGTCACACAGAAGCAGCTCTGCGTCTGCAGTTGAAAGTACCATTTCTTACCCTTACTTCAGGAAAATTGTTTTTATTTTTATTGTACTTTTATTGCCCGTGTGTGGTTGGCTGTCTCACGGTCTCTGGTACCAGGGAACCAAAGAACATGCCTCGCGGGGGTGAGGAATGGAAAAGCCTCTTTTGGTCCTTACTTGACCGAAAGGAACCCAGTTTCCTAGAGCAGAGGCCTTCGTGATTTTACGATTGTGCCAGCGCAGAAGCACAGGTGGATGATGGTTGAGTTTTACATTAACTGGGGACATCCTCTGCTTTCTGTGTCACATGTTTCCTAGGATAACTTGCAGGATCTGTGCCCCAGCGTCTGAATGTCTGAACGACCTAATTGCGAGCTGATCTTCATCGAATATTTATTTGTACATTGCTGTGAAGAAGGTGAGCATTTTGCTTGATAGCATGTTTTGATATGCTTTGATAGCATGTTTAGTTTTTCCATGAATCCTACCCATCTACCCACTCATATATTTATACCTTTCCCCACATAGCAAACTTCTAAAATTAGTTTCATGCTATATATCTATTCAATAGGCACAAAGGTTTATAGCTGCATGATCAGCACGTGATATCTGGGTCATGAATATACAGTTTTTGTAATGCTAGCGAAAACAGAAACTCTTTTAAAAAATCAACACTCCAGTGGGAATGAGAGAAACCACTGAGATTTTTCAACTGGAGTCCGAATAAATATATCACTCTCTGCCAACTGAAATTTTTTTTGCTTTATTCCATTAGGAGATTTTTTTTTAAGTAATTCTCACATGTTAGTAAATTTTAGAAATTAGAAAAAGATGAGGACCAGCATATGACTTACATTACTTCCCCCAGCCCACCCCCAACCTTTTTATTCTGGATTTACAGCAACAGAATCTTTCAGTGTCCACAGTGATCTGGAAATTCACTTATAATAACAAGTTTTGAGCATTTATTTCTCTAGACATAATTTGGTCAGTCGTATTAAGTGTGTTACTGAGAAGTCAATGATGATGTACTTCATAAACGTGTTTTAGAGAACTGATTCAAGAAATTATCCCATTTTACTGGAATAATTACCATCTTCTTTGCAATAATCACTGTGAGAGAGGTGGTCAGTGGGTGGCTTAAAAGTTATGTCAGGTAATAATCAGGCAGGTGCACTCTGATTTCAGCTGAAATTAGAAGATCGGCTTAATCAAAACGTTAAGTAACATCAAACTGCCTGAGAGGGCATGGTAGAGAAGAAAATTACAGACGCACTTGAGGGTCTCCTAGGTTGAGGCTTTCTGGTTTTCAGGATTGTCTTAAGAGAGCTTGCTCTCTGTGTGCTTGTCAATATTCTATAGCCTTAGACTTGGTAATCAAGGCTTTCAATTGTGTTGCCATAGTAACAACTTGTATTAAATAATTATGAATGCTTGCAAAGTCTGGGTTGGTCTGTTAGAAAGGGAATGAAGGGAGGCCTGATATTCCAGTTGGGGGCTTGTTGTGATTTCTAGGAATACTTTAAAGGGGCTGTCTTTGCACAACTTCACCAAGTTTTCCAACTGGTGCACAATAGACCTGCGTGACTGACTTGATCAGCAGTTACCCACGGGAAATCACTCACTGCCCCTACAGGAAAACTGACGTAAGGCACATCACATCAGTAGGAACTTTGGCTTGACAGATTTAAACATTCCGACTCTGAAATTTCCAATTTTCAATGACTTGAGGCAGTCAATTTTTTCTCAGAAGCACAATAAAAAATCAGATATAGAAATAGAAATATCAGAACACCAGAAATAGGAAGCTCATCGAGATATACTTAAAATTAGATGGGCCAAACTTCAACTTCTGTGCATAGTTTAAAGGCGAAGGTGAAGGAACAAGATCTGTAGATGTGTGAAATGACCAAAGTAGAGTGTGATACTGAAGTCGAAGCTTAAGTCTCAGCAGCGGGCAGCTATTAGAGCAGCGAAGCATAATTACCAATTATGCCAATTTCCAAGTTTCCAGAGATAACCGATCTTCCGATCTTCTTTCAATAAACTGGTAAAACTGAGAGATGGGGATATAGGTACAGGTGATGTTGGGTTGTAACAGAACTGGTGACTTTTACAGTCCCTTCCAATTCTAAGAGTTTATGATTCCAAGTCTTATTGTAAGAAGAGGAAGAAAAAAACACCTTATCTATAATAAAGTTTAAGTGACAAGAGAAAGAGAAACATTTCTTTTTTGCTCCTGATGAATTTTGCTCACTAGGTAATCCGGTAGTTTTCTCGACCCCAATCTAGGGACATTTGGCAATGTTTGGAGACATCTTTAGTTGTCACAGTCTGTGTGTGTGTGTGTATGTGTGTGTGATCTACTGGCATAAAGTCATCCGAAGCTTCCAGCATGCTGTCAGATGTGCCCTGCAACGCATGGGACTGTTTCTACCCCACCCTCCCACAAAGAATTATGGGACCCAAATGTCAACAGTGCCGAGGTTAAGAAGACCTGAGACAGTCTAATAAATGACCTAAACACCACACACATCTAACGAAAGTGCAAATGCTTCTTTAACACACTGGTGCTTCGGGAATACCTTACAACTATAAATGCTGTTAATTCAGAAAGCCACACCAGGAATACTGGTACAAGAAAGTGAACCACTACATCTAGTCGGAAAAAGTTGCAGGGACCTGGCAAGTCCTCCTGGGCGTGCGTGGGACAACTGTGGATGAGTAACTTTTCATCTCGTGAATGAAACTGACACACCATTTGACACAGAGCAAACAGCACAGATGTGCAAATGATGCATCGTATTTCCGAAACATTCTTCAGGCAAATACTTGATAGTTCCCTATCTAAGTATACGAGAGAATTGGAACTGGAAATTGGACAGAGTAATATTGATCTGGTCTACTTGCAAGGTTGTGTTTGAGAATTCCATTGTATTGCAGTTATCGGTTGACATGCCCAATCTCTCACTATTTGTATTTATCACTATATATCATAAGATCCAGCATAGGAACTTGGTTCTAGTAGGTGCTCAATAAATATTTAAGTGAACTGAGTGGTCGAATGAATGGACAAATAAAGGGATGCATCAAAGTGCTCCACAAAATGTAAAGTGCTTTGCAAACACAAGGTAATATGAGTAGGTCATAGGTAATGCCACAGACCTCATAATGTGTGTTCAAGAAACCTTCCTAGGACAAAAATGTTCAAATAGTTTCAAAAAGCAAATAAAGATTGTGATAATATATGTTGTAAGAAAATATGCTATGAAGATTCTTTGTTTTTAGGTATATTTAGGAAGAAATGAAACAAAGGTAGAACAATTTTAAATGACAAAAAAATAAGTAGTTTTGTCGACAGATGGCCCCAGGTAGGGTTGCGAGGGCCACGCAAAACTACATAAAGACACTGCAGTAGTGAGAACTTGAAATCACTTGTTGTAATGATGGCATTATTCTTTTTTTTATTAAAAAAAAGTTTTTTTTTTTTGAGAGGGAGAGAGCGAGAGAGACAGAGTGCAAGTGGGGGAGGTGCAGAGAGCGAGGGAGACACAGAATCCGAAGCCACCTCCAGGCTCTGAGCTGTCAGCACAGAGCCTGATGTGGGGCTCGAACTCAGAACGGCGAGATCATGACCTGGGCTGAAGCCGGATGTTTAACCGACTGAGCCACCCAGGAGCCCCAACGATGGCATTATTCTTAAGAACATGATAGAGGAAGGTCAGTCCAATGTTCCATGTTATAAGACAGCAGATTTCCAACATCACAGATAAAGTTAGCCTTCAAACAGACTGTCCTCCTCACTTGCTTGGTCGGCCTTCGTTGCTGATAAAGGGGTACAGGTGTAGGCAAGAAAAATTGTCACATAAATTCCCAGTCAGGAGTTTTAAGTTCAACACCCAGTTCCGACACTGGGAAAATTACCTTATCTTTCTGGGCACCCAGTTTTCTGACCTGTACGATGAAGAGCTTGGGTGAGCTGAGGTGGCATCATTCTGGCATACGGATGCCGATGCCAAAAGAGGGGATGGGATGGGAACGTACAAGCAAGAGCGATCTTTGGGAATTGGTAAAGCTCATTGTAATAGAATACCTGAAAAATGTCTGAGGAAATATAGAGAAAGATAACATTTCGAGGAGGAAGAAACCCTAACCCATAGGATCTGTTTCTCAGTGAGTCTTATTTAAATATGGATTTCTTGTCATGGAATGACAGTGTCTTGAATCAAGGCATGGATTCTAGCAAAACTTTGTCTCAAATGGGCACTAGACTAGGAGACATAGCCCAACTTACACTCTGTCAAGGAAAGGTAATGACAAGAATTTTTCGCCCCAGAAGCTAATACATTATACCAATCGGAATATATATTATCTGCAGATTAGTAGAATTTAAAATAATGGTAATCCTTTTTTTTTTTGCTTTTGCAAATTTTTACATTTCAGATGAAGTCCCACGTGTTTTTAGATTTTAATGTGGCAGCCCTTTAGATTTGTGTTACAGGGGTAAAATAAATATTCGTGTTTGAGGCATTTCCTTCTAAAGAGAAACCTACTGGTTGGCTCCTGGGCCTCCCTCTGCTGTAAAGAGTAAACTGGGGCATCCCAAGAAACTAGAGACACTAAGTGACTATGTAATAAAGAATCGAGCTAGCCGAAGGATACCCACAGGGACTTTGTCATGGCAGAGAAGTAAAAGTTGGGACAGACGTGACGTAGAGGAAATATGAAGAGAAAGTATTAAGGATGGGAAAAAAAATTGAGCAATTTCTCCTTTGGCATTTTCTCCAGACATGTATTGATTTGATTGTCTTTGAATGCTTTTAGGATTGATGGACTTGTTTTCCTCTGAATGCAAATTTGTGCTGATGCTGGACTAAGGATGTGCTTTATGTGGGTTAACATTGACATAAGGTCTTAAAAGTCTGTACATCTGTACCTTTAGCCAATCTGCATAATAATAACCTTGCAAGGGAGGCAGAACAAAAATATTTTTATTTTCCAAAATTGTAAATTGAGACCTCATGGAAGTTAAAGTGATTTTTCCCAAGATAACACAGTGGAGACTCAAAGCTGTGTCAGCTGGCATTCTTTTCTTCATACCATGCTGCCTTTCCGAGATCAAAAACACTTAGATATCCCCAAGAACTTCCAAACCCTCTCTTTTTCTTCCTTCTCCTTTTTGTTCAAGGAGAGGGAATTAAAAGGAAAGACCTCTACAGCACTGAGTGGTAGAGTTGTTTTGTAACGATGGGAAGGCTATGTGTTGCCCAATATAGAAGCCAAGAAGCCACATGTGGTTATCGAGCATTTGAAATGTGACTAGTGACTGGAGAACTGAACTTTTTTAAAAGTTTAATGTTAATTAAATTTAAGTATCCACATTCTGCTTGTGGAGATGATACTGGACAGCACAAGTCTAGAAGCTACCTGTGAGAGAGAGGCAAATGCCCTAGGTATCTCAAACTAAAATAATAATTGGGGGTAAACTGTACTTTATCATTGAACTTTAGTTTTCTGTTTGTTAGTATATCTTAAAAGTCCAAATGCTTCACAAACAAACCAACATTGTGGTCAGTGCCATCTGGTTGCCTTAAGATATTTTTCCTTGACTTTTCATACCTTTAACTAATCACCAAATATTATTTCCTCTGTAGCACCAACTACCTGATTTCTTCAGAAGTTTGTATGTATCTTTTGCTATTCTTACCTTTTAAAATTGTTATTCTCTCGCTGCTATGTTCATAGTATTTAAGCAATTTACAGATGCATCCTTTCTAATACATAATGTATGTAAAGTCCAAAGCATCAATGTCCATTCTGAATTTCCAGAAACATCATGTACGTTTGCTCTTCCTTTGCAGTAAATGGGCACCAGGATCAAACCAGAAATACAAAACAGAATAAAAATTTCAGGAAAAAAAAAGGGATTAGCAAGCCTTTTCCCTTTACCACTAAAAGATTCATATACAGCAGAAACTTCTTACCACCTTTAACTTCTAGTTTTGGTAGGAAGTTTTCTCAACACTTCCAAAGTTTCCCCTGTTATTTGGTGCTTTAGTTCACTGAACAATACAGCGTTTCATGTTTTTGTTTCGTTTTGGTTTTGGTTTGTTTGTTTGTTTGTTTTTACAGAATTGTCAATTCTTTTAATAGAGAATGGAAGATAAGCTCTGAAGGGAATAAAGAGAACACTGCTACTTCAAAGAACTGTGCAAGGAGTTGGATATGTACACAAGATTTATAGAACTGTCAATCAACTGCTGTTGGAAGCCACACCTATCACAGAAGCTAGTGGAAGAAGCGTCATCTTATCCTAAAAGGAATCGTCTACCTGTTCCTTATGTCTTTGTAGAATACCAGTTGCACCAGTCACGTTGGCATGTCATTTGGTTATTGCTAGCCGACCAAACCTACTCCACAGAAATAAGCTGGGATATTTCATAGAGAGTGAATGCAGCTACAGCAGAGATTGTCATCACATCCTTCAATCATCTTGCTTGCTAGGTTTTTTTTTTTTTTTCTCAATGATTAACTAAGCAGGTTAGGAAAAAAGTATCATCCTCATCAAGTATTTAAAAACGTAAAGCAAAATATATGTGATGGAAGATGGCACGAGTTTACATCAGACAGCTGTGAAGATAAACTACGATACTCTGTTAGTAGACTGATGTCGTTCAAGGTAGACACTGGGTACAGATGCTAAGCGTTAGTAAAGTGCTACTTACAATACATCTCTGCTTCCGGATACCTGAATCTGCAAATGTGGGACACTGGACCCTATAAGCGCCTGCAACTTCTTGGCACAGGACGTCAGCTTCATGGGTCGAGATGTGGATGAAATTGTACACACAGTACCTGAATTTCAACTTTGGGAGCTCAGTATACATATTAACCACTTTCCTCCTCAAGCGATGCCTTACTGTTTCTCATTCATGGAGAAGTTTCAAAATCTGGATTGTGATGACGGGGCAGATGACAGATCCATCTAAGGAGCATTCTGCTTTATTTAGCCAGGGAGGGAAGGGGTTGATATGAATGAAAGGGTGGCTCAAATAGGCAGGAAAATGATCGGCACTGCGACTAATTGAACCAACCACTTTTGCTGAGTGACATAAAAATATTCTAATATTAAGGATTATTTTACAACTCTATGGAAGTATGCAGTAACGCACCTTGCATGTGGTTTGTCTTGATGACAAAATGCACTCTTTGAGTCACAAGAGCCTGCCTTGTGTTAGTTATAAACAAAAATATATTTATATATATATTTATGTAACTACTATGTGCTTTAAAGAAAATTACTGTATGATTCAGCAGGGTTCTTTCATTCTTTTTATCGCCAGGGATATGCTGACTTGAATGGCTTTCTCAGGCAGGAATCGACAATGAAATGGGCCTTTAGTACTGAACCGGCACAGAGTAAAAAGGAAAAAAAAAGCCAAAAATCCCCCATATGTTTAGAATTCCTTAACATTTTTGCTTGAAAAACAATTAAGGAGGTCTTTGTATTGTTTCCTCTTGTTTCCTTCAGCCAAGAGCAACTGTGGCTTCATAGGATTTCATAGTTGGGAAAATGGAGGCAACGTTTCTTTAAAAATAATGAAGTGTTTTATTCCGAGGCAGGAGAGCTGAAAACCTCACGTGCCACTCCCTCTCTCCTAATCCTTAGCTGAGTTTGGCAATTCTGTCACAGCCCATAGAAAGGACATTCATTAACGAGGAAGAGGGAGGCATAGTGTGAACGTCCTGCACGGATAAAAGATTCATTCTGTAAAGTAATGAACTTGTTGGGACCATTGGATCTAGACCAGAAAAACAAAATCCTTTTGCCACACGTCTGGTGGAAAGATAGAAAATCTCTCGTTTTATGTTTGTTTGTTTGTTGTTTGTTTTTGCTCCTGCAGGAGTCAGTTATTTTTCTTAGCAATCTTGAAACATTCATCATTGCTCTTTTGAGAGAAAGGGTTCAGGCTTTGGAACACCGTTATCTTTGAGACATTAGAGAAGAATATTTGAAGCAAAGGTGTAGATCCCTCATGAACTAAAGCTTTATTATTATTGTTTTTCTCGATCCCTTTGCAACCCTGCACCTAAGCCAATAGCACTGTAATCTTGTCATACTTCTGATAAATCCACAGGAGATGTTCTGAGTGAACTATAGATTCATCCCATTAGGGAATTCTATGTTCAGCGGTCAGTGGTACCTTGCATAAATTTTAGGTTTGTTTTTTTTCCCCCCTTCCTGGGCTGGGCTGGGCTTGTCCAGAAATCTCCTCTCCTTCAGGCTACAGCAGCTTAGGGCTCCTGTGTGTGTGTGTGTGTGTGTGTGTGTGTGTGTGTGTGTGTGTTGTATGTGTCTTAAAGGTATAGGCAAATTTTTAGTCTTAACACCTGTAAGCCAGCACTGGTGCTGTTCTGTCCTAGAAATTTTAGCACTGCTCTGATACAATGAAACCTTCTTTCTCTCCAACTGGTTCAACTTCAGCATAGGCAGGATGACCAGAACCTCTTCGAAACTTCATCGCAGGCCATCTGCTCGGGCGTCTCTGAAACAGAAAATGCAAAAATAATGAATACCAGGGTGATGGGCGTAAGAAAAATAGTTGCCAAATATTTTAGATGAACCTCCGAATTAAATTTTGCATTGCACTGAATTATGTCGTATTAGTACCAAAGCTGGAATTACACAGGCTTGCATCTTGATTATGATACTGTTGGCACCTCCCCCATAGGAATGACAGTTTCTCAAAGTCACAGTTTACGCCTCATGCATATTTATGTCTAAAAGATTCTATAAGTGTCTAAGTACAACGAGAAAACACTGAACTGTATTAAAAAACAAATCTGAAATATATAGCCACTGACATGTCCTCTTCTCTAGAAAAAAAATCACTTCATTTTATTTATTAATTTGCTTGAAAACATAAGGCCATACAGCTCTGCACCGTTCTTAGAAGTGGGCTTCAACTTAGGTGCTAGACTTTCTGGTAAACAAACTAAAAGGAAAATCACATGATACCTTACGAAATTATTTATAAAGCTGACTTCCCATACGTGGCTTTTTGTGCTTGAAAATGAACAGATGTCGTGCCCTGAAAACAGAATCCGACATCAGAGGGCGTAGACGATCTCAAGCCCATGAACTGAATAATTGCACAGGTAGACAGTAATCCTAAAATACGGTTTATTTATTCTGACAAAGGAAGTGCACTTCTCCCCAGCGCTCTGTCCATCAAACAAACCTTCTCTGATTTACAAATAGAAGTGCTGAAATGAATTATTAAGTTATAGCAGCAAAAGACACTAAAACGCATGTCACGGCCCCAGTGACGCTAGAAACGATTATTCCATTTATCAGAGTGCCTGCCATGTTGGAGTATATGAGACAATGAGTACTGAAGGAGGCTTATTTCTGTCTACAATTTATTTCTACCTAAAGAATTTTAATGTGAAAAATGTTAAATATCAGTGTAGATATACTGGCACTTGGCAGCTTTCTAGATTTGCCAGCTCCATTCCACGGGCAATGATTAATGGGTGTAGAAGAATTTTCACATCAGGTAGGAATGAGTATTAGCTCTACTTTCTGGAAAAATACCAATCAAGGCAATTACATTCCGCCTATTACTAATATTATTTACTGCCTATGTAACATTATGTGGTCAGAATGTTTTATATTTGTTAGCTGATTAAGTCCAACAGTGTAAGTGAAACGGAATGATCCTTATTCTCCAGAAAAAGAAGTGAAGACAAAGAGAGGGTGTCTTTGTTGGAGCTAAAACTCATCATCGATGGAAAAACACTGAACATTTTTAGGGAGATGCACACTATAACTCCTGATCACTCCGGCATGTGGAAAAATGTCAATCTGCTCGGTGGTTAGAACCCCCACTTTGGTTTCAGTTACTTCATAATTGGGCTTCTGGAGTACAGCCGCCCTCGTCCTTCTCTTAGTCAATAGCACCACTATGCCTTTGCCCTTAATCTCTACCTGTCCAGCTGGCAAGTACAGCCCTGTGAACGAGGCCTAATGTACAACCCAGTGCACATAAAGACATTGTGCTGTAGGTGACTTAAAGAGGTGCGCAGGGGCACTTGGGTGGCTCAGTTGGTTAAGCCTCTGACTTCGGCTCAGGTCATGATCTGGTGGTTCGCGGGTTCGAGCCCCGCATCGGGCTCTGTGCTGACACCTTGGAGCCGGGAGCCTGCTTCAGATTCTGTGTCTCCCTCTCTCCCTGCCCCTCCCCCACTCACACTTTCTCTCTCTCTCTCTCTCTCTCTCTCTCTCTCCCTCTCTCTCTCTCTCTCTCAAAATAAATAAACTTAAAAAACAAAGGTGCACAGATGATCATCAAAAAAAAATAAGAGACAACAGGTGCTAATGAAGACGTGCTGAAACAGTGCCTTATACAATGATGGTGGGATTGTAGTTTTGTCCAACCACCTTGGAAAACACATGGAGGTTCTTCAAAAAGTTAGAAATAGATCTACCATATGATCCAGCCATTCCAATTCTAGGCAGACACCCAAAGGAAATGAAAACAGGAGTTTGATGAGGTATCTGCACTCCCATGTTTATTGCAGCATTATTCACAATAGCTGAGATGCGGAAATGACTGAAATGCCCATCAATGGATCAGTGAGTAAAAAAGATGTACATATACACAATGGAATGTTACTCGGCCTCGAAAAAGGAGGATATCTTGCCATGTGCAACAACATGGATGGATCTTGAGCACGTTATGCTAAGTGAGATACGTCAGAGAAAGACAAGTACTGTATGGTATCCCTTCTATGTGGAATCTAAAACGGTCAAACCTGTTAAAAAATGAAACAGTGGTTAACAGGAGATGGGGCTGGAGGGATAAGACTGACGGTGTTAAGCTTGTAACAACTGTTAAGCTACAGAGATCTAATGTATAGTATATTGAATATAGATAATACTTACTGTAAGTATAAAATGTGCTAATATTGTTACAACCTTTTATTAATGGATCATAGCCACGTGGTATACAACTTAAATTTATACAGTGTGACATGTCAAATTTGTCTAAAACTTCTTTTTTAAATAAAAGGAGCACAGTTGTTGAAATGATAATGATGGTGCTTGTGGACGTTAGATTTTATTAAGCTCTTGGCTGTACTTCATACTTTACTCTAGGTGCTTCACATACATAATCGCATTAAAATGCAACTGAATCATTTACATTTTGCACAAACATTACTGTAAAGATAGCAAATGGCAGGGCCAAGATTTAAAATGAGATTCTACCCACTTCCAATGTTAATTCTCCTTACTATAACATTTGGGTCTTCAAATCCAATGGTTTCTGAGTACAACTCATGTGAAACCTGTGACCATGGTTCTATGTTTGTTTCAGTCTTAAACATATAACATTACCAGCAACTTCAGCATCCTGTTAATAAGTCAGAATCATTAAGTTAATAATTTTCTGTCTTAGGTGAAAGACTGGAGGATTACTGGTCAAGTCTGTCATGTGCTTTGTGAGCTCATCACAGAGGTACTCAAAATAGAAAGTACAAAAATGTCGGACAGTGAAGTTTCCACTCGTAACGCAGTGCAAACTTATTTTCTGAATTAAATGCATATCGTTAAGAAAAAAATTCTCTTAACTTGTTACTACTCGTTGTACGAAAAAAAAAAAAAGAAATACCCCAACAAGAATTAAAATGACTAGAGAGCTCACCATTTACATGTACTTTGGTTCAACTATTGGTGTATGTCACTTATATCCATTTCTAGGAACATGAAATCACTGCACATAAATCACAAAGATTTATAAAATCTTTTTTTTGCACTTAAGCACACACTGAAAAGTATTTGCAAACTATCCCTGTACAGTATTATGTTAAATATCTGTAGAGCATATTACCTCTAACTGAATCATTTATATAGTCAGTTTGATTCTGAGGCTTCCCCCCCCCCCAATTTTTGACAATAGAAATAATCTTATAATGAGTATTTTTGCTGATAACCTGATGCGAATATCTCTGGTCAGTTCCTTTTATAAATGCTCAAAAGTGGAATTATTGGGCCAAAAGAGAACACACAAATTATTTACTAAACACTTGAAATGTCTAGTATGGTGCCGGTTGCTGTGTTGAAGGACATGTGACCAAAGAAAGTATAGAACACGCTTTCCATATGGAAAACACAAGCATTTCAGAAGAAAGGGACTTTCAATGGAGGTTGAAAAGGTAAGATTGAACACAGGTGTCAAATAAACATCCAAAGATGAACAAAATAGAATAGGTATAATCTAGCCGCAAAATTATTCAACACTAGTATTTTATTTGTGCAAAAGTGAAAAATTTATGATTGCTTCTACAGACTTCGATTAGATTAAAAGAAAGGGCATTTCTACCCCATAATAATACCTTAAAATTTATAACAAAATCCAACAAATGTCACGCACCAGGGTCTTAAAAATTTGATATGATTTTACATTCCTTCACAGTTCCTTAATATCTCAATCTTAGCCTTAAAAAAGCTGGACAAAGAGCAGTAACTTCACCAAAATTCTGCTTCCTTTCTAAAATGCTTTCACATATCACAACTCAAGTAATGGTCTTTAAAAAAAATTTTTTTTAATCCTTATTTATTTTTAAGAGAGAGAGACAGAGTGTGAGCAGGGGAGGCACAGAGAGAGAGGGAGACACAGAATCCGAAGCAAGCTCCAGGTTCTGAGCTGTCAGCACAGCGCCTGACTTGGGGCTCGAACTCATGAACCATGAGATCATGACCTGAGCCAAAGTCGGACTCTCAACCGACTGAGCCACCCAAGTGCCCCCAATTAAGGTTTTTCCTCTAAAGGTTTTTCCTCTAAAATCACAGGACCCTTGGGGGGAGCCTGGGTGGCCTCAGTTGAGCGTCCAACTTCGGCTCAGGTCATGATCTCACGGTTCGTGAGTTCAAGTCCCGCGTTGGGCTCTGTGCTGACATCTCGGAGCCTGGAGCCTACTTCAGATTCTGTGTCTCCCTTCCACTCTGCCCCTCCCCTGCTCACACTCTGTCTCTCTTGCTTTCTCTCTCTCTCTCCAAAAATAAATAAACATTAAAAAAATTTAAAAAAAATCTTTAAAATCACAGGACCCTCTTACCCACTTGCCTGAGATAACTCACTTTAACACTGGGGAGACAAAAAACACTTGAAAAACTTCTCCGTGTCATGGTTCTTCTACCGTTTTCCCTCGTGCCTCCCTCCGCTAACTTTCCAAGATTCCTAGATTTAATGGAAATCTATATAAATTAGTCCTAGCTGAAACTGCTTTTCTAGGTCAATCTGCAGTTCAGAGATTTCCTTATGAGTGAGAAAAACAGGGCAGTTCTAGGACCGTAATGGAATGACTGATGACTTAGTTCTCATAGAAAAATCTTGAATGTCGCTGGTATAGTATGAGGCACCTATCCAGAAGACAAGAAGTCTGGAAACCTGGGTATGATGTCTGGCTTTGCCATGAAGCATGATGGGTCACAACCTGGCGTTTATACTTCTTACTCGAGGCTTTAGATATGTCCAAATCTGTGTTCTTTTTAGAATGGCTAATTCACATTGTTATAGAAACTGATAGGGGCCACGGGGTCACTTGCTAACAGAGCTGGATGTACGCTGAAAATTGAAAAATTCAAACCAGACCGTAATGTTAATTCATTACAGAGATTCAGGATGTCGTGCCTTAAAACATTGCTGGGTGTAATGCGTGGGTGATCTCTACTTCCATTTCTGAGAATTATTTATGTGATTAATCACATTCAGGAGTACATGTTCATGTAGATACGTCGGCACTGGCGTGGGCTGTGAGAACAGGTATTTTCCCTAATTACTCCCTCAGAACTATTAATTGAACCGTCATCCAGATCGGTCTCAATGGTCTGTGGCAAGATAATTAGCTGAAATATCCACAAACAAAGCTGCAGGGCGCCCTCAGTCAGCAGCGTGTACAGAACTGCACAAAAAGCAGAGAGATGTTTTGTGGGTTAGATGAGCTCTGGCAAGGAGGTTATAGGTGGGAGCGTTAAAGGAAAGGGGCAAACGTGGCCATTCGAGGCCCAGATAGAAAACACCAGTGATGTGTGATGGCGCTTGACAAGCAGTCGTTCCGAAACTGTTAGTGTTTCGGGCCGTTTCCTTCGGTGAACTGCAGGGAAGGGGACAGAGGCTGGGATGGTGAGACTGGCACAGCATCACAGACCTGGCACGTCCCAGCACAGCACTGAGGCAAAGCCGTATGTTTCGCTGCTTCTCGGTTTCCCCGCTTGGGAGGTAAAATGAACTAGATTGCTGTTTCTCAAACTTGTTTTTTTCTTTTTTAATTAAAAAGAAAAAAAACCCTTAAGCCACTGAGCCTTTGTTCCCATGAAATGTTACCTGGAAGCCCCACCAGCAGCCTGGAGAATAGGTTTCTCTTCCTTGTGACGACAGAGCCCTGCTTGCACAACCCTCCCTGAGTCCCGAGGGAGCCTCTGCATCCCATACCATCTCAGGGCATGTTCTGGCAACTATCGAACTAAATGCACGTTTCTCGAACTTAGCTCTGCATACAAATCACAAGGGATCTCATTAAAGCGCAGATTCGGATTCAGGTTTGGGGAGAGCCCTGGGACCCTGCATTTCCAATAATGTCCTAGGCGATGCTGACACTGCTTGTCGGTCCACACCACACACAGTGAATAGCAAGCTGGGATGACGGTCTACAGGCTCTTCAAACAGGAGCATTCTTTAAAAGTGGGTGGTTGAAGAAATACTGATGTTTGATCTCCTGTGTGTCTCCAATGGACCTCTGTGGGAACTGAACATGCGTGCACACATCTGGGTCAACCTCTCCATACGTATTTAGCTGTGATAACACCAAACTGTCCGAGGGGAGGGAATTTTTTTTTCTTTTTCATTACTTCTAAATGCAAATTATTCTCTATGCCCTTTAATTTGTGTTGAACGTTATTTCAACACAAGTTCTATTAAGTTATAAATCTGGGTTGCCAGATTGGGCAAATGAATATTACAAAACACCAGTTAAATTTGAATTTCAGATAAATGGTGAGTAATTTCCCAAAACTATACTGCATCAGGCATACTTCTACTAAAAAATTACTCGTTTATTATTTGAAATTAAAATTTATCTGTGTCCTATATTTTATTTGGCCACCCTATCTATAGGGAAACACAATGGCTTCAGGCCCCGGCCAGTCAAACTTGTAATCTAATTAAAATAAACTATTCCTATTTGGGCTGTGCCTCCTTGTTCCATGAATTGTAAGTCACTTTTTCCTTAAAAAGAGTAACTCAAATTGATTTGTCTGTCTTCTGCTGTGGCCAAGAATTACAAGCAATAACTCTTGTGTGAAGCAGAGCCTGGGTGTTCTTTTACATATTTTCAGCTCATTTTCATTGCTTTTCTTCACATGGAAGTTGTCTTATTGTCCTGTAGCTGCCTCTTCTCCAAGCTATAATCACCACTTTCCATGGGTATGTTGTCTTCATTCTAGAACTGTCCTATGGATGATCCTGAAAAATTGGTTAGTATCCTCATAGTACATGTCCAAGATGAAAATTATCTCAATGCAGGTAGAGAACAGCTGTCCACTGGGATTAACAAAATCATCATATTACTCATGTCATTTTCCCAAAGCTAAAGTATTTATTTTTTAAGTAGGCGTCATGCCCAGCATGGAGCCCAACATGGGGCTTGAACTCCTGAGTATGAGATCAAGACCAGAGCTGAGATCAAGAGTAGGATGCTTAACCGACTGAGCCACCCAGGCACCCCTAAAGCTGAAGTATTCTTAGAATAAATGTTACATGACATTTCCCTCCTCTTGAAGACAACATTATTTTTGGTAATAACCATAAAATGAAATGAATAATAATGGCCAAAAGGGAAATGCAGACAGATGAAAATCTTCCTGTTTTAGACTTCTTAGATATACTCATGCCAGTGACAAACATTACAGATGAAAAATGAAATAAATGTTACCATAAAAAAAGAGAAAACACAAATGACTTAATGTATTTTTGAAAAAAAGACACACGAAGGAATACTGCCAAATGAGTCAACTCTGCAATGTTCAAGAGAATGATCTGTGCTTTGTGGTAACAGAAAGGAAGCAACTAAAGTTCCCTTACTTCACCTTCTCAACCACAGTGTCATCATGCTTCACTTAGAATCTGCTGTTTTATTTATTTTTTGCGTATTATTTATTTATTTATTTTTATTTACTTTTCTTTTTCTCAAGTTCTTATTTGAATGAGAATCTACCGTTTTAACACAGACATATGTGGCCCTATATGGGTTGGAGATCCGCTAAGCCTGAACACGCGCAAAAGACTCCAGATTCTTGTGAGTTTATTCCCTAAATGAATGCATGTGGCTGAGTCTGCGATCAGGGGTTAGCTGTGTGTAACCCAGAGTTCGTTGAATTAACTTCCATATAGAAGACAATATTTACTAAAGGATATGTCATAAAACTGTACTAGCTGGAAGTTTACACATAAACTATGTTGGTAAAACTCGACAGTAACTGAATCAACTTGCTAGCGATGAGATGAGCAAAAGATTTTGACACAATTTAGAATTTCAGGCACACGGTGATGATGAAACACTAACCTGGTTTTAGCCAGGTTTATTATAATTATTCCATTCTCTATAGACAATGCACCCCCTTATTACCTGCAGCGGGGATAGACTGGTCTCAATGCCCTTCCCTTGGTTCACCTTGCGGTGCACAAGGAGACTGAAAATAAGTGTTTGTGCTGACTTGCATAGATCTTGCTCTATAGTTTATGCCCCACGAGGGACACAAGCTTCCAGATTCTTGAGTGACAAGCTTTCTGCTTGACTTCCTTTCCTCCTCTTGACTTCAACTCATTATTGGCCATCTTGTTGCCCCAAGCGAGGATGACGGGAGAGAGTGACTATTACTTAATGCGTGTGGCTGTAAATGCATTCAGTCAGCCAATAAAATTACTATACAAGCACCGATATGTAAGACACAGCCCTGAACTCAAGACATTTATAGCATATTCAAGGAAAATAGGATATTTGCCTACAAAAGCTTGAATAGGAGCTAACCAACAGTATAAGCTACAAATGCACGGAGAAGAGGTTTGAAATCAAGTATCTGCTTGCTGAAAATATCTGACAATGAATTCCATGCATTTTGAGGAAAGCGGTCTTCAACTGAATCTGGGTCATCGTAGACGCTTGTGGGCAGACTGACTATAAAGACAGAGAGCAGAATAAAAGTCCCCATCTTTTGAAAATATCCACTTCTATGTCTTCTTTACTGCTCATTCTCTATCATCTCTAAACAGTTCCCTCCACAGCCTGGTCTCTGAATCCTTCAGATTGTGGGTCACTGCCTTCCATTGGTCTCATCCAAGCTCTACCCAATTTCTGCCGGCCTGAATTCCATGGTGGCCCGCCAGTCACCTTACTGCCTGTTCCCTCCTCTGACGATCAATCCTCATTGGTATGACAATCAAACCCAGTCATAAATCCTCATCCTCTATGTTTTCCCATTCCAGACCCTAAGCAGTCCCAACTACTACAGAAAAAGGTCACATGTTCAGATTAATCCAGCCACAAAGAATCACACGCTGTTAACTGGGAAGTCAGTGATTACTTTTCTCTTGTTAAATCCTTGTGATACATCCAAACTCCATCCAACCCCATACTGCCCTCCCTGAATCTGGTAGATCATCACCATTTCTTCCCTGGGAAGACTAAGCCTTTAGGAAGACGCTAATCCTTTTCCCTTTCTCTTCATTAATGCCTTTACATCTACTCATCCTTCGTCATCTGAAATGAAAAGACGTTCTTCCTCTGCTGCAGTTAATTGCCTCTCCTACTCCATGCTGTCTGTGCTATGAAGTTACTTATCCCTCCCTCCTCCGTTGGTGCCTTGAAACACTCCTTTCATTGTTTCTTTACCTCATGCCTACACTTCACATCAAAAAGCCCTCTATTTGATGTTTCTTTGTATCTGCAGTACTATACCTCTTGAGTGTCTGACTGAATCCACTGCCTTCACGTTTCAAAACCATTTTTTACAGGCTTCATTCAGTCTGGCGCCTGTGCCCTTCCCTGGATCTGCATTCTCTCCTGTTACAAATGATCTCATTGCCAATTTAGTACCTTTTTGTCCCCCTCATTCTGTGACTTCTCTAGAGCACTTTAAACAATTCTTTTGTGTCTTGTTTATTTTACTTCCCTTCTTAAACTTTCTGCTTTATTTATCTTTTTAATGTTTATTTACTTTTGAAGGAGGGAGAGACAGAGACTGGGTGAGTGGGGTAGGGGAGGAGCAGAGGGAGGGAGACAGAATCCGCAGCAGGCTCCAGGCTCCGAGCTATCAGCCCAGAGCCCGATGTGGGGCTTGAACTCATGAACCGTGAGATCATGACCTGAGCCGAAGTCAGACGTTTAACCTACTGAGCCACCCAGGTGTCCCCCCAAAATATTTTTTAATGTTTATTTATTTTTGAGAGAGAGAAAGACAGAGCATGAGCAGGGGAAGGGCAGAGAGAGGGAGACACAGAGTCCCAAACGGGCTCCAGGCTCAGAATTGTCAACACAGAGCCCAACACAGGGCTCGAACTCAGGAGCCGAGAGATCATGACCTGACCCAAAATCGGACACTTAACTGACTGAGCTACCCAGGCGCCCCTCCTTTCCTGCTTTATAAACACTAGCTGTTAACGCACCCTATCCACGTGTTATCCACACATTTATCCACAAATGCTCTAATCTGTCTACTCCCCATAGCATTCTTCTTTATTCTCTTGGGTTTCAATTTCTACTACTGTGACTTCCATTTTTTCTTTTTCACCTGACTGCTTTATGTCAATCCATTCTTTCTCTTCAGTTGATTTCTCTGAGAGGGTCAACTGTGATTGGACCATCAACGTAAGACAAACATGCTTAAAGTTCATCTCCTCATTTTCCTTCCTAAACTAATTTCATCTTCTGATATTTCTAAATCTGTTGCTAAAAAATGTAATTTCTCAGTTGCTCAGATTTTGAGCTTTGGAGTTATCTGTAATCCTTTCTTCTTCATCCCATATATTCAGTGCAAAGAATCAGGATACCCTCCCCACCTTTCCCACTACTCAGCTATAGGGGTTTTGGCAATTGCTTCGTTTCTTAGAATCTCCGTTACCTTATCTATAAAATAGGTATATAAGAATGCCTACATTTGCAGACGTCATCGGGAAGTAGGGAGAATCAAAGATCATTGATTGAAAGCACTTTCTGACACAAAGGAGGTGAAAATTGCCAAACCCTATCTTCTTCCTCCATGTGGCTCTTGAGTTGGCCCCATTCTGTTCCTGCACCAGTACCCTAATTCCACTTGCAGCTGTCACCTGCACATGGACTGCTGACACAGCCTTGAACTCTCCTATAAGGGCTTTTTTACTCTCCTAGCTTCTTCTCCAGTCCCCTCCGTACCACCATTTTCAACTACTTCTTTATTACAAAATTGATTGCATTGTTTGCAGAATCAAGTATGGATTACATAGTTCTTTGTTATTTATTTATTTATTTATTTATTTATTTATTTATTTATTTAGAGTGAGCACATGGAAGGGGAAGGGAGAGTGGGGCGGGGAGGGGGAGAAAGAGAGAGATTGAGAGAATATGAATTTTAAGCAGATTCCACGTTCAGCAAGAGCCCGACATGGGGGGCTCTATCCCACAACCCTGGGATCATGACCTCAGCCAAAAATCAAGAGTCAGACATTCAACCAACTGAGCCACCCAGGCGCCCCAGATTACATAGTTCTTTAAAGCTTGTCACATCTAACCTGCATCTACATTAAAGTCACCCCCATACCAATCCATAGATATCAAGGTACAGTTGAGTAATTTGCTTCTTCTTGCCCTTCCTTGATTTAATGCTTTTAAAAAATCATACCACACGTACATCTCTTCTATGTGGAATGCCATCTTCCCTTCCTCTTTGCTTAGGCCCGGCATAACATTTGTTTTTTTCAGCATGCCCCTTAAATTCTACCTCTTTGATAAAATTGCCCCTGATTAATCTCCCTCTCTTTCCTATGAATTTTATAGTAATTGGTTACGTTCTTTATTTAGCATGGAACATACCTTTGATGTTCCTTTTATTATTATTAAATTCACATGTGGCTATTCGGCCTTTAAAGTTTTTATGTTCTGTATCTCTCCATATATAACAAGCAGGGAATATGAGTATACGTAGGGCGACCATATGATGGGCTTATTGTTCAAATTAGGACACTTTTGAGAGTGAATGGGAGTTCCGTTAACAGTTGTATCACACAACAGACATAAACTGGGGCAGTCCCACGCAGACTGGGACGGATGTTTACCCCAGTTATAACCCCTCTGCGATATTAATACCATCTACCAGATTGCACTGTGCAAACAGGGGCTCTAGTTTTGATCGATTTTCCATGACACAAGCAGAGAAGATTCCGGTCTTCTTTTGCATTAGTCTTAATTTATGATACCGTGTTGATACTGCATTTGGCAGTATCTTTTTTTTTTTTTTTTTGCTACAAGCGGTTGTTTTCTACTAAAGTAGAGTAATAATTTGCTATGAGATAGGCACATCGCCCTGAAGAAGGTAATTTGCAGTGAGTGTGAAAACAGGCCAGTTCACTGGTACACAGTGACTTGGTTAAAAGGCGAGATGCTGCTGCTCTGGTCATAAATGTACTCAGAAAAGCGGTTTACAACAATAAGCCTGGCTGGGTTCCTCAAGAGGCTGTTCTCATAAAGTTACTTGTATCGGGAGCATCACTGGGTTTCCGAGGGAGGTCAAGGAAAAGCTGGCAAATTGAGCTGTAATTAACCGTGACCTTAGGAATGGTAAACAGTGAGCTATTTTCTGCCCTAGAGGGGTGTGTGCTTTAATCCACATTTAATCACAAGATTAGGAAATAGCCCAGCGGAAGAATTTATACCGCCAAATCCAAGAGGGGATGCTATTCATTTGACAATTTAGAGTAATGCTTATCCATCAAACCAGGGCAAAAATAGAACTATAATATTTGACTGGCGTTTTATGACATGTGCTTAATGTGTGTGTGTTGAAATGAAAGGAAAAGTTTTAGAAAAAATTTGGAAGGTAGATAGCATACCTTTTCCGTGTTTAAGGTACTACATTGAAAACGAATATCCGTCATGAGGTATCTTTTAAATTAGAGAAGCTTCATCTATTTATTTTGGAGTTTTGGATACATACGATCTCTTGTCAAACCAATGCAGAAACTGAAATTTAAAAATACTTATGATCCTGAGAAGGGGAACACTATAGCATTAGCAAGGCAGAAAAATAAAAGCTAAGGAGTATGTGCTGTGGAAGATGAATTATAAACGTGTTACAGATGCATTTATAATGCCGTTTACATACAGTGTTATAACTGAGTAATATCAGTGTTTTATCCTTTATTTAGGGCCTCCAGCAATGTTCGCTACTGTCCTTTACAAAGATTTAAGTAATTTCCACAACAACTTGGTTTGAGCGAGCAAGGCATTGATACTGTGATAAGTACTGATGACCGATATGATATTACGTGAGCCAGGTTATAGCCCTGGAAGTAACTCCCATTTTTTTCAGTATTTTAAAAATGAAAAAGAGAGACAAAATAAGATGTCTGAGATATACCCATCAGAAACTATAGAAATGACTTTTTATTGCACAATTGATGATATTATAGCCAGGGGTCGAGAACATGGTTTGTGAATTGTTTATGACGCTTGTTCTTTTCCCCTTCCTCTTATTTGGTAACTCACCCTCACTTGCTTAAGAAAAGAGGGCGGGTATGGGAAATCAAGGAACCTTTCTAATAAATCCAAGAAGGTAGGGGTGGCTAATAAATGGCATTTATGCAACTTTTGGCTGAAACTAATGACTATTAAATTTGTTTTTCTTTTAAAAAAAAATCCAGTATAATTAACGTACAGTGACTAGTGACAATTTTTTAAAAAATAGTGCTCACAACACTATGCTGATGGAAGACGAAAGAAAATTTGGTTTCAATTCATGGCTGGGTTACACAGAGGGGTTGAGGAATTGACCCAAATTCACAAAGCTAGTAAATTAAAAGCTAGAACTACACTCTTTCTACCTCATTTCGTTGGTTCCTGGTTCCGTTACCAAGAAACCAAGGTTTTAAGCAGGTCTCTTCCCGTCTCTCGTTATCCACATTCTCGTGTATAAAATGAGAACGTAGGTTCTCTACTTAGTAAGAGCTTACGACTTCCAGTCTGCTTTAACACCTGATAACTATGGGCCAATAACTGTTTAAAAGGGCAATATTTTTTATCAACATTATTTTCTGCATTTAAAACACTGTGAATGACTCAACGAAAATATTCCAAAAAGATCTGCATTAAAAATGTGTGAATTTGTCAAATCTTATAACATCAAAGTTGCCATTTAAAGGGCTGTTTATATTTTCAAAGTATACAAATGTCTTTTCCAGGAAAATGGGGTTTAATTTTTCTTTAGGTGAGATAGATGAGGCAAAAAGTTGTGAACTTGACTTTTGTGCATTTGATTTTTCTTTACGTTTCCCGCCACCTTCAACTTCCTATCATTTCATGATTGTGTTTATTGAAGTTCCACTTGGATTATTTTAGATGAGACTATTTATTCAGCAAGTATTTGCTAAGCATTGTGCTTCTCCTTGGGGACAAAAACAATAAAGAAGACAGATACACTGTCCCCTGGAGCTCCCACATTGTTATTACAGTTCACCAAGAAGTAAAATAAAACAATACAATGAGAAAAGTCTGACTTTGTTTTAAAGTTCCCTTGAAGGAACTGATCGGTCAGTTCTACCTATTAACCAGAGTTAATAGAAAAGAACTTTAGATCTTAATATCTGGTTACTTATCTGTTCCACTGAAATACCATACATAAATCATTTCATTTGAAAAATAGATCTATAGTAAATTTTCCAATTACCCCAATTTATTCTGTTAAATAGATTTTACAGTTGGTAAATAAGAATTTAAATCCAAAAACATGATAATTGTTTAGAATTTTAAAATATATTTTCTTCTATGTGCTCCTGTCATTTTTCATAAATATCTTCCTCATAAAATTTTCTGTCATTATAGTTTTTTCTCCAACAATTTCATTTCTTTTGCATTTGGATTTGTCCAATATCCTCAATGGTTTTTAATCCATCTAGCTCCTATGTTTTCTAAACAAATTCTAATGCAATTTTGTTGGTTGTCAAAACACATCCAGCTCAATGATTTTCTTGGATTTTTCATTATTCTAATGAATTTCTTACATGGTTTTACATGCATTAGATGGTAACCATTTTCTCTATTAATAATCCTTCTTTTTAATTTTGTCAATGGCTTACTAAATTGAAGTGGCTTTCTTGCTCACATAATAATACAAGACCGTTTTTCTGATAGACAGGCACCTTCCTTCCCAGCATGGATCAGGCTTCTTCCATTTTGCTTCTCCATTCCCTAGGAATCACACGTATCCAGTGGTGAAACAGGAGGAAAGGTGTGTAAAAGGCACATCCAATTCTTAAAAGCCTTAACTTAAAAGTAGCACAAACCATTTCCTGGGGGTGATTAGTAGTCATGGCCATGCTGAGATACAAGACAGAACAGGAAACTTAATCTTAAATTATGCAATTACTTACCATTTACCACTATCTACTATGGAATTGGAAACATGAATTACCAGTACATAAAAAAAAAACTAGGTACCTGTCTGCACCACACATACCCATCCCTTGTAAGGATTTATATGAGGCTGAGAGATTTACAATTGGAAGACACTTAGTGCAGTATATGCCAGATCAAAAACTATACTAAATGATATCTACTGTATATAAATTATGCATATTATTATATAATATAGTCCCATTATATAAATTATAATTATAACAATTATAATAATTATGAATGTATTATATAAATTATATAAATTACAATGAGCATATATAAATTAGCAATTCCATTTGCCTTTTAATTGAGGTATAATTGATAGAACATTATTTTAGAGGTATACTAGCAACTGCACTTAAAATATATAAATGGAGAAACCTAGAAAAATATTGTAAACATTTTCTAAAAATTTCCAAAATGTTTGTTGACAGGTGAAGCCAGCTGAAACATGAAATGTGAGTTACAGCAATGGCCACCTTCAAATGTACAAAGCGCAGTCATATTGGGAAAGTATACAGATGTATCCTGAGTGGTGCCAGAAGGCTGAACTGAGTTTGCCAGTGCTTGTGTGATATCTCTGTTGTCATTGTGTTTGTCTAAATCTCTCTAATTTTCTCAGGAAGGTGTCATGAAAACAATATTACGAGAATTCTTGTATGTTGATAATAGTTTATGGCACTCTAGGTTGGTTTGGTTGAACATAAAGCCTTGGTCTACATATTCTTTCCTTTAATATTTTTATCCCATTTTCCTCTGGCACAAAATGTGGATGATGATCTAATTGATGTTCTTTTATAAATCAGGTGTTCCTTTTGTCTGAGGGTACAAAGGATTTTCTTTCTTTGGAAAAAAATCACTCACTGATTCAGTAGAATAAATCTTAACATTGGTTGTTTTGGGTCAGTAATCTCAGGTACCCAGTGAGTATTTTCAACATTTAGATTTGTTTTTAAGATTCAAGAACTTTGAAAAAAAAATCATAGTTTGGGGTATTGCTTGATTGATTGCTTCGGTTTTTCTTCCGTAGGGATTCCTATTATCCACATGTTGGATCTTCTTTGCAAATCTTTAAGATTTGTCATTATCTATCATGAAAGAAGGTTCAAAATGAAGTCAGCATTGATAAGAGAGCCGCTCATAGATTTGAAAAGACATGGAGGAAGTAGGGCCTACGCACATCTCCTGTTTCACTCCTTGGTACACCATGAACTTTTGACATTTGTCATTTGCAAATTGACCACCTCCTGGAACACATCCTTCTACTTTGGACTGAAACAGAGATAATGTAACACTTGTTAGCTAAATAGCCAATCGTGTATTAGATAATCAGTTTAAACTCTGCCAGCACCAATCATAATGCTTTCAAAACAAGTTATGTAACTTTGTAGTTTTTGCTTTTATAAGCCTGCACTGTCTGCAATTCAATTGAGAGCACACTTTTCATTTAGGTCATTTCTATCTCCGGGACTGCAATCCCTAAGACCCCCAATAAACTCTTTTTGATGCCTTGTAGACTCTTGGTCTCTGTGGACTCTCTCAAATTCTTTTTATCTCCTTTTGTTCTTTTCAACTAAAGGAGATTTCTTCCTTTTAACCCTTTATTTCTGCTAAGTAATTAAGAATTATGTTTACTTGCTCTGCTTGTTATTCATGTTTTTTTCCCCTCATTTCCAAAATGATTTTTTTGATGTCTGCCACGATTTTTATTTTTAGTTTACATAATGCCAATTTGAGTTGTTCTTTAATGCTTTGCATCATTTTCTTAATGCTTGTAGCTAGTTTTGAAATAGTACTTTAGAATTTTTATTAGATTTCTAAAGCATGTCTTTCTGATGTGCTGTCTTTGTCTTAGCAATAGTATTCTGCCCTTTATTTTCTTTAAATTATAGTATCTTTGCATTGGACTTCCACCTCCAAAATTTTCTTTTGTTCATTTTTATGCGAATTTAGTTTCTCTAGACTTTTAGAAACAGGGTTGGTTCAAGTAACATTGACAGCTTCAGAATTCCCTCTTCTGTTTCTCTTCAGTGGTGTTAAAAACATATGCTTTCTGAAATTTCCTGACTCTCTTTCCTTCTCCAACTTTCCGTCTCCAACTTTATGATTTTTAAGAAATCTCTGTTGTCCCTATGCTACTCCATTTTTTAAAATTTTTTTATTTAAAAAATTTTTTTTAAATTACATTTATTTATTTTTGAGAGAAAGAGTGAGACAGTGTGTGAACGGGGGAGGGGCAGAGAGAGAGGGAGACACAGAATCCGAAGCAGGCTCCAGGCTCTGAGCTGCCAGCACAGAGCCCATAGCAGGGCTCAAACCCACGAACCATGAGATCATGACCTGAGCTGAAGTTGGACGCTTAACCTACTGAGCCACCCAGGCACCCCTACTCCATTTTTTTTAACATGAAATTTATTGTCAAATTGGTTTCCATACAACACCCAGTGCTCATCTCAACAGGTGCCCTCCCCAATGCCCATCACCCACTTTCCCCTCCCTCTTACCCCCCATCAACCCTCAGTTTATTCTCAGTTTTTAAGAGTCTCTTATGGTTTGGCTCCCTCCCTCTCTAACTTGCTACTCCATTTTAAAATGTTTATTTATTTATTTTGAGAGAGAGATAGAGGGAGAGTGGGGGAGGGGCAGACAGCAAGGGAGTCAGAGAATCCCAAGCAGGCTCCCAGCTGTCAGTGCAGAGACCTATGTGGGGGCTTGAACCTACAAACTGTGAGATCATGACCTGAGCCAAAATCAAGAGTCAGACACTTAACTGGCTGAGCCACCCAGGCGCCCCCTTATCCTACTCCATTTCAATTCCACTCCCAGACTTTTCTCCTAGTGTGGGTGCTATCGTGGAAGATGGCCCCTGGAAAGTCAGTTTTGAGAGTTCCCTAGACTAGACCTCTCTAGCCCCTTTAGAAACTTGTACACCGGTGCCTTGCACTCACTCACAACTGGAGTTGGCCCATGCCCTTCCCATTTTCTGCTACTGTTCTTCCATTAACCTGTTGTATTTTCCAGTCAATGCCTATTGGCTGTACTGTGGGCCTCCTGTTTTCAGGTCTGCTGGCCAGCTTCTTTTCTCACCTTTTGCTTCCTCTCACATAGATACTGACAACATTCAGTTCTGCGAATATTGACGGTTTGTTATTATAGGTTGTATTGGGTGGTTCTTATTTATGTTTTGGATATAAGTTGTCAGCTAGTCCTGTTGTCAGTGTTGTCCGTAAGGTTTTGGTTTTGACATCCAGTTTGTCCTGTTTGTATCTGGATGTTCTGAAAGATAAAGAATTTATGCTGCTACTGAAAGGGCGGGACTATGCCGACTCCATCTTGTTCTGTGTCCTTCACCTTGACCACGCCTCCTCCCCTTGAGTAACCTCCTGCTCACCTGCCTAACAGGGCTCGGACCCTTCCCCAGCCAATTGGCTAAGGCCACAGCCATTACCTCACCAACTGCCCCTAGGCCCCAATAAAACCTTTGTCCTTTTGAAACTCGCTCTCTCTCCCTGGTATCTCACCGCTGCGTTGGTGCTGGTAGGGGATTGAGCTCGAGCTAGCTCGAATAAAGTCTCTTTTGCTTTTACATCGGACTCGGCTCCCTGGCGGTCTTTGGGGATCACGAATTCTGGGCATAACAGCTACCACCACTACAACTTCCTAGAAACTTCCATTAGTACTATCTTTTGATATCTAAAAGACTCTTTTTGCACTTACTGTTAAATTGCATCATTTATTGCTATACATCTATCACCATATTGATTTGAAGGAAAATATTACTGAGAATAATTTAGTGTTGTGTCTACTTTTCATCAGAAAAGAAAAAAATACATAAGCAATTGTTCTATGTGCTGAGATGAATGAATATATAAATACTGTAGTTCCATAAGGGCAGCAAGGCAAGGCAGAGATTTATCTGTCTCTCTATAACTTGGAGATCAATAAGAGATAATGATATACTTCCTTAAGTGGAGATGCATGGAGGAGAGCTAACCAAAGAGCTGCCTGGTCTCCTCCCGGCTCCTCCTGATCCAGAGTATGGATTTACATTCTGTTCTATGTCAGGGAAACAAATTTGCACCTGTCTGGAATGTGACTCAGCTTCATTATTTATGGAAACATGGGAGTTTCAACTTGAAGTCTGTGTTTGCTGCAGCTAAGAGAATGGGTGAGAAGGGAAAAAAAAAGCACTTTGCCCTTCAGCAGTGATTATAATATAGAGATAAAAACGATCACAGATTTAAATAAAATAGGAATGGGAAAGATGCCAAGTTAACTTTCAGGAAGTTTTCTTTAATGCAAATACTGAAAAACTCCCTCAGGCTGCTTGGCAGAATGTGAGAGGGAAGGAAACGAATAGCAGAAGTGATCTTGAGTGGCCAGGGCTTACACGTTACACCAGAAGTTCTCAGAAGAATCTTAGTCTTCCGAGAAAAGAAGAAAAAGATGGGGATAGAAAGAAAAACCACAAAAGCATTTATTTGTAAGTGGAGAATGTCAAGGATGCTTTGCCTCTCCTACCTATTTAAAGAGAGCATACGTATATATTTAACTGTCAACTTCTCTTGGTAAAATTTAGGAAATGTGTTTGCAAAGAGGACTATCGGAGAAAGCAAAGGATAGCACTTTGGATTTCTGTGGCTCTTTGTTAATTTCTTCTGTTTCAAGTTAACCCCTTATTGGGAAAGATTTGTTTGAGGCACTTTATATCAGTTGATACTTTTCTGACAGATTCCTTTGTTTTTATGCAGACTTTTAAATCAATAAAACCCATGCCTGGCTCCTCCTGCAGTGACATGAACATGAAATCTAAGGCATCACTCAATGCTATGAACTCCCTAAAAAGACAACAAGTTGAGTTCCCTTTGCAATTATGACTTCATAAAGAATTACATTCTCTGAATAGAGGAGCTCTAGGCTTCCTTGCTGTATGCGTATGTTACTTTTTCACTTTGACTTACTCAAAAAATAACATGTCTTCAGAAACTGTAAGCATGTACAATCATACTTTTTACTTTACTTTGCTATTTTTGTACTGAAACGTATACAACTTTGGGGGCGGGAGGAAGCCAGAACATCCTAGACTTACGGGGACAGAATTAACTTTGAATTCATTCTAGTTTAAGCACTTCTATAATGCTTAGATACCCTCTACTAAGTCTTCAACAAAGGGCCTCTTGAATGCTTAAATATATGTGGTGATGAAGAACTCATCACTCAGGAGCCTCTGAGAAAAGTACCTTTTCTGATTATTAGAAAAGCACTACCTCAGTACCAGAGTACCTGTGATTAACAGAAGGTGATTATATTGAGCCCATATTTGTATCTTCATAGCTTCTCCCTGACAATCCTCATATCTAGCTCTCAGATCCATTTAGAACAAGTCAGATCTGTCGTTCACAGGACAGCCCATTAGTATTGGTGGGGAGCTAGAATGCTTCTTCTACACTTTCTCTGCTAGAACTTCTCTGTCCTTCGTCCATTCCTGCCATGAATTTCAAGTCCGTAATATTCTTCATGGCTCTCCTCCGAACGCATTTTAGGTTGACCGTGTACCTCTACAAGTATAAGGTGAAGAATGAAGCCTACCCTATTTGGTGAGATGCCATCCTGCTTTTCATGAAACATACCTTTTTAAATTGACAGCTACATACTATAAATGATAAATTTTGAGATTACTTTTCACTAAAATTCAGTGTTCTTTACTTAACCTCATGCTACATTAAATGTTCTCCATATTAAACTATACATGCTCAAGATTCAAGTCCAATTACAAGCTAATGAATCAGAGGTATTTCAAGATCAACAGCAAGGAAAATTTGAAAAACAAGAAAAAAATGATGTGACTTAAATTCATAAAACAAAAAATCTGACATACAATTAGGAGATTCGCCCTTATTAAAACCCTAGTACTTTATATTGCAGTGAGATTTGAATAATTATCACAAATTTATTTTCTTTAGAGAAGAAAAAGTTTTCTCCTTTTAATAAAACAAATATCATTTCTCCTTCAAAGTTTGTGCCAAGGATGATACTTGGCACAGAGTCAGGGTTCATTAAAAAATGTTTTTTTTTTAACAGATGAATGGCTTTTTCATTAAAATATAAATATTGTAATTAACTGAAAGTAGACAAGGTACAACAAGAACTAATAATTCTGACTCTATATTTCCTTATTATGTGGTTTTTAAAAAAGTTGTTTAATTTTGAATTAAAAATTATTTTGTTTATATTAGGAAAGTTTTTATAGACTTACCACCTCAAGGAAACAGAGCAAAATAATCTAATGCATTTGCAAATTAAAACTACCTTTGGCTAATTACTTAAAATTTTTTTTAATGTTTTTATTTATTTTTGAGAGAGAGAGAGAGGCAGAGCAGAGCACGAGCCAGGAGGGGCAGAGAGAGAGAGAGGGAGACACAGCATCCAAAGTGGCTCCAGGCTCTGAGCTGTCAGCACAGAGCCGGATGCGGGGCTCGAACTCATGAACTAAACAGTGAGACAATGACCTGTGTGGAAGGAAGTTAGACGCTCGACTGACTGAGCCATGCAGGTGCCCCTGGCTAATAACTTCTAATAGAATAACAAAGAGCATGATTATGTCTATTATTTATAATAAACACATTTCTTTACATTTGTTTTCCCTAGATTCTGAATATTTTTAATGTCCTAATTCAAAGAGTTTAATTTGCTTACAATTGCAAGTCATTCTAGTATTATTTACAAACCAAAGCATGTCATAATAATCAACTTACGTAGCTTAATTTTGTATTTTTGTCAGAAAAAAAATTTATACTATGTGAAATTGGTGGGAAAGATCTTATAATACAATAAATTCATTATTATTGTGAAGCAATAATTATAGCTAAAATTAAAGTTCCTATTTTCTGCTTCCAGAAATTGAAAAGACGTATTTATTTTTAACAAAGAGCAGTTACCAAAGTCACAAGGAAGAAATTACTCAATAGTTGTCACTGTAAGTGGAATAATCTTTTTTTAAAGAGGTAAGGGGGGGGCATGTCTGGGTGGCTCAGTCAGTTAAGTGTCTAACTCTTGATTTCTGGTGAGTTTGAGCCCAGCATTGGGCCCTGTGCTAACAGTGCAGAGCCTGCTTGGGATTCTCTCTCTCTCTCTCTCTCTCTCTCTCTCTCTCTCTCTCTCTCTGCCCTTCTCCCACTTGTGCTTGCTCTCTCTCAAAAATAAATAAATAAAAACATTTAAAAAAGTGGTAACAGAAGGAGAGGATTAGAATACCTAATACATATATCTTGTACTCAAAATGACGTAATTCAGGTTTACAACTGCCCGTGTGAATTATAGCTCTGCAGGTTTTTATTTATTTATTCATTGGATATGTCCATCTACTAAGAGCTTCCCTGTGGAGATTTTATATGTAAATATATATATATATACACACACACATAACAAATACACACATACACATATATATGATTTATTTCATGGCCTTTTGCACCATTAAAAATAACTTAGGGAATGGTAATTAAGAAGGAATTTGAGCAGAGAATTCAGTGCAATCTAAAACGTTTTATTCAGTATTTTTAATAATTCTTCCCAATGAAGGGAAGAAAATATTTCATTAAATTAGAAACATTATTTTAGTTTTAGGAATTTAAATTAAAATGTTACCCAGAAGAGTAAATTAAAGATTGACATTTATTTAAAAAAATCTATATTTTGGTGATTACATATATAAGGGAATCACCATGAACTTGAACTGATGTCTCAGAAACATTCAGCGATATACATGAAGAAAATCCCAGCGTTTTAGAACAGAAAGTAAGAGAAGAAAACCAAAGGCATACTAACAGTGCCCTAATTTTTTAAAAGCAAACCAATTTCACTGATTTTCCCCTATATTTTGCTATATTTCTGGAAAGCCGCCATTTAATAAGGCAGCTTTTTCAACAAGAGTGTCAAACCATCTCAAGTTTTGCCTAATCTTTCCTTCCTCATAGCAGTTCATTAAAAGTGAATGCCATTTTCAGCCCCCTTTATGAAATGAAAATAAGAAGCAGTTTGTTTCAATGAATTCTTTTTCTCCTTGAGTTTTCTTTAAGACTGAAATAAGACCAAGGAATACCTGTGGGTAAAATTTAGTTTTAAAAAACATGTGACTTCCAGATTAAAAAAAAAGACTCATGGGTCTATGAAAGAATTTGTCTTTTTACTACATTATTCAAGGGATCGTGTCTTCCTGATCCCCAAGTGCTATCCAGCTAGCAGCTGCAAAGCAAGATGCCAAACTTTCAGTAAACACTCCCCAGCAGCAGCCTTTGAATCCTTGCCTGGCTCCTGTCCTCTGGCTTCTTTCCTGGATGCGCGATCCATTGCCAGGAAAAGTTGAGGGCTACAGCTGCCTGTCTTTCTTTAATCATATTCTCCACTGGTCCTTGTTACTCACAAATATTTGTTGAGATGGGGAATCCCTTGAGTGGCAAACTGCTTAAGAGACTTGTTACCTTGTTGCTGTAGGCAGCACAGCCTGCAGCCCAGAAGGAGGAATCCTGGGTTCCAGTCTTAGCTCTGAAACTAGGCTTTCTGTGACCCCAGCACATTATTTCCCCCTCTTGGGGTTCTATTTCTATATTGGGCCTAACTCTAATAAAGGTGTAGAAAGGACACTGCCCACTTAGGTTCCAGGGACAGAGGGTTTTAGTGGTTTGGATTTATCTGGAGGATTTTTTTTTAAATGTTTACTTATTTTGAGAGAGAGAGAAAGAGACAGAGCACGAGCAGGGGAGGGGCAGAGAGAAGGAGACACAGAATCTGAAGCAGGCTCCAGGCTCTAAGCAGTCAGAACAGAACCCGACAGGGGGTTCGAACCCATCAACTGTGAGATCATGACTTGAGCTGAAGTCAGATGCTTAACTGACAGAGCCACCCAGGCGCCCCGGATTTATCTGAATTTTATAGTATCAAGAGCTATGCAACTGGGGTGTCAGGGGCACACAAAGTTAAAGAGGAAAAAGAATCATCTTTTGGAATGTTGACTTTGGTTGAAGGTTGGGCAAAGTCATTTTTTTAATATCAAACAAACATGTCTACATTATAGAGGATAATGCAAAATTCATACACATTTTTAAGATAAAACATAAAACCCCAAGGAAATGTATTTGAAGTAGATACTTAGGGAATTCATACACTTTATTCAGGAAAAGTTATAGAATCCTGGGTTTGCACACATGCTGAGGTGTCTTTGTTTTCACATCCTATGATTTTGATAATAAAAATACTGGGTACTTCCACTAAAGGCAGACATTTTGGTCCTCTAGTAATAATATGAATTTCAAAGTATGATGTGAACAATGACTGGTATTTAGACATTTTGTCCTGGTTTTATTGTGAAAGCTATCAGGTGACTTCTAATGCAAGTCAGTATGCACCATTTAAGAATGATGAAAATGTTTTGTCCTTCAGGAACATTAACTGTTTGAGAGAACAGTATGCCTGCCTGCCCTTTCCTCCCTCCTTCCCTCCCTCCCTTCCTTCCAAATATATATCTAGAACTCTATAAAAAGTCTTAAATGATAAAACGATGAGGACAATGATTGGCAAATTGAAAACTCAGGAATAAAGGTCATCACACTCTTATATCCTTGGTTATTTGGTTAAATATCTTACTGCTCAAAAAATGTAACGTTTTCTTCAAGCATTACATAAAGGTTGCATCTTTTGTAAAACTAAACATTCAACTTGACATCCACACCTAGCTTGAAATATGCTTATCTGTCTCTACCCAGTAGAATGTAAGCTTCATGAAGGCAATGATTTTCTCTTGTCTTTTTTGCTTATCTCTGTGTTTTGAGGACCTGGCACCTAATAGGAGGTCAACAAATTTGACTAAATGAATGAGTGAGTGGACAACGTATTAGATAGCTTTATCAGCCATCTCCCTCTTCGAGTTTCCAACCTTCTCCTCTCCCCTGTGTTAAAAATTACTTGTCTTTTTATGTTCAAAAAAAAATATGGAGAGATCCAGATTTTCTTTCTTTTTTTTTTTTAATTTTTTTTTCAACGTTTATTTATTTTTGGGACAGAGAGAGACAGAGCATGAACGGGGGTGGGGCAGAGAGAGAGGGGGACACAGAATCGGAAACAGGCTCCAGGCTCCCAGCCATCAGCCCAGAGCCCCACGCGGGGCTCGAACTCATGGACCGCGAGATCGTGACCTGGCTGAAGTCGGACGCCTAACCGACTGCGTCACCCAGGCGCCCCCAGATTTTCTTTCTAATCCCCTCTTCTCTGCAAGATTTCCTCCAAAATCAGCATTGTCCAATAGAAACACAGTGGGAGTCATATACATAATGTTAGAACTATCTAGTAGCCACATAAAGAGTAAAAATAAGTGAAATTACTTTTTATTGAGGTATAATTGACATATAACGTATTAGTTTCACGCAGACAACATAATGGTTCGATATTTGTCTATACTGTTAGATGACCACAAGTAAGTCTAGCTATGGTTTGAAGCCATACAAAGTTACAAAAAATTTTTTTTCTTGTGATGAGAACTTTTAAGATTTACTCTTTTGATAACTTTCAAATATACATGACAATATTACTGACTATCCTCACTTTGCCGTACACTATATCCCCATGACTCGATTTTATAGCTGAGAGTTTATATTTTTGACCCCCTTTACTCATTTCATCCACCTCTCAACTTCCCTCCCTCCTGGTAACCACTTTTTGTTTTCTGTATGAATTTTGTTTTCAATATGAATTTTGTTTTGTTTGCTCATTTGTTTTGTTTTTTAAATTCCACTTATAAGTAAAATCATATGGCAATCTGTCTTTCTCTGTCTGACCTGTTTCAATTAGTCTAATACCTCCCATCCATGTTATCGCAAATGGCAAGATTTTCATCTTTTTTTCAGGGCTGAGTAGTATTCGTGTGTGTGTGTGTGTGTGTGTGTGTGTGTGTGTGTGTGTGTGTGTGTAATATTGTTCCTTATCCATTCATCCATCAATGGATGCTTAGGTTATTTTCATATCTTGGCTATTAGAAATGATGCTGCAATAAATGTAGGGTATTTTCATTTTCTTTGGATAAATACACAGAAGTGGAATTGCTGGATGATAGGGTAGTTCTATTTTTATTTTTTTGAGGAACCTCCACATTGTTTTCCATAGTGGCTGCACCAACTTTTATTCCCACCAATAGCATGTGAGGGTTCCCTTTTCTCCACATCCTGGCCAACGTCTGTTATTTCTTGTCTCTTTTTTTAAGTCTAGTTTTTCAGTTTGAAAGAGAGAGAGTGGGTGCACACGTGTGAGCAGGGGAGGGGCAGAGAGAGGGAGAGAGAGAGACTCCCAAGCAGGCTTCGTGTTGTCAGTGCAGATCCCGACGGGGGCTCAAACTCATGAGACGTGAGATCATGACCTGAGCTGAAATCAACAGTCAGATGCGCTTAACCCACTGGGCCACCCACATGCCTCTATTTCTTGTCTTTTTGATAATAGCCATTCTAACAGGTGTGAAAGGATATCTCATTGCGGTTTTGATTTACATTTCCCTGATTAGTGATGATGAGTATCTTTTCCTGTTGGCCGTCTGCATGGTTTCTTTGGAAAAATGTCTATTCAGGTCCTCTACTCATTAATCAGACTTTTCTCTTTATTTATTTTGGATGTTACCCCTCTAGTGGATATATGATTTGCAAATATTTTCCTCCCATTCACAATAGGTTGTCTTTACACTTTGTTGACGGTTTCCTTTGGTGTGCAGAAGCTTTTTAGTTTGATGTAGCACCACTTCTCTATGTTTGCTTTTGTTGCCTTTGCTTTTGGGGTCAGATCTAAAAAATCATTACCAAGAATGATGTCAAGGAGCTTACCACCTATGTTTTCTTCTAGAAGTTTTATGGTTTCAGGATTTTACATTTCAAGTCTTTGATAAACGAGTTAATTTTGGTGTATTGTAAGATAGTAGTCTAGTTTCATTCTTGTGCATGTGGATGTCTTCAATAATATCATTTATTGAAGAGACTGTCCTTTCTCCATTGCATATTCTTGCCTCTGTTGTTCTAAATGGACTATATATGTATGAGTTTAACTTTTCTGGCACTCTAGTCTGTTCTTTTGATCTTTGTGTCCTTTTCTTTTTCTTTTTTTTTTTTTTTTTTTGCCAATAACACAGTGTTTGATTATGATAGCTATGTTATATAGTTTCAAATCAGGGAGTGTGATGCTTCCAGCTGTATTCTTCTTTCTTAAGTTGCTTTGGCTGTTCAGGGTCTTTTGCAATTCCATACAAATTTGCTTTATTTCTGTGAAAAATGCCTTAAAATTGACATCATATAGGGATTGCACTGAATCTCTAGATTGTTTTGGGTAATATGGACTTTTAAACAGCATTAATTCTCTTCATCCATGAGCACAGAGTACCTATCCATTTATTTGTGGCTTCTTCAATTTATTCATCAATATCTTATAATTATTAGCATATAGGTCTTTCACCTCATTGGTTAAATTTATTTTCACGGCTTTTATTCTTTTTGATGCAATTGTAAATGTCATTGTCTTCTTCTCTTTTTGAGAGTTTGTTGTTAATATATAAGAACACGACATATATTTGTGTATTGATTTTGTATCCTGCAACTTGCCTGAATTTGTTTATTAGTTCTAACTTTTTTTGGTGGAGTCTTTAGGGTTTTCTATATATAAGATCATGTCATCTACAACTACTGACCATTTTACTTCTTCCTTTCCAATCTGTATGCCTCTTATTTCTTTTTATTGCCTAATTGGTCTGGCTAGGATTTTTAATACTATATTGAATAAACATGGCAAGAATGGGCATCCTTCTCTTGTTCCTAATTGTAGCTGTGAAGCTTTGGCTTTTCACGTAGAATATGATGTTAGTTATGGGCCTGGCGTATATGTCCTTTATTATATTGAAGGATGTTCCCTCGATAGCCACTTTTTTGAGGGTTTTTATCATAAACAGATGTTGAATTTTGTCAAATACTTTTTCTGCATCTCTTGAGATGATAGGATTTTTATCCTTTGTTTTGTTAATGTGGTGTATAATGTTGATTGATTTGCAAATGTTGAACTATCTTATATCTCTGGAACAAATCCCACTTCATGGTGTACGATTATTTTAACATATTGTTGAATTCGGTTTGCTAATATTTTGTTGAGGATTTTTGCATCAATGATCACTGGAGTATTGGCCTGCAGTTTTCTTTTCTTTTTTCTTTTTTTTTTTTTTTTCTTGTGGTGTCTTTGCTTTTGGTATCACAGTAATGCTGGCCTTGTAAATGAGTTTGAAAGCATTCCCTCCCCTTCAATTTTTTGGAAGAGTTTAAGAAGGACAGGTATTAAATCTCCTTTAAATATTTAGTAGAATTCACCAGTGAAGCTGTCTTATCCTGGACTTTTGTTTGTTGTGAGAGTTTTGATTACTGGTTCAATGTCCTTACTAGTAATTGGTCTATTCAGATTTTCTATTACTTCATGATTCAGTCTTTGAAGACTGTATGTTTCTAGGAATTTATTTATGCCTCTAAGCTCACGTATAATTGTTCACAGTACTATCTTAGGATCCTTTTTATTTCTGTGTGTCAGTTGTGAATTCTCTTCTTTTCTTTCTGATTTATTTGAGCCCTCTCTCTCTTTTTCTCAAACGATAAAGGTTTATCAATTTTATTTATCTTGTCAAAGAACGAGCTTATTGATCTTTTCTACTGTCTTTTTAGTCTCTCCTTCATATTTGTGCTCTGATCTTTGTTATTTCCTCCCTCCTAACTTGAGGCTCTGTTTGCTTTTGCTTTTTCTAGTTTCTTTAGATGTAATACTAGATTGTTTATTTGAACATTTTCTTGTGTCTTGTGTTAGGCCTGTTTCACTATGAATGAACCTAGAATTTCCCTCTTATACCTGTTTTGCTGCAGCCCAGAGATTTTGGTGTGTTGTACTTCCATTTTCATTTGTCTCAAAGTATGTTTTTGATTTTTCCTTTGCTTTCTTCATTGCCCCCATTGGTTGTAGAGTAGCATGTTGTTTAATCTTCACACACGAATGATTTTTCCAGTTCTTTGTTAAGGCTGCACCGGAGAGTGCAGGGGTGGGGCATGCCTACTGGCTTTAGTGGGGTGGCAACAAAGTGCATGCCTGCTGGGCTTCCCGGAGGAGTGGAGCACGGGACTGGGACTGGGGCATACCTGCGCACTTTTGCAGGGGAGTGGGAGAGCGCAGGGATTGTGGACCCCCACTGGCACCAAGGAGGTAGTGGGAGAGTGCAAAAATGGTGCTTGCCAGTTCTGGAGAGAGTCTCAGAGGCTCCTTCCTCTCCAGCAGATGCATTAATAAGATTAGCAAATGAATCTCCTTCACATATAGTTTAGGTGCTTTTCAAACTGCTGCTTCTGCGCTGGGCCCTGGGAAGGGTCGTTCTGCACTTGAGCCCTTTAAAATTAGTACCTTAGTACCTACAACCTTTTGGGTCTCCTGGATGGCAGCCCCATTGTTTTTCAAAGATAGACATTTTGGGAGTCGGTCTCTGTGGTGCAGCTCACAAGAACTGGGGAGTGGGGGGCTGATGTGGGGCAGAAACCCCTCACTCCTCAGGAAGAAGCTCCGGATTTGTGGATTTGTGAGATCCCTCCTGACTCCGAATTGCCATGTGGGGGTGGGGCTTTTGGCGAGACTGCCTCTCTGCGTCTCCCACCTGTCTCCATGTGGCCTTTTAATCATTTGTTATGAAGGAGCTGTTCCGCTGTTTTTCAGCTCTTTTTCATAGGGAATTGTTCAGTATGTAGTTGCAGATTTGATGTGTGCGTGGGAGGGGGTGAGTTAAGGATCTTCCTGCGCTGCTATCTCGGACTGCTCCCCAAATTAATTTTAATAATATATCTTACTTGACCCAATATACCCAAGATATTTTTAGTTAAACATGTAATTAATATGGAAATAATTAATGAGCTAGTATATGCTCTTTTCATGTACTCAAATTTCAAAACCTGGTGGGTATTTTATATGCATCTCATTCTAGACTAGCCACATTTCAAGTGCTCAGCAGTCACATAGGGCTAGTGGCTATCACACTGACGGCTCAGCCCTCCATCCAGTCTTTTCTCCAATCATTAGGGTAAGAATTATATCCTTTAAAAAATTTTTTTTCTTGGGCGGGGGGGGGGGGGGGCGGCTCCTGGGTGGCTCAGTCTGTTAAGCGTCACACTTCGGCTCAGGTCATGATCTCACAGTTCGTGACTTCGAGCCCTATGTCATGCTCTGTGCTGACAGCTCAGAGCCTGGAGCCTGCTTCAGATTCTGTGTCTCCCTCTCTCTCTGCCCCTCCCCTGCTCATGCTCTGTCTCTCTCTCAAAAATAAACTTAAAAAAAAATTTTTTTTTTAAGCAGACTCCATACCCAGTGTTGACCCCAGCATGGGGCTCAAACTCATGACCCTGAGATCAAGACCTGAGGTAAGATCAAGAGTTGGATGCTGGGGCACCCGGGTGGCTCAGTCGGTTGAGTGTCCGACTTCGGTTCAGGTCATGATCTCGCAGTTCGTGGGTTTGAGCCCCGTGTAGGGCTCTGTGCTGACAGCTCGGAGCCTGGAGCCTGCTTCAGATTCTGTGTCTCCCTCTCTCTGCCCCTTCCCCGCTCACGCTCTGTCTCACTCTTTCTCTCAAAAATGAATAAATGTTAAAATAAATCAATAAATCAATAAATCAAAGACTTGGATGCTTAACCAACTGAGCCACCCAGGTGTCCCAGAATTTCATCCTTTTTAAAGGCACGCTCCCTTGTCACTGCACTATCTTAGTGTCCTCCTGAGATATGAGTGGCATTGTGCCTGTAATTTTTGCTTTCTTCTCTATCATCTTTAAATGAGCCTTTTGCACTGATTTCTTTCACTCTGAGGATGTGGTCAGTAGTACTTTACAGCATCAGAGGCATGATGAAGTATTCTTAGTTGTTACTTTACAAAAACTTTTACTATTTTACTCATGGAATCTATTTTCCAAGGTATTGATCATCTTTATCATTAGGGTCTTAGCCATTTATCTTCATTTTTATTAATATAGATCAAATCTGGACATAAATGTCTAACTACCAGCCATTGTTTAAAATACTAAGAAAGGGGCGCTTGGGTGGCTCAGTTGGTTAAGCGGCCGACTTCAGCTCAGGTCATGATCTTGCGGTCCGTGAGGGCTGTGAGTTCGAGCCCCGCGTCGGGCTCTGTGCTGATAGCTCAGAGCCTGGAGCCTGTTTCAGATTCTGTGTCTCCCTCTCTCTGACCCTCCCCTGTTCATGCTCTGTCTCTCTCTGTCTCAAAAATAAATAAATGTTAAAAAAAATTTTTTTTAAATACTAAGAAAAATCAAGGGCACTATTCAATTTAAAGTCTTTCATTCACAGATTCCCCTTTAGGATCTCTTGTAGGGCTGGTTTAGTGGTGATGAATTCCTTCAGTTTTTGTTTGTTTGGGGATCCTGAGAAACTTAACAGAAGACCATGGGGGAGGGGAAGGAAAAAAAAAGTTAGGGAGGGAGCCAAACCATAAGAGACTCTTAAAAATCGAGAACAATCTGAGGGTTGATGGGGGGTGGGAGGGAGGGGAGGGTGGGTGATGGGTATTGAGGAGGGCACCTGTTGGGATGAGCACTGGGTGGAAACACTGGTTTGGAAATCACTGGTATGGAAATCAATTTGACAACAAATTTCATATTAAAAAAAAATAAAGTCTTTCATTAAGATTGCTAGTCTAAATTATTTTGTTTCTAGTTCACAAAGAATCCTCTCATAAGAATTCTTTTCCATTTCATTACCACTTTCTAATATTATTTTCTTGACCTTCAATTAGATTATATTTTATGCATTTTATTTAGAAATCTTAAATTATGATATGTAATAGTATTCAGCAGTATAAATATTTATCCCTGTAGCCCATATTCATGAAACAATGAAATTTACACAGAATCTATGCCTAGAAATGTTCAGCAAACATTAAATGTAATGTAGAACCTAAGGTGTATTTGCTTATTCCAAAGAGACAGTGGTTTTGTTAAAATCTATCAAAATTTTAAGGAGCATGTGAGTATTTGAATATTTGTTTCCTGCTATTTTATTTCAAGATAATAAATCTAATTTTTAGAAAGATTTTAAAATATGTTAGTTATTCTTGTATAATATTATTTGGGTCAAAATCAGGTATCTTTTTGAAAATTCATGAGAAAAGTCAGTTGGGTAAGCACAAAATTAAAGCCATCTGGTAAAACGTTAAAGAAGGGGCACCTGGGTGGCTCAGTCAGTTGGGTGTCCAATTCTTGATTTAGGATCAGGTCACGATCTCATTGTTTGTGGGCTCAAGCCTCACATTTGGCTCTGTGCTGATGGTGCAGAGCCTGCTTGGGATTCTCTCTCTCTCTCTCTCTCTCTCTCTCTCTCTCTCTCTCTCTCCCCCTTGCCCCCCCCCAAAACAAACAAACAAATAAACAAATAAAAGAAAATGCTCAGGATAAAATCTGAAGAGGATGACAGAGGAGTAAAGAAGATAAATTCATGAAAAATAGACTATTCTGCCAGACTGAGTAAAGACTGAATGTCTTAGGAGAATGAAAATCTGTACTTGATCCTGTATATGAAGACACAGGGGATGAACCGGCAATTTAATTGTCGTTTAATTGCACAATATATAAGGTGCTGCTATGCTTTATCACAAGGTTTCTTGACTCCTATCTACATTTCTCTTTATTTTTGTCATTTTATTTCCTTTTGTCCCATTCACTTAGCATTCCATATAAGGATGTAGTTGTAGAGTTTTAATTCCCATTTTATCCAATTTTTCACTACAAACATTACATTTAAAAATCTAAGGCTCATTTACATATTTTGTATGAGGAAGAGGGTTGGTATCCATGAAATGTACAGTAACTGGTGTATATTTTCTGCAAGAACAAAACACAGAGACAACAGTCACTGTCATTATCTTCACTAAAAATTGATAATAGCAACAGTAGCTACATAAATTGGTACACAACTTTGGGCAATGATTTTGGCAATATTTAAGTGCCATTAAATAGTTTATTTCCTTCCATTGGCTCTACTTTTGAGAATCCTTAGATATATATCCTCCCATATTTTTACATACACTGCATAAAGAAAGCCCCTTTACATACAGAGAGGTAGCATGGCCCAGTGGTTAAGGCTATGGTCTCTGGAGAACCAGGGCTCAAATTCTGACTCCATCAGTAACTAAATCAATCTGACTCCATCAGTAACTGACTCCATCAGTAACTCCATGATGTTGAGCAAGTTACCTAAATATTGTACCTCAGTTTCTTCATCTATGATATGGAGATAAGCCTAGTACATCCTACAATCTTGGTGAGAATTAAATGAGGTAATAAGTATAAATCACTTCCACTAGTGAATGTAATAAATGTTCACTATTACCATTATTATTGCCATGATGGGGCTAATTATAATAGAAAAGAAAAAGGAAGAGCCCCAGTGCTCCACAATATGAGACTGGTTGCATGAACTCTGGTCTATCTATTCAAGGGCAAAGTCATTAAGTTTCACCACACTACACACAATGTCTAGCACAGGAACTAATTCCTACAAGTGCCGTATGCAGTCTGGATTTCATCGTGAAACACACAAGAAATACACTGGATCACATCTCGCAATAATTGGAAGGTGTCTTATGGTCAAGGACAAGTTTAATGGGTAGTGTGTGATGCATCTTACATTTGATGCAGGTTGTGGTTGGTAGAATGATAGCCTTCCGATGTCCCCGTCCTAACAGCCAAAGCCTGTGAATGTCACCTCCTATGGCAAAACGAACTTTGTAGATGGGATTAAATTGGGGAGTTTAAGATGGGGAGATTATCCCGGATTATCCAAGTGGGCCCAATGCAATCACAAGGGGCCTTACAAGGAGGAGACCAGGGGTTTAGAGTTGGTAGAAGATGTGATGACAGAAGCAGAGGTTGGAATGATTAGAAGGGGCCAGGAGTCAAGAAATGTGTGCAGCCTCCGGTAGCTGAAAACAACATTAAAACGACTTCCCCTGAAACCTCTAGAAGGAACCAGCTTTGCCGACACCTTGACTTTAGCCCGCTGACACTAATTCTGGACTTCTGACCTCCAAAGTTGTAAGATAATAAGCCTGTGTTTTTTTAAGCTACTAGGTTTGTGGTAATTCGTTGCAGCAGCAGTAGGAAACGAATACAGTCAAATTGGGTAAAATAAGGTTCTTTTTTACTTTTGGCAATGTCAGGCCCTCAGTACTTTCTAAACACCACTCTACAGCAGAAGAGGCAAATCAATCTAAAGCTTCTGAATGAACGTTGAATGGAATAGTATACAGCCATCACGATGATGCTTACAAACAGGGAAGTGTTATTTGAAGAAAATACCAGTTTGCACTTCAGTGAAATCACAGTTATACTATGTGGGCAAACATCAAATTATGCATACAAAAATTTCAGCAGAAAATAAAATAGTAATAGTGATTATTTCTGCGTGTTGAGACTATAAATGATACTACTTTTTCTTCTTTCCATTTCTGCAAATTTTCTATCATGAACAGTATTGTTTTCACAATGGGAGACAGTACATCAACTTCATTTAAAAAGTAGAGAGCAGAATAATGAAGAATATGAAAAGCAATTTACACGATACTGGTAAACTCAATTTCTTTATGTGCCAAAGCCTCTAATTTAATCAGTAATTCAGAACTTTCAAATTCCTGGATCTGGCATGGCAGTAACTGTGCAGTCACCAGGGATCTGTGTTTTAAGTTTGTCAACATTTGTGTTTTAATAATAGTAAAGTTATGATTATCATCTTCAAAAACCACCTGCTGACCAGTCACTGTGAGCTACACGGGGACAGCGAGCAGGGGTGTTGAAGAGGAAGGGATTTGAGTAGGAATTGGCCATTGACCCCAGTGGGAAGGAAACAGGCAGAGGGGAGAAAAACTGAGGAACCTGCAGAATGAGTCTGCTTATCGGAGTGTGGAGAGATAAGAGGGTTCTTTATAAAACTGTGGCGTTTTGACCTTGGAGAAATCACTGCCCCACTCTGAGCTTCAGTCTCTTCCTTTGTTTATGAGGGTATAGAACTAAATTATCTATAAGATGAATGCCAAATGAAAAAACAAAACACCATGCTTTCGCTATTCTACAGTTTCACCTTGCATCCACACGGGGATTGCCGTGAACTGACGTGAACTAGGCCCTCTGCCCTGTGCAATTTGCCACCAATGCCATCACCATTAGGTATTTCACAGAATCTTCTTTATTACAATGTCAGAAGATAAACTTCCCAGTGCATTAAAAGGCTTAAACATACAAGGGGTTATAGCAGCAGCCTGATATCTGATTAGTCACTGAAGGCTGGCAGCGAGTCACATGTCAGGGGTTTGAGGAATACATCCACGACCCGGGAAAGTTTTCGGCTTTCTTCCACGGAAAGCATGTTGGCAAAACTTAAAAACAGCTTTCCAACGAAATGAAACATGTGGCTGTTTCTCAATTATTCTGGTTTTAAATGAGGACACCATTTCTGGAATTCATAATTGTGAAACTTGAACGGAAGTTCGAGATGTCGAAGGATATTTTTTCCAGAAAATATTGATAGAATACCTATTTGAAAGAAACTTTGTGATTTAATCCAAATCTTAAGGAACTTCTAAGTCTGTGGGGGGGAACAAATCATGCGTGTATTTATTTCTAATGTGAAACAGAGAGGTAAATGCTATAGAAAGACACGGATGAATTACTGTGGATGGAATTTCAGGAGGACGAGAGATTATGCTCAGCTGTCCAGACAGAGAGATGGTTATGGGCATTGAAGCCTGTTTGGATCCTGAATTTAAGAATTGGAGTGGAGAGGGCTTTGTTGGTGGAGGAAACAGAATGAGCAATGTCTTGCTTATGCGGCCTTAAAAATTTGAAGTGTGTATGGAGAAGAGCACAACATGAAATATGATGGTATCGTCGCCTCCAGGTTGAAGAACCATGAGATAAAGATCGAAATGGTAAACAAGATACAGACTGCCAAGGCCTTGAATGCTGACCTCAGGAGACTGCACTTTATTCTACAGACGCTGAAGATCATGTAGGCCTTTTGAGCAATTATTTAATTCATTAGCACACATCTCTCCCTATTATACAGGACAAAGGTAATTCTTTAGTTTAAAATTTATTATAATTTCTCACCCAACAAGTGAACAAAATTCTAAGCAACCTTTTTGTACGTCACCCAATGAATTGGAAAAGATTTCAAATTTGTAGGCTTGAAACTCTAAGTGGGAATATTTCCTTCATTGCTCTAGTATTTATTTGGGGTTGGAATAGGAGTCGCCCCATTAAGAGGCTGGAATGAAGGCTGCACATGTGTGGTCCCAGGAATTCCAACTGTCTGGGGCACGGAATGTGACATGAACTTTACCCAGTGGCCTCCCGGCATCCCAATTTCAGGCCTTCTGGTCATCAGAGCTTGGCTTGGTCCTCCTACCTGATTGTTCTTGGGAACTGGAACTAAATCTACATTCTGTACATGAAAACAGAACACCAATTCAGCATAGTGTTCTCTTTGTGTCTGTATGAGCGTGTGTGTGTATGCACGTGCACATTTATATGTAAATATCTCCATATACAAACATTACACAAAATGGTGATGGCACATACCATTATCTTATGGTTATAACTGTTCTTCCGTAGTGAAAGCTATATTTTCCCTAAATGGCTTGGGAGCATCTTGAGAGCAGGCCTACCCTATTGTATTGTACAAATACTCAATTAGTATGGAGTACTAATAGTCAATTAGTATTTAATCATCCACATATTTAAGCGAAGTAAGCACATGCTGAATTTCCTTCTAGGATCAGGAGAACAGCTGGTTAACATACTTGGTATTATAGGACAAAAAAGTTATGGTTTCGATTTTTCTTTAGATCTGTGAAAAGCAAGAGGGCTTATTTCTTTAAAAGCTCCTGAGATAAGTGAACTTATCATATGAAAGCAATCTATCAATGCGTGTGTGTGCGCGTGCGGGCATGCATGTGTGAAATCTGCCAGCTTGCGACTGCAAAATGCAGAAATCACGAGCTGAATATGAAATACAGGTGGTGTGAGCAAATGCACAGAGTTCACCAACCAGCGTGGTTTTCATGTGTTATTCTTGACACTTACCTCAATAAAGAAAATGCTGGCTGCTGACGTTGGATGGTGATACATGTAGACTGTCACAAGAATGGCGGCTACTATAATGAGGACCAGGATGAGAATTCCAACAATGAGGCCAGCATGAAGGGTTCCGCCTTTCTTCTCGGCTGCACTGTCATCTGTAGAAGCTGAAAGAGCGGCACGGCTGTCAGAACATTCATGTGTTCTCATAGGTTTGCATTTCCATTGGGGGGGATGTTTGTATTTTTAATAAAGTACCATTAGAATTTTTCTTTCACTTTCTGTACAACTTTTGCTCTCCAGAACACCGATTGTAGAAAGTTGGTGCTCTTTATTTGGGGCCATGAAAAGCCGTAGTACTAATGATTAAAAATACATTTGTAACTGTGTTTTAATTTATAGTTCAATAAACAAAATTAATAGCCTTTATTCTGAAAGTACTGTGGAAAATCTAAAACTCTAATTAACTATATAATAAATTTAACTTTGCCTTTTCTCATTAAACCATTGGCACTGTTACCCATGGAAAAACTGATTACTTTTTGAAAGCCTCTGTCATTTTCTTTTGGAAATTTTAAATTGAAGAGTATCACGCTTCTTTTGGTGGGCTAGACAGGCATTTTCAGAAAGTCTATACATGAGTTCAAAGGCTAATTTTCAAAATCTGTTTTAAACTGAAATGCTCTTTAAAAGTGTAACAGATGGATGCTAAATGACCCTCAAATAGTTTTATCTCCATCTGAAGGGAACACACAGCATATTGAAATATTCCATCCACTATGCCACAAACCAATGTCATTTTATCAGACTTCTACTAAGATGTTTTCCACTGTAATACCCATCTTCAGAGAATTAGGAAAAAAAATTAAATTTCTAAAGTAATAATTATCCAACCCAAAGTCAGTCAAGCAAATAAGACAAATCTCTAAAGTCTTCTCTTCTAAAATTTTGCAATCTTTGATGACTACTCAGGTATTTAAATAATGTGCAGCAGGTAACTATGTTTTTTGTGCATACTATGATTGATATTTTTAAACATTAGAAAATTACTTAATATTCATAAAAGTTCTACAGCAGTGATTCCTAATCTTTTCATTACTAATTTGTGTCTTTTTTTAAACAATTATTTTTCTCTATTAAATCCCATTTATTAAGCACTGATTTATCTCTCTTATTTTAGATTTTTGTTAATAAAAAGGAAACACAACTGCCTATCAGAATGTGTGGTCAATACGAAGTAACAGAATTCCAGATAAACCAAAGAAACATGACCTTCCAGTTTTTCCTACCCATCTCTTAAATGCTTGTTGCTGGAGAGCCTGGCTCACTCAGTCAGTTAAGTGTTTGACTTTGGCTCAGGTCATGATCAGGTTTGTGGGTTCAAGTCCTATGTTGGGCTCTGTGCTGACAGCTCAGATTCTGTATCTACCTCTCTCTCTATCTGCCCTCCCTCTTTTGTGCTCTCTCAAAAACAAATAAACTTAAAAAAAACACTATAAATAAACAAATAAATAGTTTGTTGCCATTGTTGGTCATTCTCTGCTTGAGACCCATAGTTGGTGTTTGGTAATTCTTCTCCAAATCTAATAAAGCTCAAAATCCTACAGCTTTCACTTACATCACTAACATCCATTAAGGAAAGAATATACAATATAAACAGTAATTCATTATATGAAAATTCACTTACAGAAAGGATTCTGGGAAGATGGAAGAGTATGAAGTATCAGAATCTCTCTACACAGACAACAATTGTACTGGTAGAAGGTGTCTGACAACTATCTTGGAACTCTGGACTCTACTGAAGGCTTGCAACTTTCAGGAGAAAGGCTTGGACTATAAATTGTGGTGAATTTCAGTCAATTTCAGCTCTTAGCCCAGTAGTGGCTATCCATCCTCCACCCCTCAGTCATGTGGCAGGCAGCTGTACATGGGTTCCTGAAGTAGCCTGCAGGAACCAGGCCAGGTGAAAAGTACCCGTCCTCCAGATAGCAGGGATCTGTGCACTGGCCACTGATTGGTGCTTCTCATCACAGAGGCACAAAGACGCAGCCATTGGTTCTTTGTCTCTTCCTCCGTTGTTGCAAGCCTCTGCCCCTCTCTGGCTTAAGTGGCTTCTAAGGGATTTAAAGAGCCAGTGCCCTTTTCGCCCTCCCCCCACTTCATTTCCCCCTTTTCTTTCATTTTTGGGAGCTAGATAGTAAAGACTAGGACATTCAGAAACAACTGCATGTATGGGTAAGATCAGAAAGTGAGTGTATATGCCCAGGGAATAGCTCAGAAAAGACCTGAAAAGATATTAAGATTATACCTCAGGCTGATCCTCAGCATAGACAGTCTGAAGCAACACAAAACCAAAACAATAAACAAAAATAATATCAAAAAGCAGCACACCCTGGGGAAGGGGGGGTAAGAATCTGATTTCCAGAGTTACCCCTTTATTAGATTCAAATGTCCAGTTTTTAATAAAAATTCACAAAACATACAAAGAAACACGAAAGTATGGCTCATTCAAGGGGAAAAAAAATCAACAGAAACTGTCCCTGAAAAAAGATCTGATGGTTGTATAATAGACAAAGAATTTAAAACAATCGTCTTAAAGATGCTCAAAGAACCAAAAGAAGATGCGGAAATGTGAAGACAACAACGTGTGAATAAAATGGAAATATCAGTACAGAGGTAGAAAACCCAAGAAGAAAACAACAACAACAAAAATTCTGGAGCTGAAAAATTCAATGACTGAAATGAAAAATTCACTAGGGATTCAAAGGCAGATTTGAGCAGGCAGAAGAAAGAACCAGCAGACTTGGAAAACAGGACAATGGAAGTCATTGACCGAGGGACAGAAAGAAAAAGGAGCCAAGGGGCCATCAAGCATTGCAGATGTCCTGGACAGAGGGACAGAGAGAGGGGCGGAGAGAATATTTTAAGAAATAATGGCTGAAAGCATCCTAGATTTGATGAAAGACATGAATAGAAGCATCCAAGAAGCTCAAGGTATTCCACTAAGATGAACTCAAAGAGATCCACACTGAGATGCTTTCTAATCAAACCTTTGAAAGACAAAGTCAAAGAGAGAATCCTGAAGATAACAACAAAGAAAATAGGTATACTATAAACAAAAGGCAAGGAGTTTAAATATTCCATTACAAAAAATCAACCAAACACAAAAGAAGACAGTAATGCTGGAAATAGCAAAAAAAAAAAAAAAAAAAAAAAAAAGAAAAAAAAAAGAAAGAAAAAAAAAAAGCTGCAAGGCACAAAGAAAACAAATAGCAAAATGATGAAAATATGCCCTTCCTTATCAGTAACTGTTTTATGTTTAAAGGGATTAAAGTCTCCAATGAAAGGACACAGATTGCCAGAAAGAATAAAAACACATGATTCAACTATATGCTGTCTACAAGATACTAACCTCAGATCCAAAGACACAAATAGATAGAAAGTGGAAGTATGTAAAAAGATATTCCATACACATAATAACTAGAAGACAGCAGAGGTAACTATACTAATATCAGACTCAATAGACTTTCAATCCAAAAGGTTGTGAGACAAAGAAGGACATCATGTATAAATAAAAGGTTTCAATACAGAAAGAAGATATAATAATTATACACATGTATGCAGTTAATGACAAACCATCAAAAAATATGAAGCAAAAACTGACAGAACTGAAGGCAGAAACAGAAAGTGCTATAATAATAGTTGGAAATTTCAATATTCCACTTTCAATCCTGGAAAGAACAACTAGACAAGAGGTAAGTAGAGAAAAAGACTTAACACAATAAACCAACTAGATCTAACAGACATATACAGAACACTCTACCCAACAACAACATACACATTCTTCTCAAGGGCACATGGAACACCCTTGAGGAGAGATCATATGTTAGGCCACACATTAAATCTCAACACATTTAAAAAATAGATATCATGCAAAGTATCTTCTCCATTCACAGTGGGATGGAGTTAGAAATCAGCAACAGAAGTGAGATGGGAAATTCACAAATCTGTAGAAATTAAACAACATACCCTTGAACAATCAATGTGTCATCATCAAATCACAAGGGAAATTAGAAAGTTAGGTATGAATGAAAACAAAACTGCAACATACCGAAACTTTGGGGACGCAGCAAAAGCAGGGCTAAGGAGGGAATTTACAGCTGTTCGTGCTTACATTAAAAACAAGAAAGATCTTGAATCCACAACCTAACTTTACAAGTTAGGGAACTAGAAAGAAAAGAACAACCTAAACCCCAAGTTAGCAGAAGGAAGAAAATAATCAAGACAAGAGCAGAGATAAGCAAAATAGAGAATACAAAAATAATAGAGAAAGTTAATGAGAGTTGGTTCTTCGAAAAGATCAATAAAACTGGAATGGGGACTCACACACAAGTAGTCTGTCCCCAGAGTCCACACCCTAAGCCTCTGATCACGAAGCCCTCAACTGACGCTGGACTGTAGGTACTGCTATTTCTTCTGATTTCATGTTATCAATTCTGGCAAAGAATTCTAAGTAGCCTTGGTAATTTCAAATAAAGAAAAATCGGCCCTCAATATGGTTAAAGGATTAACATTGGGCCCTCAAGAAGGCAGGGGCTGTGTCTGACTTGTCACTTCTCTGGGACTAGGGCTTCGGTCAGTGTCTGCCATCATATGCACGTAAAATCCATGTTTGCTGGAAGGGAAGGTGGGAGAGAGGAGGAAGAAAAATGAAAGAAAAATAAAGGCTACTGAAAATGGGTTACAGGTATTGGAATAACCACTTCTCCAACAAAAATCAAATGAAGTTATAATAAATTACTTCACTGGGTCTTCAGTTATCTCTACAACGCAATCAGTAACAGTAACTACCCCATAGGGGTGCTGTGAGAATTAAACACCTAAAACATATAAAGTAGTTAGGAGAGTACCTGGTATATAATAAGCACTTAATTAATGTGGCTATTATATTATTCTTCATTTTAATATGAGGGAGGTTGAGGGAAATTATGGTGTCAGATTCACTAGACCATATAAACTATGTGTCTGCCCTTAACATTTGTTGCTTTTTAAAGTTTGGCATTACTATTATTTTCTAAATGTTTGTTTATTTTTGAGAGAGAGAGAAACAGAGTGTGAGTGGGGAAGGGGCAGATGGAGAGGGAGACACAGAATCTGAAGCAGGCTCTAGGCTTTGAACTGTTAGCACAGAGCCTGACGTGGGGCTCGAACCCACAAACCGTGAGATCATGACCTGAGCTGAAGTTGGACGCTTAACCGACTGAGCCACCCGGGTGCCCCAAGTTTGGCTTTATTCTTAAGTATACTGTATTGTTGTACTTGGTGCACTTGGCCTTTTTTCTTATTTGTAAGAGTATGATACATTACTGTCATGGGAAAATAGGGTTAATTTAAAATGCTGCTTTGGAGAAAGTGTGGCAAAAAATATCTACTTGAGTCAAGCAGGGAAGCCTTGAATGTTTCTTCCAATCCCATGTGTAATTCCGTTCATCTATTCTTTTGTGTGTGTGTGTGTGGCTTTTTTTCAAAACTTGTTTTATTTTTTATTTTATTTTTTAAAATTTACATCCGAATTAGTTAGCATGTAGTGCAACAATGATTTCAGGAGTAGATTCCTTAGTGCCTCTTACCCATTTAGCCCATCCCCCCTCCCACAACCCCTCCCAGAACCCTCAGTTCGTTCTCCATTCATCTATTCTTTCATCCCTCCCTCCATCTATCCATCCCCTGCACCCCCAAATCCATCCATCCAGACAGCATCCGGTTCTCTCTCTGATATCAGTAGTCTTTTAAAAGCAGCGTGTCAAGATTCAGCCTCACTTTCTTTGTGTGTGTGCAGAAGAGGGAAGGGAAGAAGCTAACTCACTTGTGAGTTAGCCTCAGGCTGCCACTTCCCACGTGAACCAGAACCTGTGGAGGAAGCAGCAGGCAAAAGACAGTCCTTCCCAGGAAGAAAAAAGAAAGCCAGCAACATGTTTTATTCAGTAAGAGCTGCGGTCAGTAAAATTAGCTTTGACTTGTAGGACATAAATTGTCAATCTTTAGAATATAAAATCATAACCAGGTTGATATCTTGAAACCTCTCTCACTGCCTTTACTTAGGCATAAATGCTTACTTTCTCACTTATTACTTATTTATATTTTCAATAATGGTCTAGTTATAGAATCTCCTTTCGAAAACATGCCTTTACTGTGCTGGTATAGATGTGAAGACACCATTTCATGTCTAATGAAATCTGTACAGAGTCTAGTCTGTTACTAGCCAAATAAATATTTTAGAACAGTTTTGGATGATGATTGCAACAAAATAAACCATCTTCACAGACTCTCAAAATATTGCTAGCCAAGAGACAAAGTAAATATTTAGGGATCTATGACTGTGCATATGACTATACACTGTGGCATAATTAGGGCAAACCATTTAAGGAGAAATACAACAAATTAAATTCCAAAATATTACAGAGGCATCTTTGTGTCCCAAGCAAGTGCTATTTCCAAATGCATCAGAGTGGTCATCTGAATGGAGTGGCCAAAATTGCACAAATATTTCTGGAGAACCTATTTTCTCATTTTCGTATTATTTAAGCAAGTTTTCTACTTCTCTACTCTAGCTGCCGTTCTCTCCTAACAAGTATTATGATGGCATATTAAAAGGTTGAATTTGGAGATGAAGTGATCACTCCATTGATGTGCTTTGATTTTAAATTCTTTCACTATTTGGTTTCCAGTTTAATATCACTGCTCCATTAAATGGCACTGGGTTTGCACACTCATGGGTACCTGCAAACAGGATTCGGGAGATCATTTATGTTAAAAATGATGATCACCTCAAATACAAAATTGAAATGTACAAAGTATAAGCAAGTGCTAGCAACTTCCATAACTGAAATTTAGTTCATTCACGTTGAGGGCAGATGGCTGAAATGAATTTCAATCCTTTAGAAGAGACAATAGTCAAAGATGTCAATTTTAGAAATAGTCATTCATTCCTGTGGTTTGACTGATTGTTATTAGACACTGGCATATAGAATTGGGTCAAAGAAAACCTTGAATCTATTTCAGGTACAAACTTAAACTCATGAGAGCCCATGAGGAGTTGGGAGGGATATTCCAAAAGGTCACGAGAAACCTAGTCTGAAGACTCAAACTCTTATTCTATTCTTAGAAATATCTTACCCTCCCCTCCCCCTTTATTTTGAGAGAGAGAGAAAGAGAGGGAGACAGAGGGAGAGGGAGAGAGAGAATCTCACACGTGCTGGGCATGGAGCCTGATGCGTGGCTCCATTTCATGACTGTGAGATCATGACCTGAGCCCAGATGAAGAAGAGTAGGATGCTTAACTGACTGAGCCACCCAGGTGTCCCCATTCTTAGGAATATCTTATGCTCTTTTATTCATGTCCGAAAGTGAACAAAAAGCCAAAGAATTATCCTCACACACATACGTATTATGCATAGGACAATTCAAATCTTTAGCTTTTTTATCTTTAATTGTGTATTTAAATAAGATGAATTAATGATAAAGGATAATAAGAAAACGGAGCCTCAGAGCCAAAAAGAGGAAGTATATAGATACATGTGAAAAGCCTATCAAATCAAGGCCAACTTTTGCTACTCTACTGAAGACATAACTTAAAACATAAATGAAGCACAGAAATCAATAGTATCAAAGATAATATACTCTCATCTGATCCACTGAATGACCTATGAGCTCCTAGCTTTTTAATACTTTATAAAATGCAGATCAATATTGGCACACAAAAAAGACTGTGAGAATTGTCCAGTTTATCTAAGCAATCTACTATTTTGGGGTGTGTTTTAGCTACCATGATAGCAAAGACAACAGATTTTTAAAAAAACATTTTAAAAAAGATGTTAAAAATATTCAAGACCTCATGCAAATGTGTTTCATTTGCTATTCTCCAAGAAAAGTTTATAACCTATTAATAAGAGGAAAGATGAAAGAAAGATGAAGATAGAAGAAAGAAGAGGAAAAAAGAGAAAAAAATGGATAGGTTGTCTCTTCAAAGTGTAGCATCAGATTTTAAACCTCTACCTTCCCTTGTTCTATGACTGATAATTTTTTTTTTCAGGATTTACACGCAGGTGACACTGATATTTGGTATTTAGAAGTATAATTCTTCAATATGTTAAAAAGATATTAATACATTGTTAAAATGAGTTGTACCCACTGTTAAATCTTGCCAGTAATTAAAATCCAAGAATAAAGTAAAACTAAAATAGAAATACTCCTGGTCTGAAATTTTATTCACTTTAGAACTAACTGTTCTCTTGGCTTTAAAATCAAACACTACAGTCCATAAATTCCTCAATGTATTAATATCCTTTGGGGACCAAGAGGCTCATGGGTTAAAGTCTTGCACAAGTTTGTGCAAAATGCATAAATCTTATACACGTGAAGTCAAAATGTTCTTTTTTAAAACTCCGTAATAAAGTTAAACTACGAGTGCTTACAATGTTAGTGTTCCATTTTTGGATTAAAAACACACACACACAGACACACAATTTTCCCTGTGGAATATCGTCTAACCCATTTATAACCTAAAGCATGTAATGGAAGAAAATCAAGTGATAACATTTTTAGCTAAATTGACTTTCCTTTGGAAATTTCCCTTGTAACTGATCTTATTTTGTAGCTCATATATTTTTCCTCTTAACTCTTTTATATTTCTACATCCATGATCATGACCCCGACTTCATTCAGAGTTTCTTCTGGTGTTACTATTTTCTTGACGCTTGTGAATCCGTCGATACTATTCAGGTATTAAGAATCCATCAGAACTATTATGCAATTATTATACATCATCCACAATATGTGTCACTGGGACAATACATTCAGAATTCACATTATGACATCTCCATAGGAAGGATTTGGGTAAGAACTGTGAAAAGATATTAAAATGGGTGCACAGAACACAGCTAAGTGCATTATGTACGGTGAGGACAATATCTGGCAGGGACAGCTGGCCCGGCTTCTCTTTTGCAGCCTCTGCTACTACAGGGCAGCTGTGAAATTTCATTCAGGCAAACATATAAAATATTCTGGCCGAAAAGAGCTTAGGGGATGACAATCCTTTTTAAACAATAATCCGCTACCTTTTATCTTAGGAAAAGGAAGCTAAATAAGATTCCCGTGAAATCATATTAAAAAAAAAATGCTTGATTCCATCAAAATGAGGGATTTGGGACAGCAGTCACCACCCAGTCTGCTTGTAGCTTCATTATGTGATTGGTGCTTTAGTGTATGTATATGTGAGAGCAGCTAAAAAGAGGGGATTTATAGTGATTACAATTGCCATAAGACCCAAAAAGTCAGTCTCTGGAATGATCCATTATCACTCTTCACTTCTTATGTGTATGTACTACTTTTTGAAAACAGTCTGCATATGCATCTAATGCTTTCAGCAACCGAGATCTTTATAAAACCTAACTTTTAAGCTTTTCTTACCATCAGCTTTCTGTACAAAGCTGTCTTTGTATAAAGTTGTCTGCTCCATCTAAAACTATATTTAAAAATCATTTTTGAAAAATACAACGTGTCTCTACTTCTACAAAATAATCCAAAGAAAAGAGATCTTAGCACCTAAGTTGCCCATCCAAATGTTAAACTAAAGACTTTCACAGAAATAGTTTCTCTTTTAATTCCATGCCAAGCCGTTGCAACGGTTAAGAAATCAGGGTTTTAAATTACAGAAAAAATTTGAGAGTTTTCCTAGTGAATGTATTCACAGTGAATACAAAATACCAAAAATACGGCTGACAAAAGTACTTTTAAGATTGGGGTGGGGGGCGTACGGAACAGAGTGACTCCTCAAGCCATTAACCCCATCCATTCCAGAATGAGGTCACTTATGTTAAGAAAGGTCATTTACATACAAACCTATGAGTACCATAACGAATGTTTACTTCCCTACCGAATCCATCAGATTTTCTCAGCGTGCAGGAAAAACTCTCCTCACCCGGCTCCTCTCAGTGTGGGAAGACAAGTGTGTGTATATATGCCACTTAGCTAATATAGACCCTAGGATCTCCACTCCTCTTAATCATGGCTGCACTGGCAGGCCAATGCCAGGCCTTCTTGAAATTATTTACGGAAATGGGAGCCATTCTCCCACTGAAGTTCAAGTGTATGAATCCAAGGGCATCTCATAAATAGCTTTTCCAGCGGAGAGATCAAGCTCTACCTCCCATGCACCTGCACTGTATACCCACCACTAGGAAAACAGGCCACCAAGGTCCTTTAACTGTCCATCCCCAGACCACAGCAGTAGCTGGTACATGGGGCATGTAAGATAGAACCTGGAGCCATTATTTGAAAAACAAAAAGCCCAGCTGCTGAGGTACAGTATACTATCTAAATGTGTACTATCTAAATAAGATCAACCTTTCAGTGATTAGTCATAAGCAACTTCTATTTGTAAAAAACGTTTATTTATTTATTTTGAGAGAGAGAGAGAGAGCACACGGGAAGGGCAGAGAGAGATGGAGAGAGAGAATCCCAAGCAGGCTCCACACTGTCAACGCAGTCTGACGCAGGCCTGCAACTCCCGAACCACAAGATCATGACCACAGCCGAAAGAGAGTCGGATGTTCAACCAACTGAGCCAACCAGATGCCCCATAAGCAACTTCTTTTCAAAAGTGCTGACTTTTAATTCAATATTATTAAATAAATCCCAAGTTCTTTGACATCTGAGTTATGATCAACATTAATGAAAATCTTTGGGTTTCCTAAGAAACTATGTCTTAATTTAGTTGCTAAAGATGTCATTTTGGCCTGTGTGTCTGCCCCAGAATTAATTAAAACCTTAGTCCTTCATGTTCTTTTTTATCTTTTTAAATTTTTTAAAAATGTTTTTATTTATTTTTGAGACAGAGAGAGACAGAACATGAGCAGGAGAGGGGCAGAGAGAGAGAAGGAGACAGAATCTGAAGCAGGTTCCAGGCTCTGAGCTGTAGGCACAGAGCCCGAAGCAGGGCTCGAACTCATGGAGATCATGACTTGAGCTAAAGCCGGACACTCAACCGACTGAGCCACCCAGGCACCCCTTAGTCCTTCATGTTCTTAACAACCATACAACCCTTTTGTTATTTGTGGTGGTTTGATATATACAGTCCTCCAGGAGGGTAAATGGGTGGGACTACAGGTATGTGCTATGTTTCTTAAAGAGCCAGAATCAGAAACTGGAAAAAAGGTTAGGTTAAGCCTGGAATTTCATTTTAATTTGTGATAGCAGATCTAATAAACAGTGCCCATATATCAGGTAGAAAGAAAAAATTAAAACCTCTGAGAGCCAGTTTTGCAGCAGTGCTTAGCATCCATGTGGACAAAACTTTGTGCACATAATGCCCCTAAGAGGGACAGAATCAGGTAGACTGCTTGGGAAGAAAGACACTATGAAATTGTGTTTACCATAAATGCCTGTCCCTGAGGTCCGGGGATATCAAATTTCTTGAAATATAAAGTTCCACCTGCTGAATGTGGGGTAGAACATGGTCAGTCTGGGAGGTGAGCTCTAGTCTCATCCTAACGTTTTCCATGAAATCAGCTTTGTAAAATGCCCCCCTCTCCCCATATTGGTATGTGATACTCCCATGAGTTTTACAGTTGCAAGGACCCTGGTCTCAAAATGTTGGGGACAGAGGAGCCATAACACTCATTGTGACTGTGATGGGGCAGTTGGTGCTGTTTCTGTTTGCTGAGATGCTGGGTAGCTTTAATAGGGGGAGAATGGCAGACAAATGGGTACACAGCTGACTGTACAACATTTAGACCACTCTTCCCTGCAGGACAGGGGGGCATTGGGGAGCACAGCCCCTGCTCTGACACCAGATCACTTGGTGGTAAAAGCCCAGCTGTGTTCCTTACAAACCGCATGACCGAAACAGATTGTGTAAATCCCTATGCTCCCAATGCTTCCTGAGTAACATGGGATTACAATAGTACTTTCTTCATTGGGTGTGGAAAAGATTAAATGAGACAACATGCAAAACCATCAGAAAAGTGCTGGGTATACAGAAACAGCCCAATCATTACTAGACAATTTTACCCTTATTAGCAACTACCTGGGAAGTTTCTAAGAATAATTTAAAGCAAAACATGAGTCAAATAATCAGAAGTGTTAAATTTAATGTCTACTAATTAGAGAGGCTGGTTTGCTAAGGGCAAGCCTTTTTCCTTTCTTTAGTTGAGAGTTTCAAGAAGCTGGGAAGAATTTATTCATGAGAATTTTCGGAGAACTGTATCTAGTTTATGAGCAGCATATTAAAATTTCTCTTTTCTTTTAAAGGAGGTAAAACTCGTGGCCTTGACATGCACAGATCTTAAGTGTAGAATTCAACAAATTTTAGAAATTTCCATGCTCCCAGAATGTTCTCTTTTGCCTTTTCCAGTCAGTTCTGACCACACCCCATCCCACCCCATGACGGGCAACCACTATGCTGATTTCTATTATTGTAGATTAGTTTCACCCGTATTAAATTTCATATAAACCAAATCATACTATATGTACCCTGTAGTGCCTGGATCTTTTTGCCTAACATGATGTTTCCAAGATGTATCTGTGTCATTGCATATATCACTAGTTTGTTCTTTATTTCTGCTGAATATTAGTCCATTGTATGAACATACTCAATTTATTTATTTTTCTATTGCCAAACATCTGGATTATTTTCAGTCATTGGCAATTACTTATACAGTTGCTATGAATATTCTTGTAAATATTTTTGTGGATATGTTTTCTCTTGGATACATAGAAGTGGATTTCTGGATCAAAAGGAAGATATGTTTAATTTTATAAAATTGTCAGTTTTGGGGCACTTGGGTGGCTCAGTCAGTTAAGCATCTGACTTCGGCTCAGGTCATGATCTCATGGTCCATGAGTTCGAGCCCTGCGTCGGGCTCTGTGCTGACGCCTTAGAGCCTGGAGCCTGCTTCGGATTCTGGGTCTCCCTCTCTCTCTGCCCCTACCCTACTCATCCTCAGTCTCTCTCTCTCTCTCTCTCTCTCTCTCTCTCTCTCTCTCTCTCAAAAATAAATAATCATTAAACAATTAAAATAAATAAATAAAATGGTCAGTTTCCCAAAGTGATTGTACTATATCACACTCTGATGAACAATGTAAAAGACTTCTGATGCACCATAACCTCATAAGTATTAGTGTTTTGTCTTTTTAGTTTTAAACATTCTCGTGGGTGTGAAATAGTATCTCATTGAGGCTCTTGCTTTTTTAAAGTCAGCCTGATAATCTGTGCTTTCAAATGGAGTTTTATTCTTTTTTATAGTTAATATAATTATTGGTCTGGCTAGATTTGATTTGCCATTTTTCTATTTCTCTTCTTCGTGTTCATCCATTATGTGATCAATTTTTCCTCCTCTCTTGCCTTCTGCAGCCTAAACGAATATATCTTAGAATTCCATTTAAATTTAGTTCTACATATTTTGTACTTTTTTTTTTTTTTTTGGTTGTTGAACATAATGTTCACAGGTGCTGAAGTCACTTAGGGTTGAAATTTTATCAAACAAGTTGTTAACTCATTACTGGAACTGAAATAATAACATCTGATCACAGCAACTTACTGCACTGTTATGGATCAATGTTAAATAAGGACTCCTATCCTTACTACCCAAGATACATTTAAAATCTTGTATCGTATCAAGCATGCAGTGTAAAACTAAGGTGAAAATTAGTCTTAATGGAACAGCAAGTCATTGAAAACCTATCTATTGAAAAAGACTGAGCTAAATTTAGTATCTAATGGATTAAACTCCTTTCTTTAATCATTATGTCTTTTAAATTAATTAATTAATTTTAATGTTTATTTATTTTGAGGAGAGAGAGAGAGTACACACACACACACACACACACACACGCACAAGGTGCGAGTGGGGGAGGGGCAGAGAGAGAGAGAGAGAGAGAGAGAGAGAGAGAGAGAAAGAGAAGCCGTAGCAGGCTCTGTGCAGTCAGTGCAGAGCCCAACATGAACCTTGAGATCATAACCTGAGCCAAAATCAAGAGTTGGACACTTAACCAACTGAGCCACCCTGCAGCTCTCAATCATTATGTCTTTTTAAAAATAGAATATCTTTTCTCTTTCTTTTTTTTTTCTTTTTTTCTTTTTCTTTCTTTCTTTTCCTTCCTTCCTTCCTTCCTTCCTTCCTTCCTTCCTTCCTTCCTTCCTTCCTTCCTTCCTTCCCTTTCTTTTCCTTTCCTTTCCTTTCCTTTCCTTTCCTTTCCTTTCCTTTCCTTTCCTTTCCTTTCCTTTCCTTTCCTTTCCTTTCCTTCTCTCCCTTTCTCTTTCCCTCTTCTTTCCTTCTTTCTTTCCCTCCCATCCTTTTTCCTTCCTTCCCTCCCTCCTTCCTACCTTCCTTGCTTCTTAAACTAGATCAGCGTATTATAGGAGAAATAAGCATTGGCAATTGAAACAAATATAAGAAAAATAGTACTTAAGTCACAAAACCTTGAGAATGATAACCAAGGTCAGTGGGCTCCAAACACACTTTGGCATGACCTTTACACATTAATAGGAGGCCTCTTTTTTCCATCCCCCTTGGGAATGTTTTATGGATTCTCTCCACTCGTAGACACCATACTCTGACCTCTCACACTTACTCTCCCCATGTTACTTTGTCTCCTACTACACTGAGACAGCAGGAAGCACAGATGAAATTCCCTCAACTTCTGCCTCTTCTCATCCATGCTGACTGATCCATCCCTACTTGAGGATACATCAAATACTCTCGATCATCTTTTAATTCCTTTCTTTATGTCTTCTTTCTACTCAACACCTATACCATGTAAATAGGCTCCTAAAATAAAACAACATAATTAACAAAAGAAGTCTCTACTTTCTTTTTCATTAAAACTTCTTGATAAGTAGCTTGTCCTTGTTGACTTCAAGTTCTTAATTCATAGACTTCTCAAAATCTATCTGGGGAGTGTGTAACTGTGGACTGTAGAACTGCTCAACCAATGCTAACATATTACTTAAACTAATGGTCACTTTTCTGTTCTTTTTTCTTTTTCTTTCTTCTTCTTCTTCTTCTTCTTCTTCTTCTTCTTCTTCTTCTTCTTCTTCTATTTTTTTAATTTGGCCTGTCTAGAGCATCAACCTAATTCACTACTTCCTCCTTGAAATTTCCTTCTCTTTGGTTTTATGATAGCAAATTCTATTGGTTTTCTTGCTATCTCTTTATCTGTCTTTGCAGTTTTCTTCACAAAACCTTGTGTTCTCCTTTCTGTACTGTGCCCTTTTCATTTTTATAGCATCCTTCTGTGATCTCATTCACTCTCATAAATTCAACTGTCATTTCTATGATGATGATGCCTAAATTTATATCTTTTGCTTGTACTTCTCAAGCGAATTTCAGATTTGCAGAGAAGAACGCCCATTATATATCTTCATTTGGATGTTCCACAGATATGTCAAAATCAATAAGCTCAAATTCAATTCATTGCCCCCCCCCCACAACCCGTCCTCTTCTGGTATCCCCCATTAAACAGCACTGTCACCCACCCAGATAACTAAGCTCAAGTCCTGGGAGCCATCTTAGTCACTTTGTGTCACATAAGTCACACATCCAATCGGGTATTAGTTATGTAGCTTTACTTCATTCAAAGTGTTTCTCATACCCATTTTCTCTTCTTTATTCCTACCGTCAGCCACTACTTTGGCTTCTCAGCATTTCTTTTATGGATTACTACTAGTACAATCTCCTAAGTAGTTTTCCTGGCCTCAGGTTCACTCCTTTCCCATTGTTCCCCACAACCCCATAATTTACTGTCAAACTGGTTTCCATACAACACCCAGTGCTCATCCCAACAAGTGCCCTCCTCAATGCCCATTCACCCACTTTCCCCCTCTCCCCCACCCCCCATCAACCCTCAGTTTGTTCTCAGTATTTAAGAGTCTCTTTAAAAAAATATTGATGCCTGAATCAGCTCCAGAGGTTCAGATTTAATTGGTGTGAAGAACAGTGTGACCATTGGGGTTTTTATAAGCTGGAATAATAAAATCAGATGAGAATAATCAGATAATTCCAAGGTACAGAAGAAGTTGAGAGCCACTACTCTGGATAAAATTTTACAAAAGCAACTCTTAATTCTAGGGGATATGCAAAATAACATTCTGAAGTATAAGAAATGTTCACTATTATGGCATAAATACTTACAATAGAGTTAGTGCTACCATGGAAAGTAGCCAAACGAAGCAAAAGATAAAACCAAATGTCAAGATACTTTACAGTTGTAGAGACAGAAAGTGATAGATATTCAATAGCCCGTCAAGAGGAAATAACAGTTTCCCTTTGCTTATGAGACTGTGATCTATGTGAAAGAAGTAGGTGAAAAAAACAGCAAGGGAAGGAGGGGAGAGAAATGAAAGATATGTTACTTTGATGATTTATGTATTAAAGTCAAAAAACAATTCGACTGAATGATAAATGAAACACTAGACACTTGATCTGTCACTAGAGACTAGGTAATAAAAATATAACCTTAGAAGTATTCTAGTGGAAAAGTCAGAATAATGTTGTAACACTTTATCTTTGGCTGAAAAGTCTTGGGGTATGTTCAGAAATAAGAAACTAACACGACCAAATCAGAATTTAGACCAGCCATTCCATAGTAGTTCATTCAAAGTGTATCTCTCTTAGCTTTGTGAAATCAACCACTTGGCAGATTTGTATCAGAATTAACTTGATCATGTTGATCATGTTCTGCAAACCGCTTAATGTAGCTATTTCAGCATCTCTGATGGGTGACACCACCTTTCTGACTCCAGGATGCAGGCTTTCAGGACCCAGGTTTAGTAAAATGCCCGGCAATAAGAAGAAATGAGAAGCACGGTACCACCTGCGTAACACAACAGTGCTCTCTGGAGTGCTGTTCCTTTAAAAGCTATTAGCAGCTAAGCATTTATATTCAAATATGTTTTTAAGTTATTTTTTCAACGTTTTTTTTTTTTAATTTATTTTTGGGACAGAGAGAGACAGAGCATGAATGGGGGAGGGGCAGAGAGAGAGGGAGACACAGAATCGAAACAGGCTCCAGGCTCTGAGCCATCAGTCCAGAGCCCGACGCGGGGCTCGAACTCGCGGACCGCGAGATCGTGACCTGGCTGAAGTCGGACGCTTAACCGACTGTGCCACCCAGGCGCCCCTCAAATATGTTTTTAAAAAGACACTCTATCAAAAAGAAGAACATTTAGAGGAGCCAAGAACAAATGCAGTTTTGGTACTTGGAGAAATCTCAGTCAACAAATTTTATTTTTATTTATTTCTTTTCTAAAGTTTGTTTGGGGCACCTGGGTGGCGCAGTCGGTTGAGCGTCCGACTTCAGCCAGGTCACGATCTCGCGGTCCGTGAGTTCGAGCCCCGCGTCGGGCTCTGGGCTGATGGCTCTGAGCCTGGAGCCTGTTTCCGATTCTGTTTCTCCCTCTCTCTCTGCCCCTCCCCCGTTCATGCTCTGTCTCTCTCTGTCCCAAAAATAAATAAACGTTGAAAAAAAAATTAAAAAAAAATAAAGTTTGTTTGGATATTTTGAAAGAGATAGTGAGAGCGGGGGAGGGGCAGAGAGAGAGGGTGAGAGGGCGAGAGAGAGAGAGAGAGAGAGAGAGAGAGAGAGAGAGAGAGAATCCCAAACCGGCTCCACCTTGCCAGTGCAGAGACTGATGCAGGGCTCAAACCCAGGAAGCTACCGTATCATGGCCTGAGCCAAAACCAAGAGCGGGATGCTTAACTGGCTGAGTCACCCAGGCGCCCCTCAGTCAGCACATTGTAAATAATAAAATCAAATCACAGGATTTTAGAGCTTACAGTAATTTTAACATCTGCAGTGTAGCAGAATGGCATGATTCAATCTGCCAAACTGAGCTGAATCCGGTTGCAGGCTTTCCTTCTTAATTAAGAGACCCTGCCATTGATTCAACTTGCAAACCTCTTTTCAGCGCTGGATATAATTTTATCCAGTTCGCATCTTGAAGACATTTACATTTCTATTTAGGTGGTGAGTGTCATTTGGAAGCAACCTAGTCAAATGCCAAAGAAGGCATTTAATAGTTGTACCTACTCTAATATATAGCTAGGTCATTCCTTGGAAATGTACTCCTCTAATAAGCTTTTGCCAGGATTTGAAAACCCAAAGATGTGATTTTAAATGCTTATAACCACTATCCACAGAAATACATACATTTAAAAAATACATCCTAGAAACCCCTTGATGGTGAATTAAACCTGAATTTCTGGAGAAACCAAGGAGGCTGAAAGGATCTTAAATTAGATTTTGAACATAAACACAGCGTAGCCCTGTAGTTTGGAGAATGCATGCCAGTGATTCAGACACTCCTCAATGACACAGGAAAATCGATGTGTTGTGATTTTCATAGAAAGGATAAGATGGAAACTACTGCATAATTACATGGGAAAAGAAAATAAATTCCATTTCCAAATACTTGCAAGTATCATCAGTTGTTAGAGAAAAGGGAAAACAATACAGTAGGAGTAAGCGAAATACTTTAGAGTGGCATTTCCTGTTCGAAGTTTGACTGTAAGAGAACAGCCATACTGAGAGGCTGTATTAAGGCCCAAAAGACTCATACCCCAGGTCTGCCACGTACTGGCCATATAACCTTTCTGTACCTTTGTTTTCTCAGCTAAAAAATGGAGATAATAATAGGAACAACTCACAGGGGTGTTGTGTGAATTATACGAAGTAATAAATGACAGCATGTAGAATGGGGCCAGGAACATAGTAAACACTCAACAAATATTTCTTTTTCCTCTTCTTTTTCTTCTCCTCCTCCTCCCAACTATTTGGAGATCGTTGTATAGTTGGAGATAAAAGGTCATGTTTATACTCGCTCTTCTGAGTTTTTGTATTCTATCACTTACAATGGTCAATCAATGTTATACACCTTACTAAGGAGGCCTATACTCATTAGATACCATTTTCTTTGTTTAGGTTTGTTTACACGTTCTTTTCTCCAAATTATTCTTAGGTCTTAGAATTTCCGCTCAACCCATAAGGCTAATAAAACTTTCCTAAACCCAAAACTATCTTGAAACTTCCAGAAGCTCTACCTAGTCTTACTCTAAATGTAGCAGGAAACTCAATTCACAATTGAAGATTCATCAAGAGTGATTTAGCAGACTGTAACTCAGTTTGGGTCCTGTGAATGAGAAACCCTGTTGTGTGCCTTTGGTGTCCAGCTGCTCAGAAGTATTTTATACTTTCATATCAAAGATGAAGGAAAATCTCCTGGAAAGTGAATGTATAATCATGTCAGCTGTGGATTCCACTAGAAAATCAACTATTTTAACCCACAGAAATGTCCCAGAAAGACTCAGCCAAAGTAATCCAATATCTAAAGCCAGCATCATTGGCTTCTAGCTACATATTGACTATTTTGAAAAATGTCACCCTTTTTCATCAAAAACCACAGATCTCTAAATTAAAATGCTTCTTAAAACCAGCCAATTAAATTAAATCAAGAAATAAAATGAGCTAAATTTCTTTGCAACAATATATAGCAATTTATAAAAATTTATTAACTTGCATTAAAAAAATTAACAAATGTGAGAAAACACTTAAATTAGGCATCCTTTTTCATTATTACCTCCATTTTGCAAAGATGTTAACCTGGATGTGGAGGGGCTGGACAATTCTGAATTCTATTCTCAATATGTTTAATCAACTAATCAAGTTAGATTTAAAATGGCAATCTTTCCTGCATCTTCAAATTCTGTAAGATAAAAACAATGATAAGTCTGCTATCTTGATGAAGGTGCTATAAAAAGTAATGTGTAATTTCCCTTAAGCACCGCTTTGCAGGAACATTTATCTTAATACTGGCCAGGTTGGTCTGCTCCAAATGTACTTTAAGAAAAAGTGCCCTATAAACAATCCTAGACATGGAAAGAATACCAGTATATAGACACAGTTAAAGTCTTATTGTGATATTTTGGAGTCCTGATGGATTCATGGCTGCATATTAATGATCTAAATATCATCTGAAAATCCATCAGTCAACTTCTCCAGTATGACAGAAAAGAAAAAAAAAAACACCTTACATTTACATCAGGAATTTACTCCACTTGGTTTCTCAATATCATAAGGTATTCTAATGCACTGCTTTAAGAAAATCTTCAAAGTTTTATGATTCCTTGATGCATTCAACAAAACTAAAGATTTTCCTTAGGATAATTGGTAAGATTCTAGGGAACTACTTCCCAAAGTGTATTTTGCAAAGCATTAAGTCCATGAGATGCAACTTATAAAAAGGTTTTATGACCAAATAATGGAGAAATGCCAGATACTAAATCTTTACTGCCATCTTGAAATTTCTTTAGAATACATGTTCCCCAAAAGCAGGGAATTTAGCTAAATCTCATTCACTTATCATGGATCCAAGCCTGTGACAATGCCCTCCAATTAGCAGGCATCCAGCAGGAATTAATGAATGAATAAATGAATGAACATTAAAAGCTTTGAACAGCTCTCTAGCAAAGAAACCTCTTTCATTTCCTTTCACCCAGAGTATCTCATACCTATTTGATCACAGGATTTTTTTTTCTGTTAGCACTACAGAATATTTATTCTAAATAATTAGAATATTAAAAAGAAAAGAGACAGCATAGAAATAATATAATAAACACACATGAAACTACTACCCAAATTAATAATTAAATGTAACAAATACAACAGAAGCCTCCTGGCGACTCCTCCTCCAACTCATTTATCTCCCACTTCCCTCCCTCAAAATAACATAACACCAAATTTAGGACTTATGTTCACATGAAACTAAACAGCATCCTGTTCTGAGTAATTCTCAACTGGGGGATTGCTAAAGGCCCTTCAAGTGCTGAGATTTTAATTTATTTCTAGCAAGTATATACAGGCAAATGGTCATCCACTTATAGCATTAATACTATGCTAATTAATACTAAAAGCTATCCACTTATAGCATTAATACTATGATAAGTAAGAAATGAATGAAATAAAACACTATTATACAGACACAAGACAATGGAGAATTGATGTAATAATGATATATATGAAGAGGCTAAGCAGCTTATCTTTCAAATGGATTGATATGAAATTAAAGATGCATACAGTATGTATCTTATCCTACAGTGACCTAAGAAAACATAGATGTATTTTTGTTACTTAACCTGGACTAATTTAGAAACTAATCTCTACAATTACTTAAAAAAAATCCCTAAGAATGTATACATTGGATTTCAACTTACAAAATCAGCTGGGGCTGCAAAAGTAAAACTGTGTCTAGATCAATGTCACAGTAGGGCTGCTAAGAAGAGGCCCCACCTCCCCCCCCCCCCCCGCCACTTCCTGAGTTGAATAAACAGTTGCTGATAAAAAAATCTCTTTTATCAAGATCCAGCAAGCTATGATAGAGAAGCACATCTGAGCTAATATAGTTTAATACAAAAAGAACTGTTTTTAAAAATTTTAGGCAATATCTTTCACAATCTTATTTTGGTAAAACTTTTCTTCCTCAAATTTTTAAGTATCAATATAGGTTTCTCTAAAAATTGTCTTAGAAAAACCTGAAGTATGCAACTACTTAAAAGTTCTTTTTTGCATGTTTAATTTTTGTCCCCTGCTTGACATAAGAGACAAAAGGGCCTATAAAATATATTTCCATATTGGTCTAATTCTTAATTTTATTTATAAAGGATGTTCAGTAGTCAACTTAGAGAAAAAAAAAAGAAAACATTTGAACCCAATACCTGCTCTGTGTAGATACTCAATACACAATTAAACCAAGGAACAGTACACGAAAAAGGAGAACAAGGTGCGTGGATAAGTTTTCACGTTATAATTGGTCATTGGTATCCTATAGTTTTATAGGCAAATATGAGGATTGGAATTTCATTCTACCATTGAAACCATTTCAATTTTCAAACCACCCATTGAATTCTCCCCATGTTAAATACCAACAGGGAGTGAGATATAATCTCACTGTGTATTAGAAGCCCACAAATCCTTTCTCATAATATAAATGAATGAAATGACTTAGCATCTGAAAATATTTATAAAAGAAAAGCATCAATTCCTACCTCCATTATCTTTTAGATGTAGTGCTATCTTGGTATCATCTGGAAGAGAAATTCAAAGTTACTGTAACAAAAAAATTTTTAGTGGGGCATAAATATTATGATCAGTCATTGTCTCCTAATGCTTTCTCAGAGGAGGATTCAAACCTCAAAAATACTTCACAGGCTATATAACAATCCAAAACAATATGTATTAAAATGCAGCACTGGTTTCAAAAGCAATAAAATGATTTAGAAGCTTCCTCATCTCATTTTATCACTTTACTCTAGTTAACTTTTAATATCCAATTAAATTTCAATTAAAAGTAAAAGTTTCAAGTTTAATTTATTATTCAAATGAAAGCCAGGTTTATGACCATAAATAAGTAAGAGTATTTTTTCTCCATCAGAGCCTACTCTTGGCCAACTGGTCTCACATTTCTCCCTAGTGGCGTCATTTAGAATAAGTGGTTATATTTTGGCTAATATACCTTCTTCCCTCAATGAGTTGTCCCACGCATCAATATTCTCTTGTAGTTTTGTCTTCCCTGACAGAGGAAATGTTTTCCAAAGACAATTTCTTTGACATACACAGTGTCCCTCTACAGATTATAGACCAACATATTTTACTGACTGTATTCAGGTAAATATTAGAATTGCATATAAATAGAATTATCTATTTTCAGAATCTGAAATCACTGGACATTTTATATGCATTTTGCCTTTCTCTCCTGTGACTGAAATGTTGAATTCAGTTACGACAAAATTTACCGATATAAAAGGAAGTCTGTATTTCTTTTCTATTGAGGACAAGTAGCCAAGATCACTAATGAAATCTAAGTCTTAAGAAAAGGTGCCATACGTTACAAGAATCCCAGCACATATTTTTCTTCTGTAATAATTTTGTCTTTTCCCCTTTAGAAGTCCTTTAGAAATCCAGTTTGCCAAAAGATAACTTTCTCTCTAGAGAGCTACTCCAGTACATGTCAATACAGTGACTTTCCCCTCCTTCAGAAAAAAGCAAAAATATCTAGAGCACCTTCTGTGGGCAGACTGGTGGGCAGCTGGGATGTCGCTGCTCTTCTGGTGGTTGTTAAGACCCTGAATTTTGTGGTTGTTGCTTGTATAGTTGTGGTGGTTTGAGAAGAACTTTCCATTGGCTCTGTGTTCTCACACATCTTCTCTTTTGACTGATAAGAGAAACAAATAGGAAAACAATTTAAGAGTGATCACACATGTGTTTAGAAAATTACATCAAAGAAGTTGGGCTGTGAAGCATTAAGGGCTTTCATATCAAGATGAGGAATAAGTTATTCTTATAGAGAACAATATTTATAGATTTTAATAATTTACAAAGTATATAAAAGATGAGAAAAAATCGGATGTAACAAAGCATTCCCAGCTTCAGATATTTGGATTTCATCATTTCTGTTCTTAATCTTTCATACTACTATTCATCTTGCCCTAAATCTTATATCAATCTCTATATAAAAGACATGATGTCATGAGGGAGAAGTTCATACAAGAAGAAAAACATGTTCATACAGATAAGAATTAAAACATGCTTGGGTATGTGAAGAAGGCGCTTCAAACCAATAATGCCAAGTTCTAAAAATTTGGTAAAGTGCTCCATATTCCCTTATTGTTTCAAAACTAATCCACCATACATTGAATGAGTATTTAAATTTTTTGTTTTCTATTACAAAATATTCAAAATCACCCAAACAAAAGATTGGATGGCCCTCATGTAATCACTTAGCCTCTTTCTCCCTAGCAGAGCTAGACTGAAGACACCAGGAAAAGATACATATTTTATTTTTATTCATAGCCCACCAAAATAAATCCTACAACATTCACCAGCAACAATTTCCACCACCCAAACTTTTATGGTTTAGAAGCTGGTGTTTCTCTCTCAACCTCTTTGTTCTCCAAAGGACGTCAGCCCTCTGGTAGGGTCTCAAGTAGAAGATAATCAGTCTGCACATGGGTGGTACTCACCCCACTCTAGAAAATTATTATTAAAGAAATTCCTTTCTTCAACTTCTCTTGTCATTAATGAAATACAAGGCACTTATTACTAGTTCAGCAGGAGTTCCTGAGATGGCTTCCTCTTTTACAAAGGGTGAGGTACAGATTTGTTCTCCACTGCAATTCCCAATATCCTAGCGGTCATTCAATCTTCAACCGTCGGTTCCCACATCTTCTCAGCCCCAGTGACCTAATGATCTCCTTGCTAGCTCCACATCAGCTCTTGCCCCCACAGTCTGGCCCTCAGCTGCAGTTGGAGATGGTTGCGTTTTGAGATCGTAGATCCAGTTGTCCTCTTTCCAATCTCTCCGTGTATGTGCTCACTCAGATTCTGCTTCTCCTTTGACTATGCACAAAGTCCAGTCTCCTATTTTTGCATCACTTCAACCTCTCTTTTCAATTTCTTCACTTATCTTGCCCCGTTTTGTCTGTTCTCCCACAGCACCCTTTCAGAAAAAACCCCAATACTAAATGGAGTAAAAACCCTGCCTTTTCCTTGCCTGCAACAAAGCCATGAGCAGCTGGAGAACGATCACACAGCCTCTGACTGGGAGCTCCGTAAATTTACCTCCCGCCACCTCAGTAGGCCTTCCGTGCTGCCTGGCAACTCTGTCCTACTTTGCTGGTCTCTTCTCCCATTGTCCTCTGTATCAATTTCAAACCCACTCCACTCTACCAAAAACTATAATGCCAGTCCCAATCTTACTCCATGGGCTCACCTTTTATTTCTTTGATAGGAATCATAAGCAAGAATTCTCTACATTTCTTTACAAATCAGCATTCTTGCTCGAATCTGTACTGACCTACCCCTCTTCCTTTCTGTTATAATGGAAGAGGCTCAGTATTTATAGCTATTCTCTCAACCTCTACTGTGGCCCAACTCAGCCCACTTTTCTCAGGCATTGTGAACTTGCTCATTTAATACAATCCTTTCTCTTCAATGTTTACAATCTTGAGTTTTCCACTGCCTTGTTCCCATTAGAGTGTAAGCACACTCAAGCATGTCCAATCTTACTTTAAAAACTCAGTCCTCCTTCTCTACAACACACCCTGACATTTCCCCACTTTCCCTTCCATTCAGTCATCTTTCCAGAGAGATTGGTCTGTCCTGGTCTTCGCAGACTCCCACTTTCCCCACTTGTAAGAATCTTGTTTTTACTCAATACAACTTACTGGAAACTTCTCGTGCTGGTGGTCCTAATATCTTCTTATGCATGAAATTGTCTATATTCTTGATATCTCATAGCAAGGGGCACACCTGTCCACTTCCCAGGGTTCTGTGACATTTATCCTCGCCAGTCTTCTGAAAGGTTTCTAACAACTCCTTTATTTCCTTTTACTTCTGTCTCCCTGTCGTGTGTTGGTAGTTCTTATGGATCTTTCCTGACTAATCTCTTTGCTATATGCATTCTCACTAGCAATTTCCACCACACCCATGATTTCAATTCACATCTTTATATTAATTTACATAAATCCATACCAACATTACATACGTCTCTCTTGGATTTCTGACCCAAATATTCATCTATTGACTTAACATATGCATGTGGATATCACAGACATCTCCAACTCAATAAGACTGAAATGGAACTTGCCACATATTATTCTCCTCCTGTGTTTCTATTGTAAAAGAATACTATTAGTAAACACCCTGATATTTAAGGTAACATCCTGGAATTGTTTTGCTCAGACCACTAAAGGCAGACTATGGACTCTAGATGGTCTTCCTTCTATAAAACAAGGAGATTCTGGATAAAATACGAATTTTAAAGCATTACTAGGATTTGCAGGACACAAAGGAAATCTCCAAGAAAACCTTTCTATTGTCTCTCTCCCAAAACAAAATAAAGCAAAAGCTGTGTGCAATGGAGTAGGAGTAATATACATTAGACAAAGTAAAAGACTAGAATTTGCCTATAGGGCAAAACATGTCAAAAATAAAATATTTCTCCAAGGAGATCAAGTCTTGTGCCAGCAGTAGATGGGGGAGATAAATCTAAACCTCTCCTCACATATTAAATAGGGACATATGCTATCCCCTAAAACTCTCAGGTTCTCATCATCAAACATTCTTTGGTAGAAAGTACCATCTATTTAGGTCCTAGGGATTCCCATGGAATAAAATCGAATAAAAATGCAATTCTAACTAAAGGACACAAACAGAAACACAAAAAGAAGAAGCACACTCTGACAAAGTTAGCAAAAACAATGAGCAATGTATTTAAACTATGAAAATCTTTAGATATTGTGATCATCCAATAGAAGATAGACAAAAAATCATATATGAAATATTTTAAGGAATGAAAGGTAAAGTTTAAAAATTAACTAGTAATATAGACAATAAAAATGTCTTGGCAGATTTAATAAAATGTAAAATTTAAATTTTAGAAATGAAAAATACATTTTTTGCAATGACTACTTCAATGGATATGTTAAATAGTGGATCAAAAAAATGAAGACAGATTTAATAAACTGGCGAACTGATCTGAAGAAACTCCCCAGGATGCAACACAGAGAAATAAAAAGATAGATGATATAAAAGAAGAGGTTAAAAGATGTAAGGAAGTGATAAGAAGGTAACTCTATCTCCAAAGAGTTCAGAAGGTAAAAATAAAGAGGATGGAGAAAAGTCTGATTGAATAGTACTTAGTAAACTTGATACCTGATCGGTTAGAAAACACACATTCTTCTAGAGAACACGCAGATAATTTGTACAAATTGTCCATGTACTATTCCATGAACAAGTTCCAACCAATTTTAAAGAATCAGTATCATACAGAATATGCTTTCTGACAATAATTGAATCAGTAATTCGAGGTCAACAATAAAATAAATTTTAAAACTTTTCACAAATTGGAAATGTGCTATAATTCATAATTCAATGTAAATCCAATAAACATATTAACATGTTGATTGATTACAGATCTGGACATACTGAGTCTAAATTTATTTGAAGAACAAAAGTCCCCTAATAGTCAAAATACTTGTGAAGAAGAAAAAGTAAGACTTGTCCTATAGATAGCAAGATATCTATAAGATGATGATAATTAAGACACCGTGACATTAGTTAGGGTATTGACAAATTGAGGATTAGAAGAAGAGAGCCCAGAAACCAACTCCCTGGTTATGTAGAAACTAGGAAAGAGGTGGCTTGGCAAGAAATTGCCAAAAGGAAGGACTATTCAACACACAGTGCTTGAAATTATCTATAAAGGGGAAAGCTCCTCACAAAATTGGATTCCCATTGTATATCATACATAGATACCAATTCCAAATAGAATAAAGACTTTGATGTAAAAAAAGATAAAGCTTTAAGGTATTTAAGAGAAAAATGCATGAAAAATGACTATGAAATTTGGTAGGAGAGGGCTTTTTAAACAAGATACATATACCCAGACGATAAAATAAAAGACTGATTAATTTGACACCTTAGATTGAGAATAGATGTTAACTAAATAAAATAATGAAGAAAATGAAGAGAATCCAAAATCTGGGGACGATATATATACCTAGAGATACTAGCTAGAGCAGTAACACAGCAGAAATAAGTAAAAAGCTATAAAGAATAAGTAAAAAAGGAATAAAGTAAAAAGGTATAAAAAGTAATAAGCAAAATTCTTTTATTTATAGGTGGTAAGATTGTTTAAGTAGAGAGCCACCAAGAATCTTGATATGTATTTTTTAAATTAGTAAGATAATTTTATAAGGGGGCTATATATCAGATGTATTATGTCTGTTACATATAATCAATGGAGACCTATGGTCTAGAATAAAAAGAAAAAGATAACTACTCAATAGAAAAATGACAAAAAGACATGAACAGGAATTTCACAGAAGAGGAAAGACAGAAGAAGAAACACAGAAGCCAAAAAGAATATGAAAATAGATTCAACTTCGCTGATAATTGGTGAAAGACAAATGGAGTTCCCAATAAGATACCAAATTAGATAGCGAGTAGATCTGCAAAAATGAAGAAGTCCGACAAAATCAGGATCGTAGCGACCATGAAATAATGGGAACCTGTAAGAGTTCCAGCATTGTGCTGGTCGTGTACATGGACACACTGGAAAAAAAATTGGCATTATCTTTCAAATTTGAACATTTGTCTGACTCACATTCAGTGATTCCACTTTTGGGAACATTAGAGAAACTTGTGTACATTTGACTTAGGAGACACGCACAAGGTGCTTTTGTCAGAGGAAAAATCTTGAAACAAATGTCCATAAGACTGAGTGAAGAAAACATGATTGTGAGAATATAAGCTTCAGGAAGGCAGAATTTGGTGTTTTGTTTTGTCAGACTATTTTCTTACCATTCCATTCCAGTACCTAAAAAAGTGCCCGTGACATCATGGGCACCCAATAAATATTTGGTAAGTGAATGAATGACATATTAATACCATGGAATATATAGCTATAAAAGTGAATAGATCACCATCACGGGCACCAACAGGGATAAGTGTTATAAAACAAAATTCTGAGTGATAAGTTAAAGATTCCAAATAGCTTTATTTATTTTTAATAGGGAAGGGCACAGATGCAATGGAGCAGAACAGACAACCAGCTTCCTAGTCACGGATAATCTAGTTCATAAATTGGGTAGCATGATCCTGGGTATTCATTTTCTTACTGTTTTTCAAAGGTACATTAATGTTATAAAATGTTAAAAAGATATTCTAAAAGCAAAGGATAACAAGAATTTTAAAACACGTTCACGGTCCTCATTTCCATTCACCCAACCACCTTCGGATCCTTCCACCACCCCAGCTGTGGTCACCATGACCCTTCCCACTGATTTAGGCCAGATCATCAGCATATTTGGCTGGGTTATAGCTACAGTCAATTTATCGGCCTCCTGCTTCAAGTTATCATTCGCCCCATAGCTAGGGTGATTCTTCCAAAAAGGCCTGATTAAAATCCTTTCCCTTGCCATTATTTTTTAATGGAGGTATAATATATACATATAGCATTATATTAGTTTCAGGTGTAGACCATAATGATTTAATATTTCTATATGTTGTGAAATGATCACCACAATAAGGCTAGTTAACATCTGTTGCCACATATAATTACAAACTTTTGTTGTTGTTGTGATGAGAATTTTTAAGATTTATTCTCTTGGCATTTTCAAATGCTCAATAGAGTATTATTAACTGAAGTCACCATACTGTACATGACTTCCTCAGGGTGTATTTATTTTATAACTGGAAGTTTGTACCTTTTGGGCCCCTTCTCCAATTTCATCCACTCAACCATCAATCTGTTTTCTATCCATGATGGTTTTTTTTCCTTTGGTTTTTGTTTTGTTTTGATTCCACATATAAGTGAGATCATATAGTATTTGCCTTTTCTGACTTATTTCACTTAGCATAATGCCCTCAAGGTCCATCCATATTGTCACAGATGGCAAGATTTCCTTCTTTCTTTATGGCTAAATCATATTGCCGTGTGTGTGTGTGTGTGTGTGCGTGCGTGTGTGTGTGTGTGTGTGTGTGTGTGTATTCATACGTATATGCCACATTTTCTTTATCCATTCATCCACTGATGGACACTTAGGTTGTTTCCGTATCTTGGCTATTGTAAATAATGCTGCAATGAGCATGGGGTGCTATTATCTTTTTGAGTTAGTGTTTCCATTTTCTTTGGATAAATACCCAGAAGTGAAATTGCTGGATCACATGGTAGTTCTATTCTTAATTTTTTGAGGACCCTTCATAGTTCCCTTGCCTTTAGCATAAAGCCTAAACTCCTTCAACTTGTCATACTTGGGGGTCTGTTGACCTCGCCAATCTCATCTCTCACCACTCCTCTTCTTAGCTCTATTAACCTTCAGGCATCATCTTGAATATCTCCTCCTCAAGCAATCCTTCTCTTATGTTACTTAACAAGACCATGTCCTTACAGTTACTCTCTACCCAGGTCATTCTCTAAAAGCAGTCCTTGGTTCAGTGGTCTAACTACCTGTTGGACACACTTCTTCCATTTTTACATTATTGGTGCTTAGAACAGTACATAGTAAGTGCTCATATTAGGATTTGTACTTATGGAGTAAATTTATCTCATAGGATCAGAAAGATTTAACTCTAGTTTTAGGCACAGAAGATGGACTGCAGTTGGTAGCTTTGTTTATTCACCTGTAAAAGAAAGTTAGAATTGCTCACCATAATTAAATGTATGTAATTAATGTAATGTAAATGACAATTACATAATTGAAAGGAAACACTGGATATTAAAAAATGTACTTGACTCTGAGATACTTGGGAATAGGGGGTCATTTTTAAAATTTTTGTAATTTCAGTGCTCAGCACATTCCACAAAACATACTTAGGATATATTCAGGGGTGTTTAAAATAAGATGGATTCTTCCTATTTCCTTGGTTCATGGTGGGCAAGAAAAGTAAGATGCCTGAATTACACTTTTGATCTTTGCACAACTACAGCTATTCAACTGCCATGTTTTAATGGAGGCAAATGTGATTACATGAAAGAAACATCAGTTGGAAAATACAACTATGGCTCCAGGAATCTATTTTCATTTTGAATGATGTTGCTCTGTAAGTGAAGTGAAATAGATAGATTAGTGTATGTCACTATAATCCCCCAAATGAATGTCAAAGAGTTGATGAAGGCTGTGTTGGCAATACGGCACTTAAAATTCAAGTATATTCTCAAAGATGTTTGTTTCAGGATATTTATAAGACATCATTATAAAACCTTAATTTTTAAGAAAGGCTTTAGTAGCCATTGGTCCCCTAACAGTTTAAAGAGAGCACTTTGACATGATTTGCTTTCCTGAATGAGAAAACGTGTATAATTGCTAATAATCTTCATTCAAAATTCACACTCTAACACTTAACACAGGGAGAAAAAACAAGTACTTTTCTTTGTGAACTTGATAGGATATCTTTATAGGACCTGAAATGACAATGTAAATGCAATTCACTAGAAAATTATGAACAGGATAAAATTGTTTCTGCAATTGCATGCACTTGCTTGAATCGTTTCATTGCATCATTGTCTGTATCATGCTTGCCTTGGAGTTACTGTTTCCATGTTATACCATTTCCAACTTATATTACATCAATTTGCTGCAATCAGTCTTTTCCTCCATACCATCAGTTTTGTTATTTGAGCAAAAAAGATGAACAATGGCTTCCGAGATCTTAGAAAAGCTGCAAGTGTTTAAGAGAACTGCCTTTTGCTTGTGAGATTCAAATTCTGGTTCTATTTCCTAGCCACACACCTAACTCTGTTCCCTCAGGGCTTCCCTCCCCACCCCCTTCCCTCACCCCTCCCTCTTCTCCCCTTGGTAACATGGGGCCAATAACAGCTCCCAGGAAGGGAGCTCTCCCTTGTCACAGGAAGGGTAGGAGAATCAATCGAGATAATACATGTAAAGAGATAAGCCCAATGTGTGGCATATATTAAGGACCCAACAATTGCTGGATATCTTTGTTAAATTAGATGCCGTTTTCATTAAGATGTAGCGACCCTATAGGACAGCTTGGTCTCAGGAATCCTGTGGTTATAAAGCACATGTACCTCTTCAGGGCATCCACTGTCCACCCAGTCCTGCCGATGGCGGTCAAATCCACTGGAACATCTTTGGAGAGGACGCAGTGTTCAGAAAAGAAAATATGGGGTGCGGAGTGCAGGGCAGAAATTAAAAGAAAAAGATTGGCAAGTTAGTTAATTCTCCAATTTTCAGTTTAGCATTAACATGAACTTTCTTCTATAGAGCTGTTAACTGGAGTAGCAGTTAGGTATTTACAGGGTGGTGAGTAAGGACTCGTTCCTCAGGTAGTTGTGCAATTAGGATCACTCATGGCAGCAAATTACTCCACTGATGCCCACTACTCTGTGCAGAACACCTGGGTCCCAAGCAAAGGTAAAACCAATTGCTATTCTATGAGGTTAGTTTTCTTTTCACTCATATTTTCTTTTTCTCATCATCAAAACCAATGGTTATACACAAGTTTTTTGCAGGCATCATTTTTTTAGGATTTCAGGTCTTTTTATCTGTTTTCTCTAAAAAAGTTTTTTTTTTTTTAAATTTAAAACCCACAGTCATGCAAACTCTCTACTGTGCAGTAAAGGATTAACTCAGCAGGTTTGGGGTGTTGAAACTCTCACATTCCAAAGAAAGAACTGACCCTTGTCTGGCTCCTGGGAGAAAACCTCTAAGCCCTTGGAATATCCCACCTGATAAGAGTGTCTTTGTATATCGTGGGTCTTGGATTATGCAAGATAGTTTATTCTAACAATATGATTTGTGTCTGTTTTGATTCACCTGGAGACGGGGGCCATGCTGTATCAACATGACCTCGTGGAGGGGCTAGAGACTAGAGATGAGGATAGTCACAAAGAAATTCATACCTGCATGACCGACCTCTGTAAAAACCCTCGGCACCAAAGCATAGGTAGGCTTTCTTGGTTGGCAACACTTGGATGTGTGTTTTCACAAATTGCTGCTGGGGGAATTAAGTGCCTTCTGTGCAACTCCACTGGGAGAAGGCAACCAGAAGCTTGTCCCTGGTCTCTTGTGGACTCTACCCTATGTGTCTTTCACCTGTATTGATTTTAATCTGTATCCTTTTGTTATAACAAATGGGAACCTTGAATATAACAGCTCTTCAGAGTTTTGTGAGTCCTTCCATTGAATCAGTGGACCTGAATATGTTCTTGGGAACTCCTAAAAACACTCCAATTAGGTCTTCTCTAAAAGGTCGATTTCAGCAAGCACTGGGTTAATAAGATTTTGTTCACTCCTACTGTCTTCCTTGACTGGAATGATTTTCTGCCCTCTTTGTCCATTTGTTTTTTTTAAGACCCAGAAATTACTATGTGGTGCCCATTCTGATAAAGCTTCAAAATTGCTGTGATCACATTTTACTTTTATTATTTAACTTTTCCCCTTTATATAAAATTTCATGTGCTTATGTATTATTTACCAAACTTGATTGTGAACATTTGAAAGCTAGGATTGGTATCATATAAAATCATACCTACTATATCTAAAACATAATTTCTTTTCATATTAGAAATTCAAAGTATTTTTGCTAGTCTGTTAAAATTAAGGATTTGCATAACCCCTGAATTTCAATATCTATGTATACATTTATATATAATATATATGAATCCCTATTGATAAATATTAACATACATACTTATACATTTTTCAAAATAAATGGACAGCATTCAACTTTTGTCATATTTTCTTATAGTACTATTCTGCAACTTTTTTTTTCACTTGCTTTGCAATGAGTTCACATGATGACTTTTTCTAAGAATCCTTGCCAGAGATTATGTACCATGGCATGGATAAGCATAATTTAATTCAAGTGGAATGTGAAAACATCTCTGTCAACAAACAAGACCATATCTATCATTTTGCCCAGACACGATCCATTAGAGCTCAGCTATTTTACGCCTACCATCTGTGTTGAATAAGCTTAAGTGTGGAATCAACATCAGTGTGTGATCTGCCATCCCAAGTTTGAGAATCCCTTGTTGGTCAAGGCCATCTCCGGTTACCCAAAGAGACTTGACATTTGGAGTCTGTTTAATTCCAGACGAATTAGATAACTGTCCTTCTTCTCCTTTTTTCTTTCACGTTTGTTTAAATATTGAAACGCGTATTGACATTCTCTTTTGCAATGGGGATTATTGATTTTCTAAAAAAAACATATTTTGGGAGTCACCTGATCACAAGCCATTTTGAGAGCTATAAGTAAGCAAATGGAATAGATAATTTTTAAAATGTATTCACTTACCTATTCTAGATGTATTCAAAGCCAATGGGAATTAATAACTTTTACCTTATATATTAACTAGGCACTACCAGATCTTAAGTTACAGGTCAACTGAAATTTCATCTTAAGTAAGTAGCCCTTTAAATTGTTAAATTAATCCCAGGAAAAGTATAGGAACACTGCATTTTGCTTGATTTATTAACTAAGCCCCCAGTTATATTGTGTGAAATTAGGTCCTACTGAAAATATATGATTCAGTTAAGAAATTCATTCATTGATTCACAATTGATTCCCTATTAACTGATCTGCAGTTTACTAATTGCTAGGGTACGAAGGATTGAGAATGGCAAAACACAAAAACATTTGACTTGAAAAGCCCATGCAGTTTTGTAACTTGCAGTGCCTTAAAAATGAGCACAAATGGACGCTGACTTCTTAGTAGTTTGTCGAACCTAGTAATCTATATTGCATCCACAAACAATTATATAAACAAAAGGGTATATTATATGTGTATGTGGGCATGTGTGTGTTTGTTACAAATCACTAAGAAAACCACCCTTACATTATCTCTGAATTCTTAAAAAAAAGCCCAAAACCTACATATCCCTTTTAAGAACACCTTCCTCTCTCCACTGAGCCGCTGCGTTGTTTTTTCTAAAATCCAATGATATTAACCATATCATGCTCCAGCATATTGATTTCCTGACATTCTTAACAGTGTTCACAAAGAGGCTCTCTCCTACCCTGGAATCACCTGGAATTCCTGTTGAAAGCAAATTCCTCAATGTAGCAGAATAAGATTCTCTGGCAGTTTGGGTCCAGCAATTTTCATTGCAAATGAGCACCCCAGGTGATGCTTACTACACTGAAATTTCACAACCGTGGACTTCCTGTATGAAATGTTGATATGGTAGGCCCCTTCTTACCCTCCCGCCCATCCTCTACAACCTGTTCTCATGCCCCTTGGTGCCCCTGCCTGAATGTGCTGTGTTCTTTCATCGCTCTGCCTTTGAACATGTTATTACTTATGTCTGGAATACCTTCTTTGTCTCTAATTAGTAAATCCAATTCAACTTAAGCTTATCTCTTCTAAGAAGCATCTCCTTTTTTCCCACTCAGAAGAGTTAGCAACCCTTTCTCAGGGCCCTCCCCCAAAATCGAGAGCTAGTGTCTATTCTTACACTCCAGTTGGCTGCTTTTAGTTTATTAAAAAATTTTTTTTCAACGTTTATTTATTTTTGGGACAGAGAGAGACAGAGCATGAACGGGGGAGGGGCAGAGAGAGAGGGAGACACAGAATCTGAAACAGGCTCCAGGCTCTGAGCCATCAGCCCAGAGCCTGACGCGGGGCTCGAACTCACGGACCGCGAGATCGTGACCTGGCTGAGGTCGGACGCTTAACCGACTGCGCCACCCAGGCGCCCCTGTTTATTTTAGACTTCAGGGGTACATGGTTCAAAGAGGGGTTGGAGTCAAACTGCTTGAGTTAGAGTGGTGGCTTGGGCACAAAACAGGAATGAGACCTTAGGCAAGTTATTTTTCCTATCTAAGCTTGTTTCCTTATCTGCAAAATGAGGCAAGGGAGGTTACGTACGGGCTAAAAGTAGTGTTTGGTACATAGTCAACATTTAGCAAATATCAGCTGTTTTTAATCCCCCTATATGTTTTTGAAGTAAACATGCAGCAAGGTCGACAACTGTTGAAAACGAGTAAGTGGGATTCTCACTTTAGAGTCAGCATTTTGGAAAATGTTTAGGAGTTAATTCTGTGTCCCACATCAATGTGAAATGTGTTGTATACTTAAAGTCCTTCATCATCACCTTTGGGAATTAGTATTACAGAATCTTATGAGAGAACATCTAAGTTGCTCTCAAACATGGGTCAAATCTTTATCCAATATTTATAAATAGAGATGACGTGGTTTTGCAAATATTCCCCAAAAATTGATTTCAATAAAGTCTGAGCTCCTAACTATGATGGGTTTCCAATGTTTTTATTTTCAAGTTATTCCTCTCTTCTCAGCGTTACTTAATTCTAAAACAAATTGATAGAGACCTGCACTTCAAATTGATTGTACTATTCTCCACACAGTTTCAATGGGGTGGTGATTTCAAAGGACCCAGGAACCGTGTTAAGTGAACCCCATTAAATAAGGCAGCCTAGAAAACACACAATACTCTCCTGGCTTGGTAACCAATCAAGAGATTAAAGTGTAAATCTCATCTTTAATTCATCTCAGTTCTATAGAAAGGGTTTCAGAAATATGACTCATTTTGCAAGGCTAATACATTCAGGCGAAGGAAATAGAGTAAGTGTGAGAATGTATACAGAAAGGCTGAGAATGAAGCGCATCTCTTACTGCACAGTTAAACATGTGCCTTTTCACCACTGAGATGAAACATCTGCAAAAGAGAATTTAGGAAAGAAACTTCACAGAATCTTAAGACTTGGTTAGGAGTCACTTTCTAGATCAGGAGTCAGCGAATGTTCTCTTGAAAAAGCACCAGAGAGTAAATATGTTAGGCTTTGCAGGCTATATACAGTTTCTGTTTTACCAGCTTACCTCTGCCTTGTAGCTCCAAAGCATCCACAAATTCCTAAAGAATGGGTGTGGCTGTGTTCCAATAAAACTTTATTTATAAAAACAGGAAGTGGGTCAAATTTGGCCCGCTTTCTGCAGTTTGCTGGCCTCTGTTCTAGATTATTATATAAGAATAAGGATCTGTAAAATAAAGATCTGAAAACTAGAGCAAATGCCTCATCAAGGTGTCTCATGATTTAAAGGGTCCTTGCAGCTTTATGTGTATTTAACAGAGTGTGCTATCTTAATGGAAAATTCAATTGTACATTTAATAAATTTTCTTGCCACAGTCTTCAAAAGTGTAAAAAATGATCCTCCAGCCTCAAAACATGGAAAGTTGCTTTAAAAAAGCAGAAACATTTCAGCTTATAATTTCAGCTTATAATTATATGGTTATAACTAATAAGACACTTTATCATTAGATAAAATAGGTGATAGGTAGTATGGAGCTGTAAGAGATGGGGAAATTATTTTATTTTGAAATACTAAAAACTTTAATTGGAAAACTAGGTCATAAAATTGAAAATGTTGATTATAATAATTATTCTCAATTAAAAAATAGTAAAAAAATCATATTTTATATCCCATATGGGTCATTCTTGTCGTTCCCAATTGCCTCAAGCATGAGAGGGATGATTTCACTTCTAAAACCACTTCTCCTAAAATTGAGAAACCTGATCGTAAAATTTTCCAGAATTTTCATGCCTGAACCACTCATTGCATAGAGCTCTGGGAATGACAGATGAATCTAACTACACAGTAATCTATTACAGAGACAGTATTGTAAGGCAAATTATGAAATTTTACATCATTCTAATATGCAAGAATGTGGAGTTTGTTGTCCTTTAATAAAAGCTTTTGATATTAGGGGCAGCTCAGAACCATAATCCAATGCCAATAAGAATAGTGATCCGCAAAATGTAGACATTTTGTTTTGTAGAGGAGTTTCAGATGGAAAACTGGGTTCAAGTCCTGTCTAATATCTAATATCCATAATTTTGTCTTTCATACATGTGGCAGAGTAGGTGTTATCCAATGCTAAATTATCATTAATTTTATATCCCACCCCGTCTTTATTGGATATATATTTACTTACACCTATGTATTAATCAAATTGGAATCATAACATGTGATAGCTTGCTTTTCCACAGTAATAACAGAGTCTGGGCATTTTTCCATGTCTGTAAATATCCCTTGAGAGTTTATTTTTAATGACAGCATATACTCCATCATATAGTTTTATGAAAAATTTATTCAACCTACATATGAGAATACCCATGTCATTTTAAACCTTATAAAAATATTCATCATCATCCTTTCTGCAATTTGATAAATTAAAAATGATATATCTTACTTTAGTGAGCATTTCTTCCATTACAGGTGAGGATAAACTTTTAAAACATGTTTACTGGCTATATGTATTTCTAAATTTTTGAACAGTATATTCATTTATTTTCCCTATTTTATTTGATTATGTTATTCATTTTTTTTTACAGGATTTCTATGAACTGAGAGCAGTAAACTCTGTTAAATATATTGCCTGTCTGTTATTCACCTTCCTATTCTAAATATGATTTTTTTTTTTACAGGAAACAGTTTGTATTTTTACATTGCAATGTTTGCTTTTCAACCTTTCCTTGAGAGATTTCTTTCTTTGCTTTTAGGGTCAGAAAGGCCTTACTACTTTACTTGGCATTAAGTAAAGTTTGCCATACTCTCTTTTAGTTAGTCCATTATTTATTTCATTCCTTAGTTTTAGTTCTCTAATCTATTCTAAATTTATTTTGATACATGGTATAAAGAACCACATCCAAATATACAAATTTTATTAATACAGGTGGCTGAGAGTCCCAGGATCATTTGTTGACTAGATCTTTATCCATTGTTTGGAACTGCACATTTTCTCACATAATAAACTCATATGCTAATGTCTACTTCTGAAATGGTATACCTTTCCATCGATTGCTTTGTTCTTTCTTGTACAATTCCTATAATGATTTCATCATTATGGTTTTATATCATGATTAACACCTAGTAGTGTAATTCTTCCATCATTGATCTTATTTATATTATTTCTTGATTAGTTTCACTTATTTATTCTTCTCTGTGATTTTTACAATCACAGTCTCATATTCCAAATAACAGTCCTATTGTGAATTTGGAAGAATATGGAAATAACTGACATCTTACTACATTCTAGCTTTCCATCCATTAAAATGTTTTTTCAGGTGTTCTTTTAAGTGCCTCATCAAACTTATTTTTTTTCCTTATATAGGGACTACATATTAAATTTGTTAGTAATTATTTTATCTATTTTTGCTACTGTTAAAGGGCTTTAATCATTGCATTTTCTAAATGGTTATTTCTGACATGGAAAGTTATTGATTTCTGTGTACTTATTGTGTAACTGGTACCTTTATTTACAGATAATAATGTTGCTTCCCCTTTCCAATAGCCATGTCTTATATTTATGTTTCTTTTCTCTGTGCATTAACCAGAAATATAGAGTTCTATTACAAAATAGTAACAGTCACATCTTTGCTTTCTTCTTTATCTGAACTGGAATGTCTCTGGGCTTCAATGTTCAGTATATTTTTTTCATGGTTGTGAAATAATCTTTATTATTGTATTAATACTCATCCTTTATGTCAGTCTGTTTTTTTACTTAGGAAAGAAATGTTGGATTTTATCAAATATTTTTCCCATCATTTTCCAAGATGAGCAAATGATTTTTGCTACTAGTGCTATTAATTGCATTAATATATATCTTTGAACTATGGAATAAATTTATTATTTGGCTATGTTTTCATTATTTTAATTCTGTGGGTTTTGATTCTTGGGTTCTAAAATTCTGTACTCCTAAATAGTACAGAATATCTATGTATAATCTATAGCTAACATCACACATAATGATGAAAGCCTGAATGCTTTCTTCTCAAGATCAGAAACAACACAAAATGGTTACTCTCACCACTTCTAATCAACAATGCACTGTGCAGTTGAAGAGGCAAGGAGAAGTTAGTACGCTAGAAAGTGAAGCTTTGGGAGACTCTCAAATCGTAAATTGCTTCCTGCTTTGTGTGTTTCCTATAGAACTGCAAAGTAAAATGAGAAGTCAACTTGTAGCTTGATTAAGAGGCAAAAACAAGGCAGCCACCAGATTACAGAAGAATTAGTAAACGGCCGAGACTCATAACAATCCTCATTAGAGATACAAAGCAATATACATCATAATTTTGGAAAGTTTAAAAGTAATGCTTTTACTGAAGAATGACAAAATCCGCTAAATCCCAAAGGGTATCTTAGGGTTAAATGTGTAGAGTTAAATGGGTCAACTTTCTGAGCGGGGTGGAAGTTGCAGGCTACTGGAGGTATTCCTCTTTTTAAAACCCTGGGATTAGTACATATTACTAAATGAAAGCAGACATCGATAGTCCTAGAGCATCTGTCCACATGGTCAGTTTCAGAAGCCTGCTCTAGGATTTGAAGAGGAGAGTAGCCAGTGGGGTTTCCTTGGTGTTTTCCCTTCTATGAGATCTAACCCAGGCTGCTTCCTGAGGGAAGTGCCTGGTTCCTTTTCCCAAGCGCAATCAAGGTTAGAGCACCTTGCCTGATGACACATTTGTTATCCAGTAAAGGTTACACAGTTAAAGATGAAGTCTTCAGTTTACCAGGGGTTATTGACATTTAAGATCAAATTTGTTATCCCAGCACACCATGAAGGCAATATTTCTTCATTGATTGATCTTAAATACGGCTTTGGCAATTAATCTGAGTCTGGCCAAAAACACGTTTTAACAGTTTGGCTCCTTATTTATGAAAGATTTTCAACTCCTTTGGAAATACCATCACTCTTTAAAGAAGATAAATGATAATCTGAGGCTGAGAAATGGTAATTGAAGGAAGGCTATTAAGACAAATAGTTTCAATTTGTTTCCTCAAATGACATATGCACGAATAAGGTGTCATGTGATTTTTATTTTAGAAAAGAAAGATTGTATTTCTTGGTAATTATTTCCAACCGTGAAATCAATAATTTTACAGCTTTTAGAATGTACGTATTCCATTTAAAAAAACAATGGTATATTCCACCCAACTAAATGTGCAACCTTGGGATCTTGTATCTGGACATCATACTAGCACATCCTGAAAAAACTGGGAGCACAGCACATTGTATCACATTAGAAACGAGAACTTCCTTTGCCTTACTAAACTCTCTTTCCGAATCCTGGCGCTAAGAGCAATGGAGTCTCTCGACTTGAATATTAATAATTAATAACTTGATTAATCATTTTCAATGTGCTGAGACACTGCCAGAAAAAAACCCCAGCAACATCGTTTCATTTAAAATGGCTATAATGGGGAAAAACAGGGGAGGAAAGTTGAGGTTACCGACAGTGTCGGAGCAAGTTAATAGTTGACATGTTTTCACACACTGTCAGGTACTCACCCTAACCTGGCAATACTCCTCACAATGACTTGCATTTGAATACTGCAAAAAGTTATGGTTATATTATTTAGTGGAAAGAGCACGAGTTTTAGAACCGCATACACAAAACTGGCTTCAGGGCTTGACTCTGACCTTGACTGTGAGCCATGGCAAGTAATTCCCAGAGATTTGGTTGCTGTAAAATCAACCTTCCTTGTGTTTCAGCAAGAATTAAATGGGATAATATGGATGAGGCACTCTTCTGGTGTTTGACATAGCAGGTGCCTAAAAAACGTAAGCTATTTTATGCTTTTTTTTTTTACCCTCCATGGAACCTAGCCCTGGTCAAAAGTGTTTATTGGGAAAGAAAAAAAGACACTGTAATCTAATATATAATTGAAAATCTATAGGATATTCTCCAAGTCCTGACCCAGCTTCTTTAGCCACTTCTTTTTTAGCTTCTTAAAAAAAAAAAAAAGAGGAGAAATCCCTTCAGGATGCACGAATTTTTTCAGAATTTAAAATTCCTTGCCAAACATTCAACTTTGCTATCTTGGTACAACAGAAGTGAGAGCTGAATCTTGAGGGAAAGAAGAAAAGCTTGCTCCTCCTGGCTGTGAGCCACTGAAGCCAATAGTCACAAATAAAACTCCTGGATGTTTCAAGGATTCCAATTTTTGACGCCCTTTTAAAAATCTTCTTGACTTCATACCAAATGTTATACTTAAATGGCACTTTCAAATGCATAAAAGTGGACAGAAAGCAGTGACTTTTACTTTGTTGTTGGCTCGGGAAAAGGAACATAAAGTCTTGGGGGCTTAGGCGTGCTGTGCCTCTGTGAAATGCTATCCTTTCGCCAACAAATTTTTGTTTTTTCAACGTTTATTTATTTTTGGGACAGAGAGAGACAGAGCATGAACGGGCGAGGGGCAGAGAGAGAGGGAGACACAGAATCGGAAACAGGCTCCAGGCTCTGAGCCATCAGCCCAGAGCCTGATGCGGGGCTCGAACTCACGGACCGCGAGATCGTGACCTGGTTGAAGTCGGACGCTTAACCGACTGCGCCACCCAGGCGCCCCTCGCCAACAAATTTTTATTCCATGGTGCTCAGATTAATGGCCTCCTGGTCTTTCAGAGTTGTCTGTCTTCCTTAGGAACATCAACGATGCATGAATCAAGTCACCAATGTTCTGGCAAGATAGCAAAATTAGACTCTGGCAAAAGGAACTAGAAATCCCATTGATGAGCCAATTGACTCATTAAAAAAAAAGAATGAAAGAAAAAAAAGGTCTTTATCCTAATTTAACTTTTGATATATAAATAGCTTCAGAATTTTACTTAGGATGCTAAAATTTGCAGAGAGGTGGGATAAAGGTGGTATTTCTACTTTCTCAGAACCATAGCATGAACTTTACCCCCATTCTGAACCATAAACACTTAGGAAAGGACTATAACAGATACAAGAGACCATTCTGTTTGTCACCATTTCTTCAGAAAGAGTAACCAATAAACTGATCCAAATACATGCCCTTCTCTCTCTCATATTCTCTCTCTCTCTTTCATTGCATAAGAGATAAAGTGTTTCTAATCACAGTGGATTTGGGTCCTTGCAAACGACCTGTAGAAAGGACGGTTGCATTAGGAAGGTTAGCATTTCTAAGTAGAAAAACCTGCATTAATCACAGATTTTCAAGTTCTGCTCAGAGTCCAGGGTTCAGTGTTGCAGAGGGCTGCACTGTCTGATGTCACGGGTGAGAAGGAGTTGGGAAGGCACGGCTGTGAAACCCCTACCAGATATAATTTAATCTGTTTTGTCTTTGGAGTTTTCATTTTTCAAAAATGTTTCTCCTGCTTGAGAAGAAAAAGGTTGAAAATAATTTTATTTAATCATTTGTATACCTCACCCCATTAATTAATCTAGGCTTGTTATCACTGTGTTTTACAATGTAATTAAATCTTTCAGACAAGTACTGTGAGCTCATGTAAAATATGATAACATAACATTGACAGGAACTCCAGAGAAGCAATTTTTTTCTTTTTCTCTCTGTATGCCTCTAAAAGATGTAATTTAAGGCATCATAATATCAGATGATAGTGCCTGAGTGAGTCTTATAATGACCAGCAGAACACTGTTTCTTAAAAGGTATTTGTTTAATGATTTTTGGATAATGCACTTTTACTCTTCAAAAAATATTATATTTGTGAGATAACTTTTCCAGGATCTGAGCTAAATTAGAATAGCTTTTATACACCTGTAGTGGTCCAAATTCATTAATTTATATTAATCAGTCAACCTTGAAAAGTGTCATTGTTCCATTTCATCTATTTATTTTGGTTAAAGAACATTATATTTCTCCATTCATATATTCAGCTCATGGTAAATTCAGTATCATCCTCTAAAGTCTTAAGTGTGATTATTCCAAGTAAAAGTAAATTGATTTGGTGGAAACACTTGAATACTTCTAGGGTTTGCCGCAATATTATACAAGATGGGTTTTCTTATTATTTTAAAAGTACATTTGAAAAAAAGTACATGTGAGAGAATTTTGAAAGATGTATGTATATATATGTTATATAAAATACTATGTATATGTTAAGCAGAGGCTTTTAGCATACAGAACTTTGTTTTCTTTTAAAATTTTTTGTTATTCTCTCCTCATTATAAATCTGTGAGCTCACCTGGAAAGGTCTGTTTCTAAGATTGCACTTGGTCCTTCTAGATTACCAACAATGTATTAGTAAATTCATTCCACTTTAGGGAATGATTCCAGTCATAAAACAGTGTGCTGCTTCCTTATTTCCTTGCTTTATTCTACATCAGATTTGCCAGGCATATAAAATATCAAATTACTAAATGCTAATTCTATTAGAGTTTTATGCAGCTCATGTGTACAAATGTTCTACGTCTTATTAAAGGCAGCAAAAAAAGAAGGATTTTAAGAATTTGGGTGTGAAGCAATTTTCTGCTTCATAAAATACAGTTAGTGTCACCTTATGTTAACAGAAATATTCTTGGATACGTAGTTTTTTCTCCTTCAGATTTGCTTTTAATGAAACTGACAGTATTTCAGAGCACACCCCTTTAAGCCCGATAAAAAATATTTATGGCAAAAACTATACAAACATACACAGAATGGATATCTAGACCTGAATCTTCATCTTCTTCTTCCAGATCACATACCCATCAATTCGATGTCTTTAAAAAATTTTTTTAATGTTTATTTATTTTTGAGACAGAGGGAGACGCAGCACAAGTGGGGGAGGGGCAGAGAGAGAGAGGGAGACAGAATCCAAAACAGGCTCCAGGCTCTGAACTGTCAGCACAGAGCCTGATGTGGGGCTCGAACCCATGAACTGTGAGACCATGACCTGAGCTGAAGTCAGATGCTTAACCGACTGAGCCACCCAGGTGCCCCAATTCAATGTCTTAAAAATCTTTTTTAATATTCATTTTAAAACACTAGGATGTTAGTTTGACCTGGTCCTTTATTTCCTGCCCGTGTTTCCTTAGGTGATAATCATTAGAATTATCTCATTTATCTCAGTGTCGCTGTTACTTCAGTTATATGACCAGATAGTCAATACTTTCTTCCAAAGAAATGTATTGGGAATACATATTTTACTTTTTTTTTATTAAACGTATTTGTAGTATGTCCTCCATTTATCTGGCAAACTTCTCCTGTTAAAGGCCAGATAATAAATACCTTAGGCTCGCAGGCCATTTGGTCTCTGTCACAGGAATTCCTTTATGGAGAATAATTAATTATTTATGGAGAATAATTGAACTAACGTAGGAATTCCATCTCTGCCTCATGTCCTGATTATACAAATGCAGCCACAAGGACTCCTAGAGCTTGGTGTTAGGTAGGCTGACCATACAATGTATGGGACAACAGCTACGCTTTTGAGAGAGGGAGGGAGAAAGAAATGGTGCATGGGGTCAACAGGCCTAGGCCCGTCTGTCCTGAGAAAAGTGGGTATGTGGTTATTTGGAAATGTACCTGATGGTCACACTTCACGGACCTCTCTTATTTACAAATTTTGTGTTCAACTACGATCAGCCTTTTTAGTCAAGACTTCTTGTAATTTCTCTCTGTCGTGTGGGTATCTTTGCTCATTTTGTTATTTTAGACAATCTAAGTTTATGCTTGTATACTGAAATTTAAGTCTCTGAAATATTTTATGCCCATGCTTTTGAAATATGGCATCGAGGATTACTGCCTCTTTTCGTAGACTGAGTGCGTGAGTCTGAGAGCACCCCTTTATATTAACACTTTATATTTATACTCCATCTTTGATATATGAGTATAAAACTTGACACGGAAAAAAAGCGATACAGGACCGATTTTCCTATAAGAAATGAACACTTTATACAGCATTTTTGCTGTATGCAGTTTTAAAGGATTACTCACAAATCTTTTGGCTTTTTTTTCCACATTGGAACTCTGTGTGCTAATTTTATTACCTTCTCCTAATTCATGTATTTTATTTACTTATTTTTTCTGAGGACTTTATCTTGCCATTCGTGCACTTTGCGCAAATCTAACCTCAATACTTGTTAAAGGAAAGTCTGTATGTATCTGTTGCAACAAACTATTCAAGTAAGTGTTGAAAGGCTTTAGTGTAAATAAGCTATTAAGACCCTTTTGGTAGGCAAGGGAAGGGCTTCTTCCCCTGTCCTGGTGGACATCTGCTTTGGATTACTTGACAAAGCTACATGTGCTAACACCAGGCATAGAACCCTACAGAAGAAATTCCAGCCCTAGCATTTATTTATTTTTTCTTCATCCCTACAACCTTCCGTCCTTCACAAGTTTTTTATTTTAAATCCTGGCTCCACTAAGTTATTAGTTTCGTGACCACCAAGTTATTAGTTTTGTGACCTTGGCTCGGCTCCTCAATGTTCCTAATTTCTCATTTACTTAATCTATGAAACAGGGAACTGAACACTTACCTCCGGATGTGATTGCAGGGGCTGGATGAGATAAAAGAATTAAAAGACTTTAGGGGAAATGAAGGCTTTCCTGTGATGCCTGACACAGGGTAAATACCAAATAAAAGGTAGCTATCGTAATTACGTTAAGCACCTCCATATGTAAGGCATTCTCACCCTTAAAACAAACCCTGTGTCCTTTCTTTCAAAGCTCATGGGATTCAGCAGCAGCGGCGGCAGCAAATCTGGGTAAGGATAAAATACACCCATGTGCTGATGAAGTGCAGGGGACGGAGAGGTGAATTCTGATCAGGGCACAGGTCAAAACAGAGGTCTTCTCCGGTGGTCGGAGACGCTATTTTAGGAAAGTAAAATCTGTACTTTAGGACAACCTATCATTAGAAATCGTTGCAGCCAAGGTCACGATTCATGGAGAGAATCATTCCCCCTTGACTATGAATTGTCATTGAAGGAAATATTCTAGAGCTGAGAGGAAAGAGAAAGTGACTCTAGGAAAGAGGGAAAAAATGGGTCTCACTAATCCAGAATTGGCAAATCTCTCTATGGTATCCCAGAGAAGGAAATTTTGAATGCTAATCTTGTTCAACCAGTAAATCTTATTTTATCCTGAAATACTTTCTTCTTTGTTTTCCCTAATAATGGATAGCAGCTCAGACTGCCCTAAAATCATATGAAAAGATACATCTCTAGAATAGCATTACCTAGATGTTCTTAGAACTAAAGAACTAACAAGATTATTACACACATGACTGATTTACTGGATTTCGTGCACTTTTCCACCAATGATAGCATTCTTATCATAAAATTTCCTTCAAAACTCTGGGCAGGGTAAACTTGGATCTCTGACTCAGGACTTGATAGTAAATCAACTCTTTTAACATTTAGACAATTTCATAAAAATCTGAAGTAAAGGAGTATGCTTGCATCTAGAAATATGACATAGTCATATTTCAGCTTTTCTTGGGATTCGATTTTAGCAGAAAGCAAAAAATCAGAAACTATCGCTATGACATTTTAATCATTTTCTTCCAAAAGTCTTTAAAGAGCTAGCTTGAGTATGAACATTGTATTTTGAATGTCCTTGTATATTTTCACATTAGATTCCCAGCAAAACAAAACAATTAAACCATAAACTACTAATTAAAAGTTTTCTCTTTTACCATATCAGTCTTTTAAACATGAATGTTAATCTAAGGCTCCTCGTTACTCAGCAGTCATGTCAATTTTTTTTAACAGAAGCTAACTGTGAACTTTGTGTTTTGCTTTAAAATTTTTATTTCCTCGTCCTTTATGCATCATATTTTTGTCATAATAATTCAACACCTACTGTTTTTAAAAAACAAAATTGAACAAAATCAATCTCATTCTTGGACAATTAATTTCTAATTATTTCCAGGGGAACTTGTTATTATATTAGTGCAAGCAAGCTAAGGGAATGGAATATATAATTTAGCACTAAAATGCTCCATTTTTGGATACTCCATACATGTTTTTAGGTCGCATGTGTTGACGTTAATAGTTTTCCAAATTATGACCGTATAAAATGCAGTTGCCACAGTCACTTAGCACATAAGCAAAACTTGAAAATCACTTGGATACTCTTGAAAAAGCACCTATAAACAGATGTGATACTAAATAATTCTACAGATTTTATTTCTAGCTTGCCAAGTGGTGCTCAGATGGAAAGCAAACACAGCATTCACTGCCTGGAAAATCAAAGACAGCTAAAAAGAATGCCTTGAGATTTCAGGTGGGACTTGGGAATCAGGAGACTTGGCTACAGCACCTGTTGCTTTCGAGTCTGGAAAAAAGAAAGCTGGTTCCTACTCTGTATTCACAACCAGCTTCAAAGACTGGCAGATGGCCAGTGGCAAAAAGGAGACAGAGGCCAAAATGCAAACTAGATGATTGACAGATAGATGAAAAGATAGATAAAACTACAGTTCAATACTTAAAAAAAAAATAGAATTACATGCATTTTATATCCAAAAGGCTGACGAATCAACACCATTTCTCCAGAGGAAAGAAATGCAGTCTGTGTATTCAGAATTGTTAATTTTCTGCTTGTGAAAGGTTCTTTAACTTCAGAGTTTTCTGAGAGAGTATCCAAAATTTCCTAATCTACTTTAATATATACATTTCCTTTTTTTGTTTTAAAAATATATATTTGCTTGTTTACTGATTGATTCAGTGTAGATACTATGTACGCATGATAAAAATTCAAATGCTACAAGAGAAAATATGATGAAATGGCAATATTTTCTCTTTCTACCAGTTTCCAATTTATGGCAGTTTCCCCAAAGGTCAACTGTAACTAGTTTCTTATGGATTTTTTCAAAATTATTCTCTATATCAGAATTTTTGCTTTCATGTAATGGATAAAATAACACCATAGCTCGTTATACTGTTATAATTAATTCACACAAAAAGAATTAGCACACTTTTGTTAAATCTAGACTTGGAATGCTCAAAAAGAAAAAAACAGGCTTTAATCCTGTATTCTTAAAACACAACTTTGTTTATGTCGCATTTCAGAACAAGCTCATGAATTGAAACACTAAGATTCTTTATTTAGATTTGAAAGGATTATAAATTGCACTAAAATAAATTCAAAATTCAATTAATCTCTTGTAAGCACTGCACACCTAAAACAATTATCTTGGCTGTATGGAATTTCTAGAAGCACCATAAGTTCTTTTAGCACAGTGAATCTCTACTTTGATAGCGTAACTTTAAAAAAATTCAGCAAAGATGATCTGATGATTTTAACAAGCTAACAATGTTCCAGAATCTGATTTATTTTATATCCTGTACTTCTCTAAAAACTTCTTTTCTTTTATCAAGATCTCTTTCACTAACTCGGAATAGATTTTTTTAAAAATTTAATAATGTTTATTTATTTTTGAGAGAGAGAGAGAGAGGGAGACACAAAATCTAAAGCAGGGTCTGAGCTGTCAGCATAGAGCTTGATGTGGGGTTCGAACTCATAACTGCGAGATCATGACCTGAGCTGAAGTCAGATGCTCAAATGACCAGGCACGCCCTGAGTAGATTTTAACAAGGAATATTTTTTATCTTCAAAACACTTTTTCTATATTTGTCTATTCCCAAGTAAAAATAAGTGCTTCCATGCAACTTTGGCATAACCATTGCAGGTTTACAAGACTCTCAGCCCATTTGTGCAAGATCAGCATTTCCACCGTGCTCCTCTCAGATTACCACAGAATCCTCTGAAGAGGTTTATTAAAAAGTACAATCCCTTGACTCCACTCTGGACCTACTGAATATGAATCCCTTGGTGAGATTCAGGGAAATCTGCATTTTAACAAGCTCCTGTGGCAATTCTTAACTGTATTAATATTTGAGAACTACTGAACCTACGACCACTCAGAATTAATGAATATAAGAATCAAATATACCTAGATGAGATATGTATTTCACATTTCAGGATACAAGGTCAAAGAACTTTATTGATTTGTCCAAGATCAGTCAGCTAATTGTTGGCTGGACCACCAGGTATTCAGAAATCTGGTCTAATCTATCTAGGATGACAAAACATGACTGCCTCTCTACTGTGAATTTTGGGAATTGTGATTCCTTTTCAATCACTCAGGATTGCTTCCTCAGTTCTGGGCTCCTCCTGAACTTTAGCTGGCTAGTACTAACAAGAACCCACTAAAGAGAATCTCATTTGGTCTAGATTTGGGCTACTGTGGTCACCAGTTTTAGACCTATGGGAAATTTATCCATTCCTGTTGAGTGTATAATTAAAGCTTAATGTTTCTCTGACACCTTCAGTCAGAAATGACAGCATTCCCTTCTTCCTGTCTATCATGACCAGGCAGCATACAAGAAAGCATTCCAGTGAATTTTTCTTTAAGTAAATAATTTTTTTGGATCTGATATTTAATAAAAGACGCAACCTTCTATCAAAGACAAAAATAGAATTATGTTAGTTATAAACAGCTTCATATTTTGCATTTAAACCTTACATTCAGTTTATTGAAATTATTACCATTTTCGGCTATCAAAATATTACTAATCAGTAATTCTGATAAGCAGACAGAAGTGATTGCAACTTGAAAGAAAGTCAGCATATCGAAACATAGATCAATAAAACTTTATGTAAAATTCTTGAAGCTTGGTGAGTTCTAAATTTTTTCACGTATGTATATCTCTATCTCTATCTCTATCTCTATCTCTATCTCTATCTCTATCTCTATCTCTATCTCTGTCTCCATATCTATCTATCTATCTATCTATCTATCTATCTATCTATCTATCTATCTATCTAGTTAAAGCACTAGTCGGGGAAGAAAAGAAAGAGGTAGTAAGAATCCCAAACAGGCTTCTGCTGGCAGCGTGGAGCCTGACACAAGGCTCGATTTCATAAACTGTGAGATCATCACCTGAGCCAAAAGAGAAAGTGGACGCTTAACTGGCTGAGCCACCCAGGTGCCCCGAAGCTCAGTGAATTCTAAATGTCCACCTGAGAATTGGTGCATTTCCAAGTAGAACTTTATTTGAGCCCAATCCACTGAAATAAGCCTACGATTATAATTAATTTTGAATCAGAGCTGCTGGATTTCCCAAATAGCTTCTATTTATTAGATCTGGACTTCACACCTTATCATCAAAGCCAATGGGTTTTCATATGTGAAAGAATCATATAAATGTGTAGTCTATAAGTAGCCTCAAATATAAACTTAGATCATAATGTCAGAAGGGTTATGGCTACAGTTTTGCCCAGGATATGAAAGGTACATTTAAATAAGCACAATTATACTCTACTGATTAATCTTAATTTTACAAATTTCAGAGCGTGTCACATATTCCAAGAATACATGATATGTCATTTGACAATTGTGCGTTTTCTGATCCTCTCTTTTCAATCTTAACATCTTGGACTAAATTAAGACTTACAACTAAATTAGACTAACAGAATGCTTTATATGGCCCTCTAGGGATTCCAGTGGAATTGTACCTTACTTGAGGGCTAGATGTTGAGGTGAGAAAGTAGGTAAAAATCCGACTGAATCAAAATATGTTTGGAATTCCCTTAGTACAGTTCTTTCAGAAGCTTTCTTCTTTCTTAAATGTTTATTTATTTATTTTGATAAAGAGAGAAAAAGAAAGAGTGCGTGAGCAGGCAAAGGGTAGAGAGAGAGGGAGAGAGAATCCGAAGCAGGCTCTGAGCTGTCAGTGCAGAGCCTGATTCAGGGTTTGATCCCACAAACTGTGAGATCATGGCCTGAGGGGAAATCAAGAGCCAGGTGCTTAACAAACTGAGCCACCCAGGTGCCCACAGAAGACCGTCATTCTTTAATAAAACTACTTCTTCCAAAGTCAGTATGGACTACTGGATTTTGGCTGACCCTAGATGAAGCTGTTGGCTTCCTTTTAGGACCATGTGGTATGAAAACTACTCTCTGTTTCCTTAAACCCTAAAGTCACACTCAATCCTGCAGATGTGCATGGTGGTTTAGGGGTATGTAGAAAGGAAACCGAAGGGGATAGGTATATTCAAGTTTCCTTTGGTGCTTGTATTCAGAAGCATACGATTACTGGTTGTGGAAATTTGGATTGACTGCATTATTTAAATTTGTTCTCTCCATTTCTCTCTCCTCTCAAACTTAGGTAGTTTAATTTCTGTAAGCTAAATGAACATATGATAATGAGTACATTCTACCTTCAAAAAATTAGCTGTGCCTATGTAAAAAGGATTTTTCATCCTTAATTAATTTAGATTGATAATACATTTTATATCATTAGTGAATTATTCGCGACTATTTCTGACTGGATACACTTCAAAATTTTTGAAGCCTAGTACATGTGATACATTTTTCTACTTCTCTTTTTGTTACTGAAAAGAAATCCAGTTCATTCAGTAGAAAATAACAGCCAGTGCCATCGTGTTTAAGGAAATGCAGTAGAAATAACAGGTCAAAATAAATATAAAGCAGTTATGCAAAACTATTTTTCCTCATCTTATACATCTTCTTAAGTAAATATGTGATACTACTATTCAGGGGACACATACCTTTACCATTAGTAGGGATTTACCTATTCTATTCATTCTTTTGATGGATGGAATCACGGAAAGTATTCATTCTCCAATTTTTACCAGTAGCCTTATGACTTCAATTGGAGCTAATAAAATGTGGAAAATTCTGGAAAAGTGAGACACCAAGAGACTAACTCCCCAGTATGCAACATGCTTGATTATAAATGTTGACACTTTATGCCAGGCATCAGCTTAGTTCTTTCTAGAACCATTTGGTTGATACTGAAAAAAACCAATGGATGAGAACAGCCAAAGTGACCAATTAGAATTTTCATGAAAGTGGAAATTCCTGGCCTTGATCATCTTCACGATCAGTTCAACTGTGTGTGTTGGATTGTTGTATTAGTCCAGGCATGGTGTGCTGTAGAAGACATTAACATGAGTAAGACTACATTTCTACCCTTGAAAGAATTTACGTTCTCTTATTTCTCCTCTGTTGATTCCTCCTTTTTGTCTTCAACTCCGTGTGGCAAAAATTCTAATTATGCACAAGAATACATAATGAAAAATCATACTTATTCTCATGTCTGTGTCTGCTCACTAGAAACAAATATTATTATCAGTCTCTTATGTATTTTTTCCAAGGAATTCTTTGTCTATGCAAACAAACATGTAAAATAATTTTATATGATAAAATTAGCATATTTCATACCTCAGACCTCATTACACTATGCCAGAGGCTAGCTCCTGGAATCTCTTCTTTTTTCTTTTTTTTAAAATAATTTTTTTTTACATTTATTTATTTTTGAGACGGAGAGAGACAGAGCATGAATGGGGGAGGGTCAGAGAGAGAGGGAGACAGAATCCGAAGCAGGCTCCAGGCTCTGAGCTGTCAGCACAGAGCCCGACACGGGGCTCGACCTCACAGACCGCGAGATCATGACCTGAGCCAAAGTCGGACACTCAACCGACTGAGCCACCCAGGTGCCCCTCTCTTCTTTTTTCTAAAAACACTTTCTCCACAGTTGATCTCATTCAGCCCCATGAATTTAAATTCTATCTTTATGATAAAGATTCTCCAATCTGAACCTCAAGCCACAACTTCTTACTGAAATTTCTGTTTTCTATATTCCCATCTACTCAACATTTCTACTTGAAGTCTGATAGACAACTCAAATTGAACTTGTCCCCAGATAAGCTCTTTACTTCCCTCCACCTCTCTATTTCTTGTGTCATCTTACTTCTCTCAGGAAAAAAAAAAAATGAATGTCAGCATCCACCAAATTACTCAAAGAAAAGTCTACAAAGCAGCCTTGATTCTTATCGTTCCTTCTTCCTTCACTTCTAATCCATTCATCTCTCCCAATCCCCATAATTATCATCCTTGTCTAAGCAGCTGTCATCCCTTCTATAGACTATTGCACACACTCTCTACTATTCTCTCCCTTTTCAATCTTTCTCCACACACACACACACACACACACACACACACACACACACACAAAGCACATAAAAAAAACAACTATTCTCCTTGGAACAGCCAGAGTTTCATTTTTAATTTTTTAAAGTAAACTGGATGCCACACATGGGATTCAAACTCATGGCCCTGAGATCAAGAGTCGCATGCTCTACCCACTGAGCCAGCCAGGAACCCCCAGAGTTTCATTTTTAACATATAATGAAACCACATCACTCCTCTGCTTAGGTTCTTCTAAAATCTAAAGGCTTCCCATCACCCTGAGAATGAATAAAACCCTTCCTGGCTTACAAAGCCTTCCATGTCTTGGTATTGTGCAACCTGCCTGACCTCATTTGATCCCATTCTCCCTTCATGCTCAACTCTCAATGCTCCCAACTCACTGCACTTCTTCCTTTCCTCACCAGATTAAGCTTGAACCCATGGTAGGGCCACTGTGCTTGCCAGTCCCCTTGAAATGCTCTTTGCTTTCACCTTGCTATATGTAGTTGGTCCCAATCAGATCTAAATGTCACTTCTTCCAAGAAGCCTTTCTTGGTCATGCAGTCCACAGCAACCACTGGCTTTTTCAAACTCAACAGATTACTCATCATCAACTGATTTTTTTGCTTATTCATTTGTTTGTTTTCCCGCGTAGTAAGCTGAGCTCTACCCTTTATGAGGGCTTTGGCTTTAATACATGATTTCTGTTCAAACTACCTCAGTGTTTAGACTAGTGCTTGTTGTTTAGATTAGTGTAGAAGGTATTCAGTAAATTAAAAAAAATTTTTTTAATGTTTATTTATTTTTGAGAGAGAGAGACAAAGTGTGAGCAGGGGAAGAGCAGAGACAGAGGAAGACACAGAATCTGAAGCAGGCTCCAGGCTCTGAGCTGTCAGCACACAGCCCGACGTGGGGCTTGAACTCAGGAACTGAGATCGTGACTTGAGCTGAAGCCAGACGCTCAACCGACTGAGCCACCCAGGTGCCCCAAATTTTTAAGTGCATGAATGAGTGAATGAATATTTTAAGAGCCAAAATATATTTTCAACTAAAAAAATAGACTTTTGGATGATGAAGGCTAATGAAACTAAGGTCTCTTCAAAAAGGTGAGGTTTCTTAGCATGATACCAACAAATAAACTCCTGTTATTAAGAGTTTTGCTGTATTTTCCCTTATAATGTTCTGTTTTATTTCTTTGGCCATAACACTCATCACTAGTAACTCTATTTTCTGCACACCCATTTGTTTACATTCTTTCTCATCATACTAAAAATGTAAGCGCCGTGAGCAAAGTGATTTTCTCTTGTTTATCACTGAATTCACAATTTAGGACAGCAACCTGAACAAAGAGACATTCAAAAATTTTTGTTGAATGAGTGAAAATAAAAGGTATTAGTTGAAAGTGGTTGATTCGTGTCCTCTCAATTTTTCAGTGAAGAAACAAAAGCATTCTTATCTAGAAGTAATGGGCCACCGATTCTGTGTAAACAGTTTCGATTATGGATTTCATTAAATGTTCTTATAACTCAAATTCCTTCAGACATGGGGTAAGCCATTACAAATATTTTGCCTTAGTTTTTGCTTCCTGAAAAATAGGAATTAGAGGAAATAAACAAACCAATTAAAATTATCTTATCTTTTTAGAGAAAGCCCAACTGGAGAGTTCAATAATCACCACCAACTGATTATCATTCAGGGGTAAATGAGCACAAATGAGAAAGTAAAAAGGATGGAAGAAAAAAATCTGAGAGGCACTTTTTGTGCTGCTTAGGATAAGGCTTCTCTTGTTTTATTGAACTTGTTAATAAAAGCTCCAAAGTCTGGGGAAAAGACTTCCGGGCAGCAAAAGCAAAGTTTTGAGGCTCACAGGTCTAAGGAGAAATTAATAAAATGCAGTGGGGAAATTAAATTGAACAAAAGTGCAATGAGCCATAGGTAAAGCAATTAATTAAGCAGGTTTTGATATGTATATAAGTGGGTTGCTGAAGAAGTAAAAATAAATCCAAGATTTTAAACCAGTGTTTGGTATTCAGCAGAACACCAAATGGTCACATGTAGAAAACTTGTAGTTTTTAAAGTAGTGTTCTTTGAGGACTTCCTTCCTTATTTATATGCATCACCACCTTTCCTTGTTCCATTAATCTTTAAAAAAAACCTATGCTTTCAATAATATACAAAAGCCTTTTGCTTTTGCTTGATTCTCTTCCGCATTCTTTTTATGCCAATTTCAAAACCAGGCAATTTTCTTGCAGGCTCAATTATAAAAATATGTACTTTTCGGTAGTATGTCTACTACTTTTCAGGAAGCAATGAAGATTAACTTGGAGGTGTCACGACCGCAGGCTGGGAGTCACACAGATCTAGTGTCAATTCATGCTTAACCTTAAGTATGAATTAACCTCACTCATAACTCTTAAGAGCTATGAGACCCTGTACAAATAACCTAGCTCCTGTAAGCCTCAGTTTCCTCCATTGTAAAAAATGTAGTATGAGCTAAATACATTTGCTAATTCCTTGGCACAATGTCTGCCGGAGGAATATTTCAATAAAATGGAAGTATTAATATAAAGCAATTTGCAACTTGTGTGTGTGTTTTGATTGCCAAAATTGCTTGTTTATATATATGTATGTATTTATATATATGTACTATAAATACAAATTTGTAATATAAATATATGCACATAAATATTTGTATATTTTTACCACAAATGTTTTTTTTAAAAAATAATGAAATGATTGGTGGGAAATAGGTTTCTCGGCTAGTGTCCCGAATCTTCACTTACAAGTACATTATTTCAGTTGAGAATTCGATTGAGAATCTGTCTGGGGTGGCTAACTCTCCTGGCTTTCCTCTGACTCTTCTGGCTTCAGCACTCAGATTCCTTCATCCTCAGAAACCCTTCCTTCTCAGACAAATCTAGTCACGAGTCTTTGGTTTGGAAGGTAATCATTCATTCATGCATCCATCCATTTTTCTATAGTACAAGGTACATTCTTATTCTGGAGATACGAAGGCCAATCGGCCTTAATAAAGCCACAGCCTAGAAAAGGAAACAAACCAGCAAGTGTCCGTAAGACCTATGGTAGCTGCTGCTGATGGAGGTTTGCCCAGGACGTCTGAGAAACGCAGGTGCGGGGCACCTCACGCAAACTCATGGTTTCTGAAGACTTCTCAAAGGACGTGAGCACTGAACTGGAACTTGAATTAGGTTCACACCCTGCCAGGGTCTTCTACTCAATTCTTGTGGGAGTTTTCAGTATCACTTAACTATACATATTAAAGTGCCATCTTCTTAGATTCATTTTGGCTGTTAACTAAGCAGATTTTGAATAGCTTCTGATATGCAGGCAATGTTTATGGAATGTCAACAATATAGGAATATAAATGACCACAAACTGTTAGTTTGCAAGTAGTTCTTCCCGGGGTGTCTGGGTGGCTCAGTCGGTAAAGCGTCTGACTTCGGCTCAGGTAGTGATCTTGCGGTTTGTGAGTTCGAGTCCCGCGTTGGACTCTGTGCTGACGGCTCAGAGCCTGGAGCCTGCTTCGGATTCTGTGTCTCCCCCTCTCTCTGCCCCTCCCATGCTCATGCTCTGTCTGTCTCTGTCTCTCAATCATAAATAAATGTTAAAAAAAATTTAAAGCAGTTGTTCGCAACATGGAGATACAGGTAAGTTAAAATCGACTTTTAAGAGTATTAATCTGTTTGCTTTATCATTATGTGAAATTCATTGCACAAAGGAAATTATTGGAACAGGCTATGCTGAAAACAATGCAGCGATTATAATAAATAATATTGTTCTATCCACAATGCTGTACTGGTTGCCCCAAAGTTAGCAAGTTGAACATGTTTCCTAAAGCCTGTTATCAAGGAATTGACATTCTATTCTTTATACTTCAATAACTTTTAAAGTATTCCTGAACATGCTGTGATCATTGCAGCAAGTGCTGCGGGAAGATGATAAGACATAGGAGGCTTTTACAACAGAAAGCTCAGATGCAAACAAGCACAGACGGGTAGCTTTAAGACTCGGTTCTTCACCTGCAGGAAGAAGCAGACTTTTCACAGACTCTGAAGGTGGAAGGGAACTTCCTTCTAAAAGGACTGTAAACTGCACGGGGGCAGTGATCACACCTGTATCATTCGCTGCTACTTTCCCAGCACTTGCGTCATAATTGGTGCACAAGATGGTGGAGTAAATAACAAAACACATTTAAAAGTCTTCACTCTGCACTTCCAACAAATGATCATTCATTCTCTGAAAAACTCGAGGGACTAAAAACTCCTCTGCCATTCATGAAAATCAAACCACGCATTCTGTTCACGTGGAGGTCAGTTAGTGTCACTTTATTCCCTAACTTTAGACCACATCTCTAATCTTGGTTAGTAACCTTTGAGATATTTCCGGGAATTTACTAAGAATGTGCACGTGGTCATGCATAAACTGCCCTTGTTATAGTAATGATATGTCATACCATGCTTTCTGTAGAATATGGACCAATGGCATCAATTTATAGACTCCTCAGTCATAATCACCCTCTAGTTTAAACCCCATAGAAACTACAAATATATATCAGGTAATTATTTTATTGACTATAAAGGTTCTTGGTAATTTTGAGTGATCAAAGGAAAATTTTTAAACTCACTAAAATTCTGAGCAGTTTTTGCATCTTGGTCACTTCTGCATTTTTTTTTACATGTATACATGTGTTCATATATACCTAATCAATATACCTGACACATCTAAAATTCAATGGAAGAGTTGGAAGCAACAAGTCTGTGAAATTTTTACATTTTCTGTATTACTCTTTTTTTTTACCTTTGAAGTTTACTACACCAACTGCAGTTGAAGCCAATCTGAGAGGATACACAGGGGCCACAACCATTAAACTGGAGACATGCTAGGAAACAGGAAGAATAGGTTTATCAAGACTAATTGGCAGCATGGAGAGAAATTAAAAAAAGAAAGAATGCTCAACCAAAATTAAAATCCCCACCCATCCCTGTATACACACAGGATCAAGATACCTATGCATAAACAGATCAGATCATGAAACTTTCCAGCTAGTTCTGTTCACATGGTAACTTACTAGGTAATGGGGTCATCTCCACAGCTGAAATATTGGTAATTTTTGACATTTGTAGCTCTACTCGGTGGTATTCATAAATTGTTCTTCTCCGGACATCTGTAAAAACACAAATAGAAAAAAAAAGCCTTTCAAGATTTCTTTGCCTATAAAGCAACATTTAATAATGAATATAAAATGATATGCTTTTCACCCAATGTGGTTTTAAAATGAAGATTTAAAATAATCTCTGTGAAGAGAGTGGTTATTAAAAACCTGAAAATCATGTGCTGATATACCCAGAAGTCTTTTTTTTAATTTAATTTAATTTAATTTAATTTAATTTAATTTAATTTAATTTTAGAGAGAGAGAGAGAATGTAAGCAGGGAGAGGGACAGAAAGAGAGAATCCCTTTTTAAAAATTTTTAAAATGTTTTATTTATTTTTGAGAGAGAGAGAGAAAGAGAGATGAGTGGGGGAGGGGGAGAGAGAGAGGGGAAGATGCAGAATCCAAAACAGCTCCAGATTCTGAGCTGTCAGCACAGAGCCCAACGTGGGGCTTGAACCCATAAACCATGAGATCACAACCTGAGGTGAAGTCAGAGTCTCAACCGACTGAGTCACCCAGGCGCCCCAGACAGCGAGAGAATCTTAACTCAGGCTCCACGCTCAGGGTGGAGACTGATGCGGGGCTCTATGCCATGACCCAGGGATCATGACCTGAACTGAAATCAGATTTGGATGCTCAACCAACTGAGTCACCCAGGTGGCCCTCAGCCCTCCAGAAGTCTTTTTTTTTAACCTATGGAGTTGAAATGTTGATTATGGTCTCAGATATCTCACTTTGCTAGTGGGCTCCAACCCACTGTTACCCAGAATATACTGAAGAAGTTTTCTTGATGGATTTATATATTTTGAAAGACTTTGACATAAAATCATATGACTTCACTCATATGAAGACTTTAAGAAACAAAACAGATGAACATAAGGGAAGGGAAACAAAAATAATATAAAAACAGGGAGGAGGACAAAACAAACTGAGGGTTGCTGGAGGGGTTGCGGGAGGGGGGGAGGGGGGGAGGGGGGAGGGGCTAAGTGGGTAAGGGGCACTAAGGACTCTTACTCCTGAAATCATTGTTGCACTATATGCTAACTAACTTGGATGTAAATTAAAAAAAAAATAAAAAAAATTTAAAAAAAATAATAAATAAACATTAAAAAAAAGAAATTATTATGCTAAGTGAAATAAGTCAGTCAGAGGTAGTCCAATACCATATGATTTCACTCATGTGTTGTATTTAAGAAACAAATGACTCATCATAGGGAGGGAAAAGAGGAAAAGCAACAGATTCTTAACTAAATTAGAGAAAAAATTGATGGTAGCACAGTGAAGTGGGCAGGAGGATGGTTTAAATCGATGATGGGGATTAAGAAGTGCAATGTGATGAACACCAGATGTTGTATATAAGTAATGAATTACTATATTATACACCCACAACTAATATTTTGCTGTATATTAACTAAATGGAATTTAAGTAAAACTTAAAAAAATTAAAAAAATTTAAAAAAGAAGGTAAGATGATACCATTTCTTTAAAACTCAAGCTAAAATAAGTCTTTTAGGAATGGGTAACAATTACAATTTTTTCACAGCCAAAAAAAAAAAAAAAAGAAAATTCACAGCCAGTATATGAGTCTGATTGCTTTAAAGGTTTAGATGGGTTTCTTTTAATAAAAGTAAAACAGAACTTAGGTCACTTTAAAAAAATTAATACTGATATTTATTAAACATACAGCATTGCATCTGAGAAAGGTTAACGACTGGTACTTAGATTGTATGAAGGAACTTATAATTATTCATCAGCAAATCCAACAGTCTCCCTGAGGAGTAAGTAGTAGACGGGAGACTTTGACATGAACTTTAATAATTAAATATCAGATAAATACGGCAAACATATTTTATTACAATTAAGACTGTTGACGAAATATATTTAAGATCCCCTATTAAAAAAAAGACCTGAGTCTTACGCTCATGAGCTTGCCTGAGTTTGGTAAATTGTAATGTGTGAAGCAATGTTATCAGCATTTTATTTAGCTCTTGAAATGCTTGTGATGAAAGGAACGCATTTCCTGAACGCTATCATATCGATCGGGAATTATTTGGGAAGCTATCAGTTTATTTAAAAAATATCAGAGTATCTAATCTTTGGAAGTCATATGTCATAGTGGTTGATAGAACACGCTCTTGAACAATTTCGCGTGGGTCAAATCCCAGTGTTGCTGCTTGTATCTGTGTGACCCTGGGCTCCTTTGTTAGCTTCTCCCGCCTCGGTTGCCTCATCTCTAAAATAGAGATAATAGTACCTAGATCACTGAGTTGTTGTGAGAACTCAAATGAGACAGTAAATGAAAATTGGTTACAACACTCTCTTTCACACCGCAAGTGCTCAATAAATGTTTAATATGGCAATCAGAGTCACACTGGTTACATGCTGCATATCATGGTCTATTTCTACAGATCTAAACTCACTGAAATCACACTAAGGTTCTGAAATCAGGCTTCTAGGAATTTATCTCCCACCTTAGCTTACAGAAAGTTAAATTTTGATTAACATCAATGGATCCTACAGGATGTGGAGCAGGAAGATGGTGTACGGGAGACTTAGTACAAGTATTTAGCAACTGTAGATATACCTACACATCCAGGGGCAAAGTCAAACATCTACTGAAAACCTACATGTGCCTCTACTTTTATCCACTCCTGTCTTTCCACTCATTTCTGATTATTCCCCGTGAAATACTACTCCAAAAGAGTAAGGGAGGTAGCCCCAAAAGAAATGTTTTGGGGCTCACAGAGGTTCTAGAGCCATTTGCTGAATATATCTTCAGGTTTATCAGACTGGAAAACACTGCTCAAGAACCATAATCCAATTAATTTCTTTTTGGTATAAATGAAAATGCATATATGATTTTCAAAGTGTAAACTTTATCAAACATCAGAGAAAAATGCTAATTTAATGGTATTTAGTAAGGTTTCTCAAGGGCAGGGCGCTCTTTTCTTAAGTTGTAAGGCACAGAAAAAGACTCCCCAGCTTCTGCTTTATCTAAATAATACATCTTCCTATATACTGGTTTCCCTTGTTTTTTGCTAAATAATTTAGTTCTTGGGAATAAAGACATAACATGACTTTGCCATGAGATTACTGGTTGGGGGTTTTAGAGTCTCCTTCATACTAAAGTTCACTCAGTATCTATCATATTAGTAGCTGCTTATTAAAATGCTAGTTTTCTGTTCATTTCATATTATACTTTGAAAACCTCAAACTACTGACATAATGACTGTGAATCCTCTGGAACTTAATTATTGATTACGCATATGGGGTTAAGGGAAAGTGACCTTTTTTGCTATGCTAATTCTATCACCCACTCGGACCCTTCCTACTACGGGGAGGAAATGAGTTTAACAAAATGAAATTAATGAGAATGAGTTTTGTTTGATGACCTGCCAATTAATGACAGCTTCCAAATGGTCATTTTTGTTGAATTTCAGAGATACCCCTGTCAAAAACAAGTAATTAGGAATGTATTTACTGGTAGCGCCTGCCAATACTAGAAGCTTTCATTTGATTCCAGAAATGTATTTAGCTCATGTGTCTTCTTTAGAAAGTCAGCCAAAATAATGCTGTCCCAAAAATTCAGTCTTAGTAGTGTTGATACAGCTTTAGCTGTTTTCTTACCACTTTACAAAACTAAGTTTGACTAGAATACTCATTAAGGGCTTTTAAAAATTAAAAACAAAAACAAAAACAAAACACCTAAATCTCTGTGCAGACTAACACACAGAGGATAAAGTTTAGTAACCAAAATCTTGAGGTGATATGATTCAAAGTGTGACTAGTGAATTGCATTTTTTTTTAGAAAATCTGAGCAAATTAACAGGAGGGATCATATGGGAACACGAGGAATCCCCTCCAATCAATATTCACTCTGGCCAAAGTAAAAACAGTTTAATGAGTTCTTTGTGGCATGATTAGCCATGATCTAGTTTGTCTTTAAAGGTAACATTCACATAGAGAATGTATAAGTGATTTTGTAAATTGGCTGGCTCTTCCATTTATATGAATATCTTAATATTGTCTGAACTGTCAAATAAATAATTTGCTAACATTGCCTTACTTACAGATTACTAACACCTAATGACTGGTCCCAAATGGTTATGTCTTTTCCACTTCCAGTTCAGCCTGCCACCCAGCACCATTCACTGAATACTCTTTAATGTAAACAGCATGTATTGCACAACTACAAGTTCATTCCCAGCATGAAGACTGGGGGGTGGGGGGGTGGGAAAGAGACTCTTGAGAAAAAAAGGGCACCGTTAGAGCCGCGATAAGCCTCCCACACAATATGTAATCCACTAACAGAAAGAGCTGGTTGGCGTTGTTAAATACAGCTTCTACAAAGAGAAGATGTTTTTGCTTCAAACATTTTTTATGCCCTCTGTAATTCTATTCTATTAAATAATAATGTAATAGGTTGGATAAGGCAACATAACATTTAGAGGATTACGGAGTACTAATCTAAACCTCTTAAGATTTTCTTCTCATCATTCCCTTGCGGTTCGTGAAGTTTCTGGACACCGCTACAACCTACATGGTCAGATTTCATAAGTCACCTGAGCATGCATAAAAAAGATCAGAAACTTCATCTAAAACCAAACTTTACTTTTCTCCTCATTCCACGTATATTTACTAATGGCTTAAACAAGATGTCCTGACTTCCTTTGCTAATCCCTTTGCCCAACAAGAGCACCAGAACCAGCACTGGGACAGTAAATGGTCAAGGCAGAGTATCTTAGTGAGCTTGTACGACATGTAGACAATGGTCCTAACACTATGGCTCCCACTGGCCTAAGGACTGTTCTTCTGGACGTGGTGTTTCTCCCAGGAAAACACATTTCTTTATTCCTGAGACTTAGGGGAGACTTTGCGATGTACATTGGCAATGTCATTAAATCTCTACTGTTTTTCTGAGAGAAAAGAAGATGGTCACTTTATTAAATAAAGTTGGGTGAAATGTAGTAAGATCCGTTTTAAAATCAAGTGTTTGAAAAGCTTTTAGTGCTAAATTATGCAGATGTTTGGTACTTATGGAAGAAAAACTCCTCCGTTTCCAAGAAACTAAACTTCCTATAAAAAAACTCAACTGGAAAAATTAACATGTGGGCATGTTTATAAAGGTATCCAACCAGTATTTGTTAAAAATAGGAATATTCTCTGTGTAATAGGGAAGTGTGGGTTAAAATAGAAATATTCATGAAGTAATAGGGAAAAATAAAAAATAAGGCAAAGTCTAAATTTGAAGGCAAACGTGAGAGAAAAGTGGAAAATTGAATCTCTGAGGTCATAATTTAAAATAAATAAGGCAGACAGAACTTGATAGAAAAACTCAATTTAGGTTATTTTTGAGAACTATTTTGGCTCCTTTCCTAGGCCTTCCATAGTAAGGCGACCATTGCAAAGATGAGCTTTTGATTCACTATATTGAATAAATAAAAGTACATTAAGATGGGTTTCTCTTCCTTAGACCAATAAATCCTGGCTTCATAGGTACTCAATAGATATTTATTGAATAAATAAATTTTTAAGTATGTTGAATTTTTAATAATGTATTGAAGTCCTTTCTGTGACTTTTAGTATTTTATATTAGAAATAAATTATTAAATAAATTGAGAGACTATCTCTATAACGGTAAAATTTTACCTTGCCTGATATTGGTACAGGATAAAAAGTCGATGAATAAATGGATGAATAGATCTAAAAAACAAGAATTTAGCTACAAATACCTCTGAAATATGTTATAATTAACCAATCAGTGATTTCTAATATCCAGAAAACTCCTAAATATTTGCTTCTTTTTAAAAATCCAATCTAAAAATCAATCTTTTTAAAAAAGAAGCAAATATTTAGGAGTTTAGGAGTTTAAATATCTAGGATTAGAACAAAACAAGGGGTGTTTGAAATGTATGTAAAAGCATAGAGTATCACTTTGCATAATGCTTTCTATCGTGGAAGAGTTTTATGAGAGAATATTTATGGGGAAATGTCATGATTTCTATTACTTTTTCCTTTTGTTGAGCCATGAGTGGGCAAATGCATACTTGGGAACCAAAGCACCTTATGAAGCTATGCTGTAAGGAGAAGCAATTTTTTATCTTCTGAAAAATGAATAATTTGAAGGGCTTTCCATTTTGAGAAGAAGGAAGGTAGGATTTACTAAAGGATTTGTGATCAATCTGTCCTTAAATGAATGAAAAGATAACTTTGAAGATAACAAGTAAGGCTGGTGGCCCCTGGGTGGCTCAGTTGGTTAAGCACCTGACTCTTGATTTCAGCTAAGGTTATGATCCCAGGGACGTGGGATCGAGCCCAGTGTCAGGCTCTGTGCTGATCAGTGTGGACACTGCTTGAGATTCTCTTTCTCTCCCTCTGCCCCTCTTCCCTGCTAGCAGCCCTCTCTCTCTCTGAAAACAAAACAAAACAAAACAAAACAAAAAACAAGTGAGGCTCAGTTCTTCTAAAAGAGCTTTAATAGAGTATGTAAGAAAAATATCTTAAGTGTTTTCAAGATTATTCATTTCCTCAATAGTCTGTCAACATGTTTTTTTTTTTTATTAGAGTTGCTAATAATTATAATGGAGCTGTCCTACAAGCAAACCAAAATTACCAATAGTTTTATTTAGGGAAAACCAGTTATAATGGAATGCTTATATTTGAAAATGTATTATTTAATCATATCTAAAATGCCAACGCTTTTCTGAAAGGCAAAGAGGAAATAAAAAAAGGATGTTCTGTAAATATTATACCTGAAATTTAGTATTCCATTCAAATAGATGCTATAATCTATTGTTACTCTGTCCAAGATGGTAACCACTAGTCACATGTATCTCTTTAACTTAGAGTTAGTTAATGAAATCAATTAAAAATTCAAATCCCCAGTGTCACTAGCCACATTTCAAGTGCTTAGTAGCCACATGCAGCTAGTGAGACTAATACTCAACAGTTCCAATTTAGGATGCCTTATCAGTGTAGAAAGTTCTACTAGACAGTACTGGTCTATGGTATTATGTTTTTGAGAATTAAAGCTTAAGACATTTTGAAGAGTAAAAAAAAAATCTCTTTTTGTTAGGGGTTGTTTTTTTTTCAGTCTGTAAACATAATTTTGGTCAAGTTTCTTGAAAAATTGCTGCCTGGTCTGTGAAGCTTATAAAGAGACCATATATGATGAACTATATACAATGCTCCTCAAAGAGTTCTTTGACCCTCTAAGTATCTTTAAAATATATTTGTTCTCCAAATGAGTTGAGTTTTATCTTTGAAAACGCTAATGTTGGGGCGCCTGGGTGGCTCAGTCGGTTAAGCGTCCGACTTCAGCTCAGGTCACGATCTCGCGGTACGTGAGTTCGAGCCCCGCATCGGGCTCTGTGCTGACAGCTCAGAGCCTGGAGCCTGTTTCAGATTCTGTGTCTCCCTCTCTCTCTGACCCTCCCCGTTCATGCTCTGTCTCTCTCTGTCTCAAAAATAAATAAAACGTTAAAAAAAATTAAAAAAAAAAGAAAACGCTTATGTTTCTTATTGAGCTGTGAATAATAATTAATCAACAAAGCCAGGGCACATTGTAGCACCAATGACGTTAATAGATTTAAAACAGCAGATGCGGATGAGACACAGATTGATGTTAAGAAAGAAGCAGATCATGTACTGCCGGTGGGTGAGAAGAACAGAGTGGTATGTTCTGAAGGATTCAGAAATAGCTGTTATCATAACTTGTAGAAGAACCATTTCAAGGAAGGTCAGCAGCTTTCCAGGCTGCTTTCTTGGACAAGAATTCTGCGCGTGTGTAAAACTAACTTTCACATGACGAAAATGGCATAGCTTTACGTTTCCCAATAAAAGAACCGCAAAGGCAAGGGTGGATTTTCTGGGTTTTCTTGCTGGAAATGTTATGCTCTTTAAGCTCAGAAGGCGGAGAAAAGGTGAGGCGTGAGGGAGAAGGTCAGCACCCTAGAGATTCAGATGGAAATTCAGAGTGTTAAATTGGAGGAGAGAGAAACAAACAAGGAGGAACGGTACAAGTGAGAATTATACATTTATCCAGGAAGACCTTTGCACACTGTGTAAAGGACCTGGAGGCACATAAGCTGAGGCTGAGAAAGGATTACTTAATAAAGCTATTTGACAAGAAATTATGGAAATTACACATGACCTACGAATACATGACAATGTGAAAACCTTCTGGTAATCAACAGAATATTAAAGCAACAATGAAATATCACGTTCTGCTTATCAAATTTTCAGTTTAAAAAATGAGGACAGTGTCTGGGAGCATCTGGGGAAATGGGATATCTAATAAAATGCTGGGGCGGGGGGAGTAAATTGCTACAACCTTTATAGAAAGCAATCTGTCAAAGTGCATAAAAACCCATTAACAGTCAATGGCTACATATTCGCTTATAAACAATCAGTTGTGTCAAAATTTGAAAACGAAGATGTTCAGGACTGTTTTACTGATAATTAATATGAAAAGCAACAAACATGACAAAACTAATGCTCAGACAGGTTACATAAATTATGAAATAAAGGAATTTGTTGCAGCTATTAATGACCACATTTTAGACAGGTATTCAGCAGTGCAGAAAAAAATGTGTTATATATATTAAGAGAAAAATAGGTGACAAAAATATTTTTAACACAATGCCAATTTTCTTAATGTGCATGTGTCTGCGAGTGTATATACTAAAAACAGAAGTTTGGATGCAGACACGCGGAAACATTGTTATCTCCCTGTGGTAGAATTACGGACCATTTAAATTTTTTTCTGTGCATTCCCTGTAATGTACAGATTTCTCTGAATTAACATGCGCTATGCTTATAATCACAAGTATGTTCTTCCATTTGGGTTTCTGTAATGAACAATCCAAGTCATTGTATGCAGACCTGTGTTTGACATCTGTACCTGTGGAGACTGAAGCCAGCTGATCTCTGTGTTCTTTTTGTTTCTAAAATTCTACAAAATATTTTATGAAAAATAGAAGGTGATGCAGACACACAGGTACACACAGACAGACAGACACAGCAAGACATCAAAAAGCAAACGCTGCTTTGCTTAGTTAGGAAGAGTTTCCGAGTGTCAGGTGTTTCCTGATGGGAGTCTCCTGTGGCCCGAGTCTCACAAGCAATTGCTCTGGGTGTGGACATCTTAGCATCAGTGTCTTAAAGTGATAATGTTGATTATGATGGATAAACAATAAATACATGTACAAATACAGTGCTGATTACCTTGTGCCAAATACTGCATGCAACATACCCATTGTACCTTAGGTATTAAGGTGACCATTTTGTCTGTAAGGCTATAGGAATTAAATAAAATGCTCAAGGCCTCATTATTAGTATTCCCATTAAGGTAACCTTTATACTTTCTGGACTGCTAACTAATTTTATCTTTTATGTTATTTTTTAGAGATAAGGGTTAATTTCACCATGGACTTTTTGTTTTGTTTTGTTTTGTTTTGTTTTGGAAGGAGCAGAGGAATTTCCTTTGTAACCTCAGAACTATTTCCTAACAATGCCTGAATTCCCTTTGCTACTTTCAACTGTCAGATCACCTGATCCTTTTTGAAAGATAAAGACTAAGGTTATAAACTATGCTTGAAAGTTACATTGAAATCATTTATTATTTGGAAGCCTTCAAAAACCGAGAAACAAGTTTTCCGTTGTTGATATTACGATGAAAGGGTGCGGAGAAATCTTCATGATAAATAAGTTAAATTACCTAACAGCTTTACAAATGCTTTACCAAAACTTGACCAACTGATAAGAACGGTGTAACGACCTCCAAGAATGGTGGTCCCACCGGGAAAAATTATTCTCAAGGTTACAGCTTGCACTCCGATGTTGCCATGAGATTAAGCTGAGGATCTAAGTGCTACATAAACCGTGTAACCAAAATGCTTAAAAGAACAGAAAATTGATCTTATGAGAACAGGGTCCTATATAACGTACCTTGCAACAGAGAAGAAATGAAACCACTCATTACTTACGATAATGATCAGTTTTTCCCTGAAATTCACTCAGGAGAAGAAAACGGGGGAACAGAGATGAATGATTTAAATTCCCTGTGAGGATGACTCCTAATAGTGAGGGTTGTTAAATAAGAGAGCAGAATTTTGAAATGGATTTAAATGTTTTTCTAAATTCTGATTGCACAAACAGGTAACATACAGATCTCTAGGAATCGTCTTATAATTCTCAGGAAAAAGTACTCATTTTATAGCTTGTATTATGCTAATCTTCGGTCAGCCTAATCTCTGGCATATATGTGTTTTTTTTTTTTCTTTTAGGCTGAGAATGCTATGTGAACATATCTTTCCCTTTATACAGAAGTTCATGTAACAGACATTATTACACATAAATTTGGGAACAGATTTTTAAGGAGACTTAAATTTTTCTGTTCCTGAAAAGATTTTTAAATTCATTTTTATTATTATTATTTTTATTTTTGAGAGAGAGAGGGTTGGGGAGGAACAGAGAGAGAGGTAGACAGAAGATCTGAAGCAGGTTCTGTGTTGAAAGAAGACAGCCCAATGCGGGACTCTTAGTCTGGAAACCAACCTTGAGATCATGACCTGAGCCGAGGTCAGACGCTTAACTGACTGAGCCACCCAGGTGCTCCCTTCCCCAAAAGATTTTTAAATAGAACACATCAATTCCAATTTTCTTATTGAAATATGGTCCCATCTACAGGCAAGGACGAGTGGATTAGAAACTCAGAACCTCCATTCTTTCTCAGCTAATATTCTCAGGATGGAACAGTGAGGTCAACAGGAAATGTGAATGTTAGTCCAACATGCAGCTTGCCTGAGAGACACTTTTCCCTGAACTCGAAGCTTGTGAAATTGTTTCGGATGAATGCTGAGTCTCAACTTTAGACATAATCTGTTCTCAAAATTCATATGAATTTTTCCAATTTATTCAATAAAATTTATATTTGGGAGGAATATTTTTTCCTCAAGACATACTGGTTACCCTATTACATTATAGCAAGGGATGCAAAATCGTAATTTGTGAGCCCAAAATTCTACCGTGCCTCAGTTCTGAGACAACACTTGCATATTAAAATACATTTGTGATTCTTTTTATCTTTTGTACTTGGGTGAGTTTTTTTGTTAAAACAATAACATATCAGAACATCAATATGGACCAAGCTGTCTTCTGAGGAAGCTGCAAACAAAATCCTTCTTCAGAAGAAAAGAACCCACAAATAAACTAAAACTGGTGTTTTCTCTTCCTTGTGTAATAATTGGCTCAAGTCATGCTTGATTTAACATCCCTGAAAGAAGGAATGTGAAAACACTCCTCAAACGGGAATCAACTTTGGCTCTCCCACGACATGGCCTCTTATTAAAGAGGATGTCGTTTTGTGTCTACACATGCTAACCTATCCTTGCTTTGTTCATTGTACACTTTCATTTCTGGAAAATCTGCCTTGATTTAACAGTTCCCTCGAATGTTACTTCCCACTAATTCTCCACTAACAAGGAGAAACCGCCATGAAAGACTCACGTTCTTCAGCAAGCAGAACTCCCACATCTGAATGTCATTCTAAATTGTAGTTGTAAGATAATCCCTACAACGTTTCCAGCCAATCCGCTGCTCTGAAAAATCTAAATAATTTCCACTCCATTTACCTCCTCTGTATTTGAGAGATGATATAATTAAACAGAATTAGTTCAAGGGAAGACCAAATAGCATACGCATGTGATAAATTAAGTCTACCCCTATAGTGGAATATAAGGACTTTGAACCAAACAGGGAAACAAATGATCTAATCTTGGTATTTCATGATCACCCCTTGCTTTACATATGCATGTTTAGGACACAAACAAACATCAGTACTAACACACCCAAGCATCCCTCAGGACTCTTCTAGAATAGTGAAGGTTTAAAACACAGAAACTTACAAATGATGGCTATATACATGATCAGAATTACTACCAGTGGTGGTTTTCTGAATTTCTAATGATTAATTTCTAATATTCTGAATTTCTAATATGATGAACAGCTGACTAAGTAACATATATGTATTTATTCTACAAATGTAAACTAGACTAGATAAGTAAAAATGATTTAAAGAAACTATGTTTCTTCTCTGGTAGGTATAGTCCCACAAAAATTTTTATTTACTTCACTTTATATTTTTTTCTGTCATCTTCTTTTAGACTATCAAACACTTTTGTATAAACATGATAGACATAAAATGGCACAAACTGCTCTTTTGTTAGTAAATTTAAGCTATACAAATAAATAATAGTCATATACCTATCAGTCAAATCATCTATCATTCCTTTATCTTCTTGTTATTAATGATAAAAATAGAGCTGTGTGGGGGGCCTGGGTGGCTCAGTCACTTAAGCTCAGGTCGTGATCTTTGGCTCAGGTCATGATCTCAAGGTTCTTGAGTTCGATCCCTGCATCTGGCTCTCTGCTGCCAGCATGGAGCCCGCGTCAGATACTCTCTGCCCCTCCCTGCCTCGTGCTTTCTCTCAAACATAAATAAACATTAAAAAAAATAGATCTGTGCAACCAAGCTAACTATACCAAAGAATCCAAAATTACACACTCTTGGCTTAGCTATTTGATTTCACTTTACCTAAATTATTAGTTGAAGAGTAACAGAGAGACAGCGAATACCAATAAGAGTTATAAACCAAACAATAATCTACAAGCAGCAATCAGCTAAGTGATTCTGTTGTTCAAACAGTCACATCTGCCTAAACTCAATCTCCTTTAAATTTACCCCCACAGCAGGCTCAGACTTTGCGATTACCCTTCTTCTACATACTGGGAATTTGTTGGATCCTGTGGACAACGACAAATGCATCAGACAGTCCCACTTTCACTGGGTGATTGGTCGAACTTATCTGTGTGACCAAGACGGGAATCTGGAAAAGAAAAAGCAGATTGCTACGTGTTAGATTTGAATTTCATTTCGGAGTGGCGGTGGGGAGCATGATCATCTTGTTTACTGAAGAAAATCAGGTGCTGGAGATGAAGGACCAGGGAGAGTGAGCAGGAAATATTAGAGAAGGAAGACATACAATACCAAAAAATAACATCTGTTTAGTGCTTTTGATGGGCTAACGTGACAAAAGAGCTCCTGGTCCAACAGACAGCTACTTGATGATGAAAGTAAATAGATTTTCTGAGGATCTAACTGGTGCCGGATGCTGAAAACATCACACGTATAGGCACACTGTAAACACATTTAGTGCTGGCTTTCATTTCGGGAATAGACTCTTCCTGTACCATTTGTTTTCCTAAAATACTGTATATTACTTTTCATGGGTTTTTAAAAAAATCCTTGTTTACAAGTGGCCTTATAGATCTAAAACCTAGAGAAGGACAAGTAAGTGCACTGCTAAATATATATTTAACAATATCACTGTTGATTAATAGATGGTGAAACTTGGCAAATGTTAATGGATGTTGAACTATTCTGATTGAAACTTACATGGAAAACTTTATGAATTATTTCCTAAATTTAAATCTCAGTGGAACCCAAATCTGAATATGACAGCCATTTTTAATATTCACAGTTAAAAAAATTAAAACACATTGAGAATATATTAAAGAGTTACAAATGAGACAAATCCTTGGAGCCAATTTTTCTAGATTTAGAAAACAGTCACTGGAGAGATGATTACTATGTTTATTACAAGTTTTATAGAAATAAAAATGGGCATGAAACTGTCTGCAATAAATAAAGGGACAAGAAACAACAAGGGGAGGATGGATGCACCAACAAATCTTAAGGTGGCATAAGCAGACTGTGGGCCATCTGCAGGTAATTCATTCAAGAACCTATTAGATCTGACCTTGTCTTATAAACCATAATAACCAGTGTAGCAATGAGAAAGAAGGAGAAAAACTTGGAGAGAAGATACAATAAGGGATGTACTGCTTATTTTTGCCCATGACATCAGGGAATTGTAAAAGGGCTATTTGGTCAAAATTAACCAATTAAAAGAGGAAATTTTAAGTATCTGAAATTTATGGAATTATTTCAAGTAAATGGAAGATGTCATTTTCTCTTTATGTGCTAAATCATCCCTTTCTTAAACAATGTGAAGGTATTGCCAATTTTATCTCAGTATGTCCAGTTCTTAACCAGCCTTAGGAAGTATTCTGATATTTGGACAACAGAAACAAACAAAGCAAAGCCAAAATTTCTGTCCCTAAAGGTTTATTCACTAAATGAAACTCTGACATACTTTATTTAGTGATTACTAAGCCATACTCAGTATCATATATGTAATTTCTTTTCTTTAAAAATTTTTTTTAATGTTTACCTATTTTTAAGAGAGAGAGAGAGAGAGAGAGAGAGAGGAAGGCGAGAGTGAGACAGAGAGAGAGAGTGGGAGAGGGGCAGAGAGAGAGGGAGACACAGAATCCACAGCAGGATCCAGGTTCTGAGATGTAAGTGCAGAGTCCAACACGGGGCTCAAACCCACAAACCACGATTTCGTGGAATGAGCTGAAGTCAGATGCTCAACTGACTGATGCTAAACCGACTGAGCCACCCAGGCACCCCTGTAATTCCTTTTTTAGTGGACTCTATACTATTACCCAGTTTTATATGCCATGTTGAGGTAGAAATGTTAATATAAGTGTCATTTATATTTAAGATGGACACAATTAAAGACAAAAAGACAAAAAAGTAGTAAAAACATACAAAACATTTCCAATTCAAGTTATATTTTGTATATCCTAACAAAACAAAGTCACAATTGCCAAATAGCATTAGTACACGCCTGATCAGGATTAAGTATGAGAACTTTACTAACTTGTATTCATCACTTGCTTTCAACGTTTTTTTTTTTATTTATTTATTTTTGGGACAGAGAGAGACAGAGCATGAACGGGAGAGGGGCAGAGAGAGAGGGAGACACAGAATCGGAAACAGGCTCCAGGCTCTGAGCCATCAGCCCAGAGCCTGACGCGGGGCTCGAACTCATGGACCGAGAGATCGTGACCTGGCTGAAGTCGGACGCTTAACCGACTGCGCCACCCAGGCGCCCCCATCACTTGCTTTCATTCTCCAACATCTTTGACTATAATTTTCCTCTGCAAGGTGAGAACTATTTTACCAGATAATTCTGTGTAAGTGATTGTATTCCTCTTATCCCATACTCAAAGCAAAACTTGAGTTCATAAAGCTCTCAACTGGAAAATCCTATTATATTGCCATGAATATTGTATTTTTATATAAGGTTTATTTTTTAGGTCACATGTTTTGTTTCTGCAGACCTCCTTATCATAGCTTTCCCTTCTTTTTAGATTTTCTATTCCACCTCTTCAATCTCTCTTCCTTATCACCTTCTTCACCTAGGCATCTTTCATTTTGATTTTATTGTCTCCCTCTCTTCCTTTCTCTCCCTTCCTTTATATTTTGTCTCTAAGTCAAACCCCCTCCTCCCGTGCTTTATACCTGTGGTGGACTGGTTGTACTAAAGGCCTACATCAATGGCCTCCTTCTTTCCAAACCCTTTGCCTTGTCACTTTTGATCCCTTCCCACTTGGACTCTGGCTCAGTAATATGACAAAGGGAGATGACAGCAAATGTGAAGCAAAAGGGAGGATCGAAAATGTATTTGTACATTTCCACCTTCTTTCTTGGCCTCCTGCCACTGCCATGAGAATGTATGCTGTTGATCTGCTGAAAATATATGAGAGGCATATGGAGGAAAGTTCCCTTTGCAACAGAGGTCCACTTTGACCAGCTAGCTCCTAGCCAATCCACCAGCTAACAGCTGACACATGAATAAGCCCAGTTGAGATCAAGAGAGTACAAACCAGATCAGTAGCACTGCCAAGCTGACCCATAGGTATCTTGTGAGACATAAGATATGGAGTTAGGTAACTACATTTTTGGGTGATTTGTTACACAGCAATACTAACCAATACATTTTCTATTAGAGATCTAATAGCAAATACAAACTTCTCTGGTGTTTCTACACAAAATGAAGTAGCATTCTTCCTCCTAGATTTCAGGGGATCAGATAAATATCTCTGCACTTCTAGGTACAATTAAACTTGAAAGACTGGAATGTTCCAGTAGAAAGTTCCATTTTCTACATCTTGCTTTCACTCTTCTAGATTTCTTTATTTCCTAGTTTATTCTTTTTCCTCTCGATTCCAAAAAATGAACACCAATGTGTCTAAGTTACCTAGATTCAGACTCATTTAACCTAAGGAAAGTCCATCTGGAACTAAAATGGGTAACCTAACAATGTAGACAGTGTTCTGTCACTGAAAACAATCCTATCATAAATTGGCCAAACCCTTTAGGAAGATAATTGTAGATCACCTGTAAAGACCCTTTCAAACCTCAATTCAATGGTTTCACTCTATTGAATGATCTTGACCTTTCCACGCTTCAACAAGTAAACTGTTAACAAGGGTGAAAAATTGTACCTATTTGTAAGAGAACTGAGGTAGGCAGAAATCATTGCCTGCTTCTAAGGGTAACATTTTAACTTGCTGCCGGTTTTCTAGTTATACTTATTCCTGGGACAGTGACTTCTGAGGACTAGGTCAGACAAACCACCATTACCATAAATAACTCTACTATAAGTCTTAATATAATGTGGAAATATAAAGCAGAAAATAAATTTCTGAGAATATTACATACTATATAAAAAGTCTTTTCTCCAAAAGGCATATATGCTCTCCATGCTATTTGCTAAGATAGAATAAATTTGCTCAGTCACTAGATATTAATTGAATATCTTCTGTGTATTACTGTAGGCACTAGAATCATAGAAAAGAAGAGAACAAAGATGCTGCTCTCATAGAGCTTACATTCTAGAGGGCAGGGACTGATATTAAAAAGTGAATGTAAGAATTAAACTATGCTGAGCGGTGGTGAGTGCTAAGGAGGAAACTAAAGTGTGGCAAAGAGACTAGAAGGGCATGGGGGCTTCCTTAGGAGAAGGAGTCACAGACAGGTTCTGTGATGAGATGATTTTTCTGTAGCAATGAGCCTGCCATGTGGATATTTGAAGAAAATTCTGAGTGTACAGGAACCAGTACAGGCAAAGGCTTTGACTAAATTGTTTTTGGTGACTTTCAGAATTAAAAGGTTATCACTGGAGCATGAGGAGTAGATAAGATAGTTAAAGGAGATGAGAGGAGGTGGGGGCATTCAAAGGGAGCACCCATTCCCTGCAAGCCATGGCAATGACTCGGAATTTTATTTCATGTCATACAGTGATGGTTTAGAGAGTTTTGAACAGAGGAAGGCTGTTCTTTTACATCTGAAAAAGATCATACTGTGATCTGTTGTGTGGTCAAGACTGCAAGAGGCAAGGGGAGACAGAAAAACTAGTTAGGAAGGTATCACGATTGTCAGGATAAGAGATGGGTGGCGTGGACTACACTGGAGTGATATGTGTAGGAGGTAGAAGGGATGGAAAGATGGATTCCAGGTGAATTGTGAAGGCACTGCCATCAAGACATGCCATGGGTGTGAGGAGAGTGGGAGAAATAGGAGAGTCAATGACATCGCCACGGCCTTTGGTCTGAATAGCAGGAAGAAGGGAGTTGAGTATTTCATTGGGGCCGCCATTTTGTCCACCCGCAGGGAGGTTTCCACACCGCAGGCCATAAGGAGTTGTCTGCCTGTGCAGATGGCCTCCTGTGCAGCACTGAAGAAAAGTACTGGAATGTCCCGAGATGGACAAAATGAGAAGAGGAAAGTTTGGAAAAGGACAATTTTATGGCCATTCCACTGGCCTCAAGTGCTTTTCGTTAAAATTTTATAGAGTTCATGAATAAAAGCACAGATTTTCTGAAACTATGGTCTTTTATCCTAATTAAATATTAAAGTGAAAATGTATGAGAAGCTTTTAATTCCCTACATTTTCTTAGAAGGCACCCAAGTCTTTTATGAAACAATTACATATCAGGTTTTTAAAAAACTACTTTTGGCAATTGAATTAAATGCTTAATAGTGTAAAAGATTAATGAGGAAAAGATGAACAATTCTAGGCTTTCTCACAGATTCCTTTCAGAAATAGTCTGGCTCTTTCCACCTGATATTGTCATATCCTTTTTACCTCACTTTCTTGGACTGTAATCTTTTTATTTCAAGACATCAAAGGCATGGGGCTGTTCTCCGAAAGGATTGTTCATCCTCTCACTTACTGCAGCCAAAGGAATTGGGCTGCGTCAGCTCTCTGTGAGCAAGTCAGACCAGTCTGCAGGTTTCCATATTAGTATTTAATTAGAGACCATTAAGATGAATCGGGAGTACTGTTAAAAGCCACATTTAACTGGAACTACTTTGCAACAAAGCAATTGTATGTGGCGTGCGCGCGCGCGTGTGTGTGTGTGTGTGTGTGTGTGTGTTTATGTATAAATAAACCATCTAGAATTATAGCTGATATTACACAGAATTAGTTCAAGAAAGGGTCTGTCATATTGTCACAATCATCTATTCCACAGATGACTCTTAATGCACAAAGATATGAAGTCAGAGAAGCCATGGCCAATGAGGATGTCTAAGTATGAGAACTCTAAAAACTTTGCTGTATGGGAAGCTATATTTTTTATTCATTCTACAAATTTACAGTCATTCTCAAAATATTTCCAAAGTTAGTTTCTGGGGTTTTCAGGAAGCCATCCTGAAACAGTACCAATTGTAAACTATAGATGCTTTAAGAAAAAAAAAAAAAAAGAAATGTAGCTTCATTATTTTCAAGTGCCTATAATAGTTGCCTTTTTATGACTGAAGCAAAGCTAAATTTTCACTTGGCCTCTGTATGATTTGTACTGAATCATAAATTTTTGAGAATGAGTTTCACAATTACATTCATTCCACAGGATAGTTATAGGAAAGGAACATTAGCACCAGCTAAAATATGCTTCCATTTCAGCTTACACAAGCATTTCTACATTCTTTTCTTTAGGTTTTTGATTTTTGTTCCATTTTTACAGGACACCAATGAGTTTATTATTTAAGTAAGTATAAATTTTTCTACAAGTGAAATAGTGAAGCAATATGAAGTACAGACACAGAAAAGATTTGCAGTCGGCAGACAAAATTAAGGCAGGAAAAAATATCAGGGGCGGGTAAAGGTAGAGCAGAGCACCCTGGTCCTTCAAGGAAGGTTCAGAGGCAAAAGCGGCTCTGTTCCATGCTGTGCTATCATTCTGCAGGACACAGAGGCATACATGCGACACATACAATGTGAGCTTTTCTGTCTGCCTCTAAAGCAGTTAGGGAGATAACAGCACGCTGTTTGAGTCAGAGGTAATGGAACTTTATTTTCCTCTCTCTTCTGCACTGCAAACCTTGCCAAAACATTCATTTGTTTCCATTATGGACCCAGCTATCTATCTAATAGGCAGCATAGCATCTCAGCAAGGGCTTGATTGTTAAGTGTGGTGTTCCAAAGTATGAATCACATGCCTATCACTGGAGAAGAATTACTCTAAACGCATTTTTGTTCACTTGCTAATCAGCCACATGGTGTCTAGTAGCTTAATATATATACATTAAAAAAAAAATCCAAAGCTTACTAGTTTACCCGTTCTCACCTGCATTCAACCTTCAGCTTCCTACCTCATCATCCTTAAATATCAGATCTGGCTTCTGTGTTACTCGCAGTAGGGTATCCAATTATAAAAAGCCATACTTTCTTTTATTACTATCAAAACAACACGAAGTCCTGAGTCTCAGTGCTTAGTTGTCTGAAAACTGCATTTGAATAGAAAGGCTTTCCATTAAAGTTGACAATATAAAAATCCATTTGCTTTCCTGAATACTGTTAGCATTTTGCACAATTATTTTAATCCTGTTTTAGCTTACAGTTACTGAACTCTTTCCATATGCCAGGTATTGAGAGATGAAGTTGATGGCATGAAAACAAAGGAAAGTCATACGCTAAAGATACATTCTTACATCCCTCCATTCCCCATCTCCACTATCACACCCTATAGAAAATCTGGAAGGAGACAACATAAGATAGTTCCTATATTAAAATAGGGGTTTCAGACTTAATCTCTACATAAACTAACACCAGCCTAGGGTAAGAAAGAAGAAATTGCTGTGAGAGGGAACTGGAGGGAACATACCCTGAGTACATTTCCCAGCCAATTGTTGCTGTGTGGAAATGTAGGGCAAATGAGCTAGGGCTTCCAATTTCTCAAGGGGTGATACAAATCCTCTGATATTTTTTTTTTTAAATCCTCTGATATCTAAATGTTAACAACATATCCATTTTACACACACACACACACACACACACACACACACACACACACACACAAACCGCTGTGACCTGTGATTTAAAGACTGCCCCTTACTGAACTGACAAGTAGAATTGGAGCTTCCTATAAAATAAGACAATGAGGCAGATGCCTGCCTGTAGAAGGCTGTGAGACTGGGCTCAAGACAATAAGACTATAGTGAGGCCTTTATCTGGGACTACAGCTAGACAAGGGAGCTTGCATACACATGGCCTGGCAATCAAACACTAGGGGAAAAGGGTGGGGATTGGGAAACTCCTTGGGTTTGGAAAGACATGTAGGTTGCACAGACCTTTTACCTCAGGGAGGGACAAGAGAGTTCTTTGGTCTTGAAGCACCGAGCAGGGAGTCGGGCTGATATGGGCAAGATCAACATCTCAGTGACATCTCAGGGGTGGAAAGGAAGGACTTTGAAGAGAAAGGACACCCAGAAAGATCAAATATGTTGCCCAAGGACAATACAACAGCTAGGGGCAGGGCTGGCATTAGAACAAGTTTCTGTTTCTAAAATTACTTCCTCTAGATAGATCCTTCTACCTTGCTACTTGATTGATTGATTGATTGATTCTTACCCACAGCATTTGTTATAGAAACATTATAAAGGGAAAGCGGGTCAGTCTGTCATCTTCTCACACTGTGAAAAGTAAAAAGAAACTAAAACACCAGGAGGTTTTATGTGTGATATAACTAAACCATAAAATACATCCACAAATGCAAATGAGGTAGATCCTAAATAAAGGCATGTTGATACAATTTTACATTTCATGTATTTAAAATACAGGATAATGCTATAATGTAAAATCATCTGTGTCTCCATTTTTTCGTATTATTTCTTGAGAGTTATAATCAGCATTTTATGTCACCTGGGTTTTCTTAATCTCATATCATAAATTTATTAAATAGATTTTATTTAAATAAAAAACATAAGTATATGAATATATAATGTGCATGTATAGATGTCATACATATATGTATGTGTATATATATACACACACATATATATTTTTCTACAGGGAGAACTATAAAGTTTTTTGGATGCAATATATTATATAAACACATGTCCAACATTCTCACACACAGAGCAATAGTCATAAAGGCAAATTACTTCATATCAAAGGTAAATGTTTCACTGCTCAGTTCTTATGGCTTTCTCTTACTCTCTTGAATTATTTTTTTCCATAAATTCCACAAGCTCAGCAATTGTTCATCTTTTAATACTTTCGGGATGATTATCATGAATGAAGAATCATTACAGTTCAAATAAGAGAAAGAGTCTTGAAGGAAATTGTAAAAGTGCATTAAGGGCGCCATTTAAACCTATACCAAATAGGCAATGCTGATTTATTAGCTATGCCTTCTTCCATGGAAACAGTGGATGTTACACTAAGGTACATTAAGTTTAAATACTTAAATGGTGAAACAGATTAGAAAGTGATTTTACTTAATAAACAATAGAGTTCTTCTATACTGACCTCCTCTAAAATTTGCTGAGGAGATAGTAAGGTACTGAACCAAGAAAATGGATTGAATAGGTGGATGTGTAAGTAGGGTATGCATTCTCTGTGATTTCCCCACCACCTTATAGAAGGATTATATGACTTTCTTTTTAATTGTGTTGTCTGAAATTGATGACTACCCTCTCCCTCTCATGAGCTAAATAACTGAATTTGCAAAAGACACAGGAAGAACCATGTCCTTCCCTAGTCTGTATCTAAAATAACAACAAATTCAAAATACAATAGGAGAAATAATCTAATAAATTCAAAATACAAAAGAGAAACACAAGTCAAAGGAAATGCAACTTCTAAATTATGATGATATGCTAGGAAAGAGAGCATCAGGACTGTAAGATATCTGATTTCAAATCCCTAATGTTTTTGGAACGAAATCTTCTTTATAAATAGGTAAGTTCCTTGGTACATTATCCATGATCCCAGATTTTAGGTCTACATCTACTATAATGAAACAAACAACAATCGCTATTCAATAGTAACTAAAATAACATAAAGGGGAGCCTGGGTGGCTCAGTCGGTTAAGCGTCCGACTCTAGATTCCGGCTCAGGTCGTGATCTCATGGTTCATGAGATGCAGCCGTGTGTCAGGCTGTATGCTGACATGACAGAGCCTTCTTGGGATTCTCTCTCTCCCTTTCTCTGCCCCTCCTCCACTCATGTGCACACGCTCTGTCTCTTGTTTATTTTATGAATAAATAAACATTTAAAAATATAAAAATAACATAAAGAATATGGGTTCTAGGTCACAGCTGGTTATTGACAGAACAGGAAATAGGAATGTGATTTTCCAAATTCTATTTGTCTAAGAAAGGGTGCATGTTTTATTTTTATTATTTTTTACCTAGGTACAACCTCTTTTCGTTAAAAAAAATTAACAAAATAAATAGGATAATGCTATGGAAAGGCGAACCATTCTTACCTGTGCCCCCAAGGGGGCAGAGCTACAGTATAATACTGACCAGCCAGGAAAGATCATAGAGAATATCAAAGTGAGTGAAGCAGTTCAGGCATTTCTTGAAAAGGAAGGTTGGAGGGAGGCAGTAGGGGTCAGTGATTAGGAATATAGGTTCTGGAGTCATATCCAGATGACTTTGGATAAATCTTTGCTTCACAACTTTGGGACAGTTATTGAATGTCTCTGGGTGTTTTAGGTTCCCTTTCTATAAATGATAAAAGCAACTACCTCTTGTTTTTTGTGAAAATTGTATGAGATAAATGGTAAACACTTAGGTCTCTGCTTGGCATATATGAAGAGCTCAATAAATGTTAGATTTTATCAAATTAGGGGATTGTTGTTAAAAGTGAATGGGATTTCTGGTTATGGCAGACAAACTGGTAAGAGACCATTTCTCCCACTGAGATCAAGCAGGAAAGATAAATAACATATGGAAAGCACCCGTTGAAGGCATCAGGTGGCCATCAAAGAGCAAAGACTTGAAAAGCCAAGATTCCAGAGAGAGGAAATCACAGAAGTGAATGCAATACCACTTTCCTGTCAAGGCATTTGGTAATTTACAAGCAAGATTCAGACATTGAGAAACTGAAAAAAACTTCAGACGAACCGTGAGATCATGACCTGAGCCAAAGTCGGAGGCCCAACTGACTGAGCCACCCAGGCGCCCCCGAAGGACTACTCTCTAAAAGTAAGTGCTAACCCAAAATTTAGCAGTCTTTACAAGAACTAATGCTCAACTTTGAAAGAGCTTAGCCCTGACAGTATTAAAGTAATCTGTTTGGTATTAAGGAGGGCACTTATGTTGAACACTGCATATTATATGTATGTGATGAATCACTAAATTCTATTCTTGAAATAAATATTACATTATATGTTAATTAACTAGAATTAAATAAAAATTTGGAAAAATTAATAATGTTTGCCAATTAAAAAAAAGTAATCTGTTCCATCCTACCTGTCAAACAAAAAATGTAAACCCTCTCTGGAGGAAGAAAACAACGTCCACAACCTCCATCTATTCCTTTAGTAGTTTATAAACAATGCCCAACATTCAATCAAAAATTATCTAGCATAAAAGGAGACACAGCCGAATAGACACAAAAGAAGACATCCAGATGGCTGACAGACACATGAAAAAATGCTCAACATCACTCATCATGATGGAACTACAAATCAAAACCACAATGAGATACCACCTCACACCTGTCAGAATGGCTAACATTAACAACTCAGGCAACAACAGATGTTGGCAAGGATACAGGGAAAGAAGATCTCTTTTGCACTGCTGGTGGGAATGCAAACTGGTGCAGCCACTCTGGAAAACAGTATGGAGGTTCTTCAGAAAGTTAAAAATACAGCTACCCTATGACCCAGCAATTGCACTACTAGGTATTTATCCAAGGGATACAGGTGTGTGATTTCAAACATTGGGGAACATGCACCCCAATGTTTATAGCAGCACTATCGACAATGGCCAAAGTATGGAAAGAGCCCAAATATCCACTGAAGGATGAATGGATAAAGATGAAAAGGTACACACATACAATGGAGTATTGCTCAGCAATCAAAAAGAATGAAATCTTGCTATTTGCAACTACGTGGATGGAACTAGAGGGTATAAAATGCTAAGTGAAATTAGAGAAAGACAAATATCATATGACGTCACTCAGGTGTATGAGGAATTTAAGATACAAAACAGATGAACATAAGGAAAGGGAAACAAAAATAATATAAAAACAGGGAGGGGGACAAAACATAAAAGACTCTTAAATATAGAGAACAAACAAAGGGTTGCTGGAGGGATTGTGGGAGGGGGGATGGGCCAAATGGGTAAGGGGCAGGAATCGTGGTTGCACTATATGCTAATTAACTTGGATGTAAATTAAAAATAAATAAATTAATTAACACAAAAAAAGCCATGACCAATGAATGAAAATCTAGAGGAAAAGAAAAAAAAATACAGCTGATAGAGACCCAGAGGCAATCTAGATATTAGTTATCAGCCATGAACTTTAAAGGAATTGTTATTAATATATTAAGTCAGTAGATGAGAAGATGGTTAATTTTATCAGGTAATTAAATCTATGCACAAGAAACAAATGGATACTGTGAAATTGGAAAATGCATTCATAAAGGGAACAATTGGTAATCTGACAGGAAATTAAGAAAAAGACAGTATGTTTTTTGTGATTTGGCTTCATCCTAAGGAAACTACTTCTTTGAAGTTAACTACAATAAACAGCTGTGTAACAATAGCTTAAAACAGAATTTTAAATCTTTGGTTTCAGAATACAGAGTGACAATCAGGAGAGATAGCTTACTTCTTTAAATGAATCCATGCTGCCATGACTTCTCTCACTAGTATGGCTAAGAGAACATCGGGACTGTGGTGAAGGACCATCAAATGCCACAAGCAAATCTGTGTTCACTCTTCTTTTAAACATCAGTAGTACTTCCCTATCTCAATCATATTACAAGCAAGATTAGTATAAGTGCAAATATATGTTCTCATTTATTGACCATTATTGATCTGGTTTGCACATGAAAAATTATGCTGTTGGAAAAATGACCATACATGGGACATGAGAGTTGAAAGACATCTGAGTGGTTAGGATGGGCAGTTGATACATTAACAATTAACACAGGAAACATCATTAGCTACTGACATAAATCACTTGATGGAAATAAAGATGAAATTTGCGTCAGTAAGTTTACTTGATGCATTACTGATTTTACTCTACGATTTAAACAAGTCCTCTATTGGTAGTTTCTGCATAAATCAGATTTTTTTCTTCTCATTCACACAAAATGAAATGAAATGAGTAACATAAAATAAAATAAAACAAAGTTGGCTTAGCCAGTTAGTAGCAACTATTACAGAAAGAATTGTGTTTTACTTCCCTATCTATAATGTTGATTCTGCAAGTTTAAGCTGGACAGGAACACAAAATTGTACTCTTATTACGTCTTTACGATTTTGTTAGCTCTATACCTTAACTCAGAATACTTGTAACTTTGTGAGATTGTGATTGTGTCATCTGTTGGAGTCAGAAAAAAAGATCCTTAAACACCAAACATTAACCAATATTTTTAAAAAACAAATGAGAAATAGACTTGTGAATTGCTATGCATAATGTCCTTGAGAAAGAAAAAAAATGTGGAGGTATTTTGAGATTACCAAATTAGGGCCTTTAGTCCTGAATTTGTCCTTAACTAGTTCTGTGCCCACAAGCATGCCATTTAACCTTTCCGACTCAGTCTGCTTAGCTATAAAATAAACATAATTGTGTATGATCTAATTCCATAATTAAGCCACACACATTTATTATTACTTTCATGTGCCAGTGCCTTTATGAATATTGAGAATATAGGACATTGTTGAAGAATTGAAAACTATACTATATGTGAAAGCATTTTGTCAAGGGTGATACATTATGCAAACAGCTATTTTATGCTATTGTGATTGTAAATGTTTTTCTAGAAGTGTCAGGAGCATCTAGCTTTCCCTCAAATGCAAGGGATCCCTTACTGTGGCAAATTTTAGAAATAGAAATTTGCATCAACAAAATTAAATTCATGGCAATTATCAGAAAAAAAAGGTAGAATATGAAATAGAAAACTGCTTTCTAACCAGGACAGAGAAAGGGCAAGGCAAATAATAAAGTAATGACTTCTTTAGAACTCTGAGTTCAGAAGGACTAATGTTCAGTAGGATAATAGTCTGGGAATATAAAGAAAGTGTTAAAATTGCCTACTGGTATAATGTTACCCATGACAAAACAGGAAAACCATAGTGGAAAATTCTTCTTTGGTTAAAATAAAGAAAATAAAAAAATATTTTAAAAATACCAAACCCCCTACAAAGAAGGAATAGGGAAAATGAACTGCTACTCTGCTAGGTGAGACACCCATGGAGAAAATGTAAATAAAGATGACAATTTTGATAATAAAGACTAGAGACAGAGACCACAGTACAAACACAAACCTCTGCTTCAAAAATACCTACAGTTATTGAGATCTAAGACCCTAGACTTACGGACTCTGCATCTTTCCAGAAAACTTCCCACCATTGGTTAGAATAGTTGAAAACTAACATTCCATAATGTCACTATGCAGTTCCAGGATTACACTAGATTACACTATAGATACACCATATATATATAATATATATATTCATATTATATATGAATGATAGACTATGATATCAAAACATAGCTCTGGATAAAGAAGCACCAAGCAGACCAGATCCTATATTATATTCCACATGGAAGAATTCTTCAAAGGAGTGGAAATATTTAAAAGAATTATAAGATTTTCAGAGGTTGACTTATGTCATTAAAATATAACTGTCCCTCACTTTATAGAAAAGATGCATTTCAGAAGACTTAACCAAAGTGAATAATTTTTAAATAGCCAGGGATTCATTTGCCAAGAAAAAAATAACTCTTCACATAAGATACTGAGTCTATGTTATTATAAATATCCATTAACCCATGGACTAATAATTGTCCATCATCAATTCACATTGTCAGAATTCCTCTCACGCCTAGTGACTACCTAAAATATCGCACAACTGTTCCTGGAATTTTATTCTTGTATTCTTTGTTTTCTTCCCTAAAAGTTTAGGATGTCTATTAGTCCTTAATTATACTGTCAACAGAGTTCTTAAACTTAACATACTATAATTCTAATTTAGACATTCTGTAAATTTAAGGCTATAATTTAATACATTTCCATTCTTTGTTAATTTGGTAAAATGAAGCAAACCATAAGTTTGAGTTCCATTATTCTTTCTGTCACTTAGACCTCTAATTAATTTTTCCTCTCAGGGTGAAATAAATACTGGCAAAGGAATTATGGGTCCTGATTGCTTTCAGTACTGGGGCATTGAGCCACACAAGCTTTCGTATATACTGATACTTTTGGAATTAGAACCAAAATATGTCACAGAAATAGACAAAGGAAAAACAAACAAAAAAATAAATATAAATAATCAGATTTAGATGAGAAATCCTTCCAAGTTGGAAATATTTTTTTCTTAGAGATATTTCATTATAATACCACTAGGATATAATTGTTTCATAATTTTATGCAACTCATTGATCATAATGTCAGGATATAAAATAAAACCCAAAGAATTAACAATCAGTGCCCCCTAGTATATTAAAATTTTTTTTTGTATGAAGCAAAACAAACCAACACATGAGAAAATGATTTGAGGTTCATGACTGTAAAATGTCCCTTTCTTAACACTTGGAGAGAAAGATAGAGGTCAAGATCAAGGGGAAAGGAAATCATCAATATATTACTTACTTCTTTATATCCAAAGATGATGCGTCCATCCATGAGGAGGGTTGCCTGGAATGTGAAGCTTCCCAGGTTGTAGTTATCCTGGAGATGTACGTGGTCCCACTGGACAACAAGGGCTGTGCCTATCAACCCCATCGAAACAGAAGAAACACATTGATAAAAATATACCAATGAATTCAGGTGAGAGACTTCACAAAACCATGCATATAGTCTTCAAATCTAGTAGTTGTGCTACTTGAATTTTATACGGTTAATTGGAATTCTTTATTGAAATTGTATTTGAGCTATTTTTAAACAATTGAGTATTCTCTAAATATTTAGTAAAATCTAATCTCATACCGAGGTTAATATTGAGCCCAGTATGAGGGAATTTTGCCTTAGGAAGTCCATTCATGTTAATGGGTACTGTCTGCTTAAATTTCTATGAGCCACTTTCAAAATGCAGCCCAAGTGGATTGAATGCACTTCAAATATATTTGACAAATGCTAGGAAAAAAACCGAACACATTCAGGAAAGCTAGAATCACTTGTAAAAGACCTGAAAATGTCTCTTCCATACTTAGAATTATACTCTTCCATGCGGAAAAAAATTCCAACACTAATGGGAATTTTCTTCTCTGGTTCACAATGCCTGTATTTCTTTCTTTGTTGTACTGCTTCAAAGAGGCTGCAAGGTAGCTTAAAGGGCCCTAGGCAAAGATTTCTGAAGTCCCCTTCAAGTTCAAGTACACTGGGATAAATGAGTCTTCAGTGGTATATATCATATTCTGATGAGTCAATCTGCCAGTATTTGCCATAAAACTATTAACACGAAATATAAACTGAAACAGTTTAATAGCCACCAATGAGAATTCATAGTTTTGTTTTAACGGACATTGTGTCTTTTCTTTTCTTTCTTTTCTTCTTTCTTTTTTTTTTTCTAAAAGAAAACAAATGAGGAGCTAAGGCTTTTGCTTAGTTCTAAGTATTGGATTTTTTGTTTGGTTAAAAAATAGTCCTGTTTACATTCTGTGAAAAAATGTTTTACAGAAATGAAAAATGTTTTACAGAAAATGAAATTCACAGAACCAAAAGAGATAAGCTTATCTCCCAGGTCAGTAAACATGTGATTAAAAAGGAAAAAAGAAAAACCAAGATCGTATGACAGAGAGCTTGTGGGTTAGTGAAGATGCAGAAGTGCTAGGAGGGTGGTGTGCCCGGGAGTGCCCTGGTGTGTAAAGCTCCGTACCTCTTCCCACATACCTCGCCCTGTGCACTTCATCCATCTGACTGCTCATGAGTTAATTCCTGTACCTGATGATTGATGTAAAACAGAATACTGTCTTCACTGTGTTTTTGAGTTCAACTTACTGCTGAAAGCTTTTAACCATGACGGGGACATAGTAGGCTTCTGAATTTCCCTCCTCCCTTGGAACACACCTAACGTGTAGCTACACACAGAACAGTTTCCTGTGGGAGAAATCGAAAGCTGAATAACTGCTATAATTTGGGCAACTGAGAAAATACCCACATTGAAACTGCATGCATCTGGGTTCTGTGATCCTCTCTGGAGCCCAAAAGAGCCAGTGGGCACTTTCTCCACCTTCTCCCTTTTGCTCACTCTGACAACAAAACCAGGTCACCAACATCCTTCTGGAAAAGAGCTTGCACACATGTCAGGCACCCAGCTTTTGTGGCTGCAGCCTGAGAGCCAGGCTCCCAGACCACCTAGTTCTTACGGACAACTGGATTTGCATTGCAAGTCCCAAGGATGGTAGCAAACAAAGAAGCAACAGGTGTGCCCTTGGGTACTTGCCATGGCTATCCTCCCCCTCCCCCACCTAACCCAGGGCTTAGCAGAGAGAGCAGGCAAAATGCCCATTCTCCTAGTCTTTCCCTGGAAGGGGTGTGACTACCTACTTTATAAGCTGTAGCATGACTGTCCAGCTTCTACTTAGTTCATCTAGGTGCTGACTGTTATCCTCCCATGGCCAAAGACAGCCAATTAGCACTTCCCCCACCATCTCCCTCCAGATAACTCCAACAATAAAACAAAGTTGCCAGTATATCTATCTTGAAAGAAATGGTCCATATATCTAGTGTCCCCACTTTTACAGCTGTCATCCAGGATTTAGGCACCCAAATCACCTTGCTCTGATAGCCAATGAGGCTTATATTTACAAGACCTAGAAGATGATGGCAAATAAACAGTTTCTAAATGGGTGAAGGAGCACCCCCTTATGACTATATATATCCCAGCTTGGTGCAAAAAGACCAGGAAAATATGCCTATCTCAGTTTCTCTCCAGAAGTAGTTTGCATACGTTCTTAGCTCCTGCCTGAGGGTCTGGCCACAGATAAACACTGCATGTAGGTGTTGACTATGATCCTGCCCTCTGAAACACTGATGGCTTCTTGGCACATTCTCGACTACTGGGAACCACCAAGAACAAAAACAGTATCAGGGACAATCATAGAGGTTTGAGAGATAATCAGGAGCTTGGGCGGGACTGACTGATGTGCTTTGTGTCCTGCATAAGCCACTTTGACAAGATTCAAGGAGTCTGCTATTTTATCTAATGTGCAGAAACTAACACGGTCAAGAAAATTAAAAAAAAAAAAAGTAGGGAAATATGTTCCAAACAAAAGAGCAAGATAAATTTCCCAAAACCAATCTTAATGAAACAGCAGTAAGTTAATTTACCCAAATGAATTCAAAGTAGCAATCATAAAGATGCTCACTGAGGTTACAAAAGCAATACATGAACAAAGTGAGAATTTCCACAAAGATATAGAAAACATTAAAAAGTACTCAACAGAAATCAAAGAGATAAAGAATACAATAAAATGAAAATTTTAATAGAGTGGTTCAATAACAGAGTAGGTCAAGTGGAAGAAAGCATTAATGCACTCGAAGACAGGGAATTGGAAATCATCCAGTTAGAGAAGCAAGAAGAAAAAAGAAGGAAAGAGTAAATATGGCTTAAGAAATGTATGGGACACAATCAAACAGACCCATGTTCATATTATAAGAATCCTAGAAGGACAAGAAAGAAAGAAAGGGAAAGAAAGCTTGTTCAAAAAAATAATGGCTGAAAACCTCTCTAATCTGGAGAAATAAACAGACATTCAGATCCAGGAAGACCCAAAACCAAAATAAGATGAATCAAAGGAGACTCCTAAATAGCCATTTTTCTAAAGATGATATACAAACGTCCAACAGGATATAAAAGGGTGCTTGACACCAGGCATGAGGGAAATACTAGTCAAAAGCACAATGCGATATCACCTCACACCTGTTGCGATCAAAAAGACAAGAGATAACAAATGCTAGAGATGGTGTGGCGAACAGGAAAACCATGTAGTCTGTTTGAAATGTAAACTGGCACAGCCACTATGGAAAACAGTATAAAGTTTCTTCAAGAAACTAAAATTAGAACTGTAGTATGATCTAGTATTCCCACTTTAGGGGTACATACCAGAGGAAACAAAATCCCTTTTCAAAGAGATATCTGTACTCTCTTTTTCACTGCAGCATTATTCATAATAGCCAAATAAGGAAACAAATTAAGTGTTCATCTACAGATGAATGGATAAAGAACACACACACACACACACACACACACACACACACACAGTGAGGAATATTATTCAGCCTTAAAAAGGAGTGAAATTGTGCCTTTGTAACAACATAAATGGATCATTATGCTAAGTGAAATTAAGCCAAAGAGAGAAAAAGAAAACCTACATAGTATCACTTACATGTGGAATTTAAAAACAAAACATAGTTGAACTCACAGAAATACATTTCAGAATACTGGTTGCCAGTTGTTACTGGTTTAGAATATTGGTTGCCAGGAGTTAGGGGATGAAGAAAATAGCAAGAGGTTGGTAAAAATGTACAAACTTTCATATACACTGCAAATAAGGTCTAAGGATCTGATACATAACATGGTGATTGTAGTTTCTAATACTGTATTGCGTAACTGAAATTTTCTGAGAGTCAAACTTAACTGTTCTTACCAAAAAAAAAAAAAAAAGGGTAAATATGTGAGTTGATGGATGTGTTAATTAACTTCCCAGTGGGATTCCTGTTGCCATGTATACATATGAAATCATATGTATATATGAAATGTACATATGAAATCATCACCTTGTACACTTTCAATATAGCAATGTATTTTGTTTCTTTGAGGTAAACATTTAGAATCCCCAAAAAATTTTTTTGGATTTTATTTGGGTGCTTTTAAACATAGGGAACACCACCATGAATCCGTGTTCCAAGTGAAAACTCAAGTCTCTTCTTTTATCGGCATCTATGTATCTATACTACACTTTTTTAAATATTAGAAGGTATGAGGATAATAATAGGCAGGAAACTTCCATACGCATAGAAGTAAAGGGGTTTCTGATCAGGAAATGCCTACTAACAGTACCATTTTTCCTTCATGCATGTTGGCAACTCTCAAACTCTAGTCTCCTTTTTATTCATTAATTTCTATTAGGCACTTAAATGGTACAGAGAAAACACCAAAATAGAGGGCAGAAGATCTATCCTCTGTCTTGCCTCTACAACTTTTTGCAAGGCCTTGGACACACCTGCGTGAACCTGTTTGTTCTCCTACAACATGGTGGGGGAGGGCAGAATAGTTCTTGCTTTCTAGGGATTTCTGCATTACATACAAGGAAATACAGTTACCTCAAATTTTGTGCCAAAGAAAGATCCATATAAATGGAGTAATTAAATGTCTTTAATGCAAATTCTGATGAAGATATTCTTATTCATTCATTCATTCATTCAGAGAGCGTGTGTGTGAGTTGGGGAGGGGCACAGGGAGAGTGAGAGAATCACGAGCAGGCTCCATGCTCAATGTGGAACCCGATGCAGAGCTTGATCCCATGACCCTGGTTTTATGACCTGAGGCTGAAATCAAGAGTCGGACGCTCAACCAACTGAGCCACCCAGGCACTCCAAGATATTCTTTCCTTTTTTTTTTTTCAAGTATTTATTTATTTTGGGGAGAGAACAAGTGAGGGAGAGGCAGAGAGAGGGGGACAGAGGATCCAAAGCAGGCTCTGAGCTGATAGGCTGACAGTAGTGAGCCTGATGTAGGGCTCAAGCCCACGAACCCTGAGATCATGACGTGATCAGATGCTCAATTAACAGTCTGAGCAACCCAGGTGCACCGAAGATATTCTTAATATATTGTCAGTAGCAGGCTTTTTAAAATAACAATTAGTTATTTTAAATTAAGTTTTTTATTTTAAGTAGAACCATTATAGCTCTCCCAACATTTATTAATTTGAATGGTTCTACATACATAATGAGTGGTTCATACACAACTGAAAGATTATTTAAGTGTAAATGTTATTAAATTTAAAGCTAAATTATCTCTATCCTGTTTTGTCAAATAACCAATATTTTAAGTTTCCTCTTTTATTAAAAGTTACTGAGGGGTTCCTGGGTGGCTCAGTTGGTTAAACGTCAGACTCTCTGTTTCAGCTCAGGTCATGATCTCAGGGTTTCCTGAGTACGAGCCCCACATCGGACTCTGTGCTGACACTGCAGAGCCTGCTTGGGATTCTCTCTGTCCTTCTCTCTCTCTGCCCTTCCCCTGTTCACACTGTCTCTCAAAATAAATAAATCAACTTAAAATTTTTTTTAAAGAAGTTACTGAAGTCTAAAACTTTATGATCTACAGGATGGTGGGAGTGGCTTTTGGAGATAAAATCTTCTATTTCTCCAAGTAGCCCCCAACTCACCTATTGTTCTGGAGGGAGCAATTGGGTAAGTAAACCAGGGAGGCACTTTTCTTGGACAATTATGATGTGAAAGTATATACTGTCAAAAGAAAACCTTGGGTTGAAGAATGGAATTTACATTTCTAAGGAGCTGAGTTAGCGTGGTCCATTTCCTAGCCCATGACTGTCAACCCTACACCATTTCTTTCATGATGGGCGCAAGATCTAGTAACGTTCTTCCTTAGCTTAAAGATGAAGGTGTTACTTATGTTCATATATCAGACCACATGAGTTGCTACACTGTCCTATGTGGTTATTGGAGAGACTTATGTCATTATGCTTTATGATTTTGATGTTAATATTATGAAAAGCCGGTCATCAGAATTCTGTCCCCATGAGCAAATGTCTCTAACATCATCTAGTAAGTGACAGAGCTTAGAAAATAATCAACTTTCATCAAATCATTTCCTGTTTACTAAGGTGATTCTGGCTGGAAGGTCATGGAATAAGTTTCAGATAAGTGTCTGGTTATAGTTTTACCCCAAGTATCTTTACAATCTATTTGAACACCCTTGTCTTTAGCACCTCATATTTTTAAGGTAGGATAGCGTTTGATAGCTCTTAAAATAAAAGGGGAGGTAATTATTATGGCTAACATTCAGAGTTACCTAATCTTGGAACATACCTTTGTGCTACTCAAATCGTTTGAAATGTGTTTCTCAGAGCATATAGCTAACTACATTTAGTTTCCTTCTTTGTTAGCTATTTTGATCTGTAAAATGGGTTCATCGCACTGGTCAGAAGATTGCTTTTAGCAAAATGATCACATTTCCCCAATGCTACTGTCACTATTAAGTCTATACTACCCACCAGTAAATTTCTTCCTTGGTCATTAAGAGTAGAAATAACTGTTCACAGCAAATAGTTCCATAATTTTAAAAGATGAAATCGTCATTTGGGCAGTACAGAAATTTCTATCTTCGATTTTTCAAAACAAACTTTTCCTTTCGTATTTTCTCTACTAAAGTCATGTAGCCTTCCAAAAGATAGAGACACAAAATCCATTTATCTGAAGGTCTTCATAACTCGAAATTCCTCACTTAGATTTCAATAGCATTCAGTGATATAGTCAAGGTTTTCGCTATTTTATATGTCCCCAAATAATAAATAGTAAGGATAGATTGTCAGTATACCTGACAAACCCTGGCAGGCTCCATTCCTATTTAAAAGTCAGGAGAACTTGATTTTCATAAGTGTATTTTAACTATCCGCTATGTATTTTTTAAAAGGTGTGTTCATCTTATGGTACATATCCTTCATAAGTTTTGGAAATTTAATATCCAAGTATTATGCCACTTGCCTCTATTTGAAGATAACAAATTATCCGTATTTAGTTTTTTCAACAATAAGGACTTATTGCAAATAGCATTAAATGAATCTATTTGCTCTATTCAAAAAGTCATTGACAGCAACTCATTTATTACAGTGCCTAAGAGAGGTGTTAATAAAGAGTTGTTGAACCAACAAATGAATGAATAAATAAGTGACATGTGACCACACACTTCAATCCACGTATTAACAGTTACAGTATATTTGTCGACTCAAGGCATTTGCATCAAGCGATTTACAATCCAGCTTACCAGAAAAACTCCAGGGCATAAAATATTAATATCAATTTGATGATCGATGTCTGAAAGTACACATTCAATAAAGAACAGGCTGGCCAGTACATACCATTATCAAAATATCTGACTGTTGAATTTCTGGATACGCTGGGATCGAAATTTGCCATTAAAGGTGCTATGTACTGTGTGGCTGTTAGCATTCGATGTACGACTTCTCCAGTGTATATGAAACCTGTAGTTGGAAAAAAAATAGGAAATAAGTTAAGGAAAATCCCATATAATATTTAAAGTACCTCCAACTCCGTTGCAAAATAAATACTCCGTTATTTATTTTGAAAATAAAATATCAAAGTAGCTAAAAAAAGGAATATAATGAATGTCTTAACGTCTGATAAACAACAGTCTGGATTAAGGAACAAAGTCTCATATGATTTTGTAGTACCTTGCAGGCTGGTAAATCAGAAATCTAGAATATGTACAGTTTTAATTGTGGGAAAGTGACTGTGGACTGTGGGAGAGATCATCAGGCTAAAAAGGTAATACAGTATGGTGTAAAACTCAAATATTCAATCTGCCATTATTAATCCCTTGTTATTTTAACACTAGCTGAACATGCAAGTCCTTTTTACAAATGAATGCATTTTCATGATGTTTAATTGCATTTTCACAAAGTTTAATTGCATTTCTTCAACTATAATCTCAGTTCAGGACCTTTTAGAAACCACACATGGATATCTTCAACACTAAAATGCAGAAAACATTCTAAACCTTTTTGTCAAAATTGAAAGAATGTTAAACACCCATAGAAAAACTTGTACATTGCTCAGTTATTATAATACTAGCACTCTATCAAGAAGAAAAGCATTATATGTTACAGATAAAAGGGTAAAACACTGATAATGCACAAATGATTCTCTTTAGAAAGTTATCAATGGCAGCCTATTCTAGTGGTTGGATAATGAGAGAGAATTAACTACAAAGAACTTCATATTGAATTAACTTTCAATAGCTCTTATGTTATAACTCTGCCCACTTCCAATTATTCACATTGGCTTTATTTACTTTGTGTATTATCCATGACAAATTGTTAATCCAATACTGGCTTCTTGCCTCCAAGGTCTTTTGCTTCCTGAAAGGACGGTCAGCTCAGTGAATGATAACTAATTTTAATATTAAGCTAAGAAATACACAATTAAGAACATATATGTAAAAAGGTACGTGCGCGCGCACACACACACACACACACACACACACACACACAGTAAAACCCAAAGCAAATTATTTGTGATAATGCAATTGTAATGTTTAGGCGATCACAAGTTAACTAGATACCTGAGACTATTATAGATCATTTTCTATTTTCATAAGAATTAATGAAATAAAACAAGCAAGAGCTTAAAAAAACACACAAAATTGTGTAGATTTAAACCTCTAAAAAAGTGTTAAAGTTTTGTTACTTCACTTCATGGTCTAAATAAAGCTTTCATTGGCATATTGTGGTCATTATTATTTCAAATTCTCAGTTAGGGTTTCTAGATAAGTTATTGGAAATTTAAATCTGCAGTTATTTACTTGGAAATTAGTTTCTTTTAGCAATGTCTTATTCCTTTGACTTCCTTTTCGTTTTTCATTAAGAGCATAATTAAATTTTAGCTATTCACTTTAAAAAATATATTTCTAACTATTAAAATCGTTACCATGTATTTTAATCATTGATTACTTCTTGTTTTCAAATGCCAAGTGATATGCTTCAAAATAAATTTCATTTGTCTTGAGCAGAATTTTGTACAATTGCAATTTCACATATCTCAAGTTTACTAAATGATATTAAGATACAGTGACACAGTCATCACTTTAATTTTATTTCCCTGTAAAATTTGAGTCATCATCAATGTTCAAAGTGAATATCACATTATGAAAATTATAAAGATGAAGAGTAACTATTTTTCAGGATCTATGATGTATTTGTTTATATTTTCACCATTTAGGTAGATACAAAAATCCTATATGAGTATGATCTTTCTTTTTTTTTTTTAATGTTTATTTATTTATTTTGAGAAGAGACAAACCACAAGCTGGGAAGGGGCAGAGTGACAGGGAGAGAGAGAATCCCAAGCAGGCTCCATGCTGTCAGCACAGAGACCAACGCAGAGCTTGATCTCACAAACTGTACAAACCGTCAGATTATGAGGTCATGTCCTGAGCTGAAATCAAGAGTTGGATGCTTAACTGACTGAGCCAACCAGGCACCCCTGCAGGTATGATCTTTCAAGGAAAGGATTAAATTATACTCTGAGAATGTTCTGTAAGGGACAGTGGCTCTGAATAGTTATTTCTCTATTCTCCATTCTCCATGTGCTAATGGAAGAAACTTTGCGTGATTTAAAGAATAAAGAGGGCAGTAATCAAGGTAATATGATAACTGTGACTCAATACTAAATTAATTTTCAAAAACAAGTGTAAGAAAAGTAGCAGCAAATTCCCAGGAAAACAGAATTGCAAAATGCAGGAACATAAATGATTTCAGATGCCTAATTCTTACCGTTAATGCTTAAAAGATACATACATGTATATTTTTATCTCTGGATGTTTCCACATAGATTTGGCAAAAAAAAAAAAAATCATTCCCCATTCTCCATAACCCAGTTTTCAAATCATACAAATCCTTAACGGCTCCTTGCCTTCACCAGGAAAAAGTTTTCTAGAACTACAATTTCCCAAATTGCAAAGGTGAAGTCTCATCTTGTTCCCACAGAAATAAGTAAAAATATGGAAGAATCTGTTAACGTATAAAAACTATCATTATGATTCTTGTTCTTCTATCTCTGCAACATTAATATAAGTTATTTTTGCTCTGACTATATTACAGTGCTGCAAATACAATTAACAAGCAACAGCTACTGTAACTGCGAACACATCCACCACTGCTCTTAATCGATTTCCACCATTACCACTGCCACCACCAAGAGTGATGTGTAAAAGAAGTCAAGGGTGCAAAAAACCCCACTTACTCCGCAGCGTAAGTTTCATTTTGCGAATTCTGAGAATACATGCTTGTTTCCCTTAACCATGTTGCAAGGCGGTTCCTAGTTCTTGGTGACCATGGAGTGAAATGGTTAACTGTAGTGATGTGTTCTACTGACTTTTCAATACATTTCTAAATTTTGAAAATGTCCCTTCAGCAGTGGCTAGTACCTGAGGGAGGGAAAAACCTTACAGGCCTATGGATAGTAGGGAAATCTGATTAGGTGTTGAATGAGAACCAGTTATGCAAATTAGAGAGTGCTTTCATGGAAGAAAACCTCTCCAAAGCTTCAAAGGCACTTAGAGCTGCCAACATCCCATTTAAACATTTACCTCTTTTCTTTAGCTTTTTGAGGCATGCTCTATTGTAGAGAAAATATATACAGTAAAACTTTGGATTGCAAGTAACCTGTTCTGTGAGTGTTCCACAAGACGAACAAACATTTCTAATACATTTTAACTTGATAAACGAGTGATGTCTTGCAATACGAGGTACGTGATGCCAAACGTCACAAACGTGATGCCAAATGATCACAACTGAGCTAATGGTTCTTCTCTCTCTCTCTCTCTCTCTCTCTCTCTCTCTCTCTGCAGGATTGTGGGTGATCATCCCCCATGCTCTGATGCTCAGTCTCAGGTCTCGGTGTCTGGTAGAAATCAGTGATTTTCCAGAATGTTGGAAGGTGTCCAAAACTGGCACTTGTGTGTTTTTTTTTTTTGTCACTTCAAAGCTCCTATGGACAGTCCTTTGCTTTTCATAAAAGACGAAGCTTAGGAATGCTTTGCTTCATTCTAGGTCAGGCTGCCTGCAGATATAGACCCTTTCCTCTGCTGCCTTATTTCCAGTTACATTAAATACATGACAAGTTTATTAATACTGTACTGTAGTCAACATCCGTGCGAGGATATATAATGGCCCCCATGAAGAAAAAGATTCCATTGAGCCAATAGATAGCAGTGATTCCATGAGTGATAGTGGAAGTCGTCCTCTACAATGACTGTCTTCTCTCTTGTGTCCCTCACACAAGCCATTAAAGTTTTAAGTGCAGGTCAATTTGCTTATTTTTCTTTATATTTTGTATTTTATTTATTATTTTGTATTTATTACAGTATTGTAATAATTTTTTTATGAATATTTTTGGGTTGTGGAACAAATCACCTGAGTTTCCATTATTTCTTATAGGGAAATTCGCTTTGATATACCAAGTGCGTGGGATGACCAGCACGTTTCTGGAATGAATTATGCTCCCAAACCAAGGTTTTACTGTATTTCATTTTTCTTGTTGTTTACATTATGGAGTAATTTAAGCAAAATATTTGTATTATTTCTTTCAAAACAGTTGGTAGCCATATGAAGGGCTAATCATAAAATATCTCCTTAGATCACTACATGCTTCTTATTTAAAAGGAGTTTGAGGGAGAAACAACCTGTTTTCTTGGTGGAAATTCTAACACCTATACTTTGGAGCACAGTTGTAGTCACCTCGGATCCGTTTCAGCCTCTGTTCTTTTAACTGACAAATTTTATGGATAGATTTACATTGGATTCCTCTATTGCAATCCACCAAATGAGCCTTAAGTCGGTAGGTGGATGATATGATTACAGAATTTACTTAATGGTACATGCAAATTACATCCTAGTGGTGTGACTGTTACTTGACATCTTAGTGGCTCAGTTCACTAATCTGTTAAACGGGGGAGTAATCATTGGGCTGTTGTGGTTGAATGAGTTGATGCGTAAAAAACACAGTGTTTAAAATAAAAATGTGCAGACAACAAGCAATCCATTAAATTCCTTCTAATTTTTACCTCTTGAAGTCTTTTGTGTCTAATATATACTAGTTGATTGGACTTACACTGGGATGTTTATATGATTTCAAAATTGTGCTTCAGACCCAAATGGTATGATATGTGTTTCTCTGCACTCTTCTAGTTTGGGTCAAGGTATACTGTGGACTCTAACTACAGGGCAACAGATAATTAAAAGCCTGAATGTCCAAAGTTCTACATTCGAGATATCTTGTCTTACATTCTAATGGAGTAAGCACCTTGTAAAAACCTTAACATCTTATTGGTTGCAAACGGTTATTTCATTTAATTGGAAGTGTCATAGTAATAAAGGCTATGTGAAACATTCTATGAAACTTTAATGTGTAAAGGTCTACATAAAATATTTTATTTCATCATCTTTCAGTTGGTATTTTTGACCCCAGAGGAAAGGTTGGAGCTAATGTGTGTGCCTGTAGGGCATTGAGCACTGATAGTTAAATGCTGCCTTTAGAGTACAAAGGCACTATTGTCACCTTTATGATGTACGAACTTGTCTACATGCTAATCAAAGAGATCGGAAATTCATGGTCTTTGTTCCATGAGGATTTAGAGAACAGATTCCCCATTAGGACTCCTCACTAGCTTTACATGTGATCTGGTCCCTTTCTATTCACGAAAGCCTGAGTTATTTCACTGGGTAGTGTTTGTGGTTAATTGTTCTGTCAGTCACTCGATATTTGTCATCGACAAGCTTGCTTGAAGGGAACAAGTGAAGTCTGGGCATAATTCAACGTACATTGTTCAAAAATGCCATTTGATGAATCACAATGCATTCTCACTATGCTGTAAACTACACCCCTTTCAGACAAATACTTGTTTGTAGTTAAGTCAGTCTTTTAAACAAAACCATATGAGGCAGCAACTGCTAATTCGAAAATTAAGTTGTGGTAAGTTATCTGGTAATGGAACTGTCTGCCAGCTGCAACCGTACAATGATAGGTTTCATGTAACGGGCTTCCTCTGGACAAAATTGTTGCGAGTCGACCTCACAGTTCACTGTGAGGATACTGGTTTGTACATGCAACCTAGATGTTTAAGCAAAAAGAAAAAGAAAAAAAATATTTCTGAGTTTCATGTGAGCTTGCCAACTAGTGGCTCTTTGGAAGAAACCTACAATATTGTCACTCACCAAATATTTTCCCTTTACACTTCCAACCAGCTGTTAAGGTAAAATATATCAAGTGCATTTTCTATAAATAAAAAATATATATGTTAAAATATATCACATCTCCTAGACTCCTTTATTCCACTGGCCCGAGGCACCATGGGGGATTACAAATCATAGCAAAGCCATTCCTTGGGGGACAAAAGGCAACAAGTGACAACTTGGTTATTGGCTACGAATTACGTTCATGAAATTACCGATATAAAAATGTATGTTGACTACATAAAGTGCTTCTCTCCAACTCTAGAAGGAAAGAGCAGGAGCCAGAATTGTGTAGATGTGGAGAGAAAGAGAGACAGAAGTCTGTAACTCTTTCATTTTCATTTTGAACCGGTGACAAAATTGTAGCCTGTAGTTCTTGCCTTCTCCATCTTGTTTCTCAAATAAATCCATGTGACTTATTCTTAACTCATGTTAATTGCCAGTGGCCCCTGTCAACAGCACCCTTCTTCCCTCTGCTCCAAATGTTTCTCATGATGTAGGATTTGCAGAGATGGGTCCATTCACACTGCAGATAATGAATGGCACCACCCTGGAGTTGTGTGGTGCATGGCTTCTCATGGAAGCACTGATTGCTCGTTTGCTTCAGAAACAAGTTCGTCTCCTCTATTCAGATTGATCCAGGTAACATTTCAAAAGTCTTATTCCTACATGGGGAGGAATGGGAGGGTTGCATTGAATTATTTATGCCTCCCCCTGCCCCTACCCCGACTGGGGATTCAGAGATGCTGCGTCAAATGCTGGATTCACATGTAGCAGAGTTTTAGCTGGGAGTTAGACCCCAGTACCTGAGGTCTGTTTAATTTGGGGTTGGTTATGCTGCTCTATGTTTGCAAAGCCTCTATCTTGATTCCCACCTAATCTCTTGGACCCTGCTCCCTGTGGGGAGTCTTTCTAGAAAACAACTACTTGGCTTTTTGACCTGTGAATATCAGTTGCCCCTAGAATTTCTGCCCATTTATTGGGACTAAGTAACACCTTTGGGAAACTACCTAGGACAACTCAAAGTTACCAGCTGGCCTTCCATCCAGGCTCTGTCTTGCTCTAGAGAGGGGAGCACATGCCCTGCTGTGGCTTTTATTTTATCCCCAGGGTTCCCCCTTACCCTGAAGAACAATAAAAACTATCCCATCCTTTTCAAAGGACTTAACATCCATTTTTTAAATGACCAGAAAGAGCCCTGGAAGCAAGATGGCCAAATGTAAAGGGAGGCCATATTCAGATAGGGAACTTTTTTCCTGTCTCATCAGACCTTCTTGTATTTATTGAATAATCTGTAGTACTGCATATCTTACTTTCAAAATCAGGTAACTTTGAAGTGAAAATATTAGGTAGCAGGAGAATAACTCCTTTGAATTCTTGCCTTGAATAGTGGTCTATGCAAGCCTATAGTTTACAAAACAAATTTTAGTCCACATTTTTGAAGTTATAACTATGCTTTCCCACATCCATTCTTCCCCAAATGATTTTGTTTCCCTTCATTGTTTAGACATTCATAGGAGATACAGAGATTTCATCCCTAAGTTTTACCACAATCCTTCCAAGTCGGGTCATGAAAGGTCTTGAATGTACTGACCATGTTTTCATTGTCCTTCCCTTTTTTAGTGCAAGAGAAATACCGTTCATCTAGACCAGATAGAAGCTATAAAAGGGAGTAGAAAAGCTTTGCTTTCTCAAAAACCGCCATCTGCCATGCACAACTAGCTCCAAATCAAGGGTTTGCTCTTTCCTTTTTTTCTAGTGTAAGTAAAGTATCCCAGTTGTTGCCTCAGATGGTCTTGGTTTTAATGCCTTAGCATTTAACTTCTAGATCATGTCATATATATAGTGTCATATATGCAATGTTTAGATAGACAGTATGTAAATAGTTTGGGTATATATGTGTGCATATATGTGTGTGTATATACATATGTATATACATATATATATGCATATATAATACACACGCAATGTGTGTGTGCGCGCGTGTGTGTGTGTGTGTGTGTGTGTGTGTGTGTGCATTTCTCACCATGAGGAGTTCAAGTGGACTGCACAGGCCTAGGTTTGAATTCATCTTGTACAAGAGGTATGATGTCCTGTCTTCACTCTCATTGAGTTGCAATTTCCTCTGTGAAATTAGGTTAAAATTAACCCCTTCTAAACAGCACTGCTGTGTGCATTGGTCAGGAAGAAATGCTACAGAAATGTAGCTACAGTCCTACCATTCAACATACATTTGGAACATCTGTATTGCCCTGTGACATCCTTTTACAGTCAGGGTTCTGGGGAGACTCGCTCTGCAGCTACACTGATTCCTCCCCTTGTCCGCTCTTGATCTCTGCAGCCCTATGGTCAGATTCCAACTGTGATACTTCTGACCTCCTTGAGACGTGAGCCCTTTCACAGTCACAGAATTGTGACCACAACTACATTTTCTCTGAAGTTTTAGTAGTCTTGTCCCTTGAGAAGATGAATTATCAGTGAGAGGGACAAAACAGCTTGTTAATAAAAGAGCACTGACCCAATTGTACATTCATATGACAATTTGCACTTGGTAGTTTCAATATGGCCTACAATTTGAACACTCAAAACATTAGATGCCAAAAGAAAAACTCAGTGTATTTGAGAAAAGAAAGGAAAATATGTATTTGGCTTTGTTTATAATGTATACAGGTGTGTGTATGGTGTGTGTATATACACGTATACAAATACACACATACACAAACATGTTATATATTTACTTTTTATATATTTTATAATTATATATTATATTTTCTTATATTTAATTATGGTATATATTCATATTATGTTAATAACATGTTAACATATTCACATTATGTTATACATATAATGTTAATGAGAACTAAGTGGAACTCATCACTACAGTTAAGCATTTTACTTCTTGGTTGCTAAGAACTCATGTGAAATATTGATAAGAAGTGGCTTTCAACATGGTTAAGGAAAACAAGCAAGTATTGTCTGAATTAGAAAAATGAAACTCATGTTGTAGAGCAGTGGAGTTTTTGTATCCTTGGGTTATTCTTATATTATTCTCTTTTGAGGAAGAGCAAATCTTAGAGTATATGGATTTGTAAATCAATACAAAATGCATATTGAATATCTTAAATCTGAAGCATCATAAAATCCTTACTCCCAATTAACAATCCAGTTAGTTTGCTTCCTCTGAAAGCATTTTAGACATATTTTTACTCGTTTATCTGACCCAGATGCACCCAACCCATCAATATCTTGGCTAATACCACCTAGATTGAGCTTTTCAAAGAGGCATTTATTTTCAAAAATAGGCTGTATTCTTCTATGAAATTTATCAGCTCCAATTTAGGAAAGACTGTAGTCACTGAGAGCACTGAGAGATTAAAAACAGCCCTAAGACTTTCTACCATCCATGCCTTATGTTTCTTTCACAACTCTTACCTTCACACCAAATGAATAAACAAACAAACAAACAAACAAACAAACAAATTAAGTTTATTCAGTCATCTCTTCCTAGTGTTGACTCAGGGAAGAGTTTGTTAGAATATATATTCTTCCAGGGGCACCTGGGTGGCTCAGTCGGTTGAGTGGCCGACTTTGGCTCAGGTCATGATCTCACTGCTCGCGAGTTCAAGCCCTTCGTAGGGCTCTGTGCTGAAAGCTCAGAGGGAGTCTGGAGCCTGCTTCAGACTCTGTCTCTGTCTCTTTGCCCCTCCCCTGCTCGTGCTCTGTCTGTCTCTCTCCCTTTCTCTCTCTCCAATATAAAATAAAAGCATAAAAAAAGAATATCTATTCTTCCAGCACGGCTACCTTACAGCATTCGTTATATGGTTGCATTTGTTATATGTTCCCTGAGGCTGAAAACAGTAGGATGTGGTTAGTACCACCATTTATCTCACAAATTAGATCCTAATTCAAATGTAGGACATTCTACTTCCTATAATCCTATTTGAAAAAAAAATTGACCAAATATTAAAAAAGCATTTTCCTTGACCTTGAGTCTTTGCAAGCGATATTTAGATTTAAAAATTCCTGAGTACATATTCAAACATTCATACACATTCATATATGGATATTTTGTGGCATTTGACTAATTGCTACTTGCTTATATATATATATATATATATATATATATATATATATATATGACTATGTATATTAATGGCTTTAAAAATAAATGTTAAATGATAAAATTCATAACATATGCAGAGAATATATGCTTATGCATCTATGAATAAGTAATAAACACCCATGTATCAGTTTATCTACCATCCAGACTAAAAGATATAGAATAAAACATAGATATGACTTTTAAAATTCACTGCTAACCACTTTCATACATTTTTTAATTTATCATTTCCTTCCTTTATGTTTTTACACTTTTTACTTTAAAAAATTATTTATTTATTTTTTTTTTTTGAGAGAGAGAGAGAGAGAGAGAGGAAGAAGGAGAGGGGTAGTGGGAGAGGGAGAGAGAGAATCCTAAGCAGGTTCTGTGCCCAGCACAGAGCCCAACTTGAGGCTGCTTCGGATTCTGTGTCTTTGGATTCTGTGTCTCTTCTCTGTCTGCTCCTCCTCTACGTGGGCTCTGTCTCTCTCTTTCTCAAAAATAAACATTAAAAAATAAAAGAATGTGTGACTATCCTTAGTCTTTCACTCTGTCATACTTCTGAATTAGTTTATCTAGATACACACAAACACACACACACACACACACACACACACACACACACATAAAATAACTGTGTTGGATTTTGACTGAACTTGCACTGAAATTTTAAGTAAGTTTAGCAGGAATTCACTCCTTTTGATTTTGGGTCTTCCAACCCATAAACATGGTATATAGATTTATTTAGCATTCTAGATATCTTAAGCTGTTTTTAATTAATTTTCTCAAAAATGTCTTGTACATCATTTTTAGATTTATTCCAATTTACTTATTAGTCTTTTTTGAAGATATTATTATTATTGAAAACTTTAGTTTCAATCGTATTTTCTAACAGTTTGTGGTGGCATTCAGAAAACTGCCTTTGTATATTGATTTTAGATTCAGAAATCTTACTCAGCTCCAGAACTAATTCTAATAATCTGTACATTTTGGGGGGCTTTAATTTATGGATGATCACTTCATTAGAAAACAATGAGAATATTTTTTCTTTCTAATCATTATGCCTTTTATTTCTTTTTCACTAGCTACATTTTGTATATTGGTTTAATGCAGAAAACAATTAGGCTTATTGAAAATAGATATCTAAATGGTAAGTGGAAATCTATAGAACATGAAAGAAATATAATTCAGGATCTAACTAAAACAACTATCACAAAGATATTTTACAAGCCTGAAAAAATATTTTGTAAAACATTTAGATGAAATCACAATTCTGGTTATTTTTCCTTTCTCTTTCTTCTTGTTTCTAAAGATTTCTCTCCACCTTAGAGACAGATAAACTTCTTGCAAGCCATCTACCTGTAGATACCTGAACACCTTACTTCTCTTGATATCTCATTTAGAGATGCCATTTTTTTCCATTTCTTTCTCAACACGTTCACTTCAACTAAACCTTAACATCTGATTATCTAACCAAAGTAAAGCAGTAGGAAATGATATTCACAAAAGAGCCTCATTTAACTTCTCAATACAGTGCCTTCGACCAGAGCAACATGTACTGGGAAGAGGCAGAAATGGCAAACAAAGGACAGGAAATAGAACCACAGTCCTGGGACAATCCCAGAAAGGGAAGGAATCATGCAAACCCACCCTTAGGTTAACTGGTATGACCAGTGAAAAACGACCTTCCAAGTGCAGGTACAACATTTTATTGCCTCCCAGGGAAAATAAAAGAGATGCTTAGATATGTTCCCCCCAACACCATATTTATATCTGACAAAAAGGCTCGGGGGGCAAAACTATCATATCCTAGGTTGAAAAGAGGCACTCCTCAAAGGACACTGTGGGAAAGCATGGAAGCTATACTGTAATTGATAACCTGGTTTTCTCATATTTTTGTCTTTGTGTTGGAGCAGCAAGAGCGCGTATCTCGAATGCACTTTTGTGTAACTGCTTCAGACTAATTAGAACTGAAGGGATAAAATATTTTTTTTATTTCAGTTTATATGTGCTAAGGCACAGAATCAAAAGGTCCACCGTGCTGGGAGGAATTCTTTCCCTGGACATTCATTTGAAGTTCCTGTTCAGTGTGTGAACGGAGCAGCGAAGGGGGCGCAGGTAGCATTTGGCCTCAATGACATAACCGGCCATAAAAGCTCATCTCGTTCGTGTGCCCAAAGCTCAATGAAACCGAGGCAAGCCTGTATTCGATCAGACACCAGTGCTAACGGAACGCCTCTCTAAGATTTTTAGAATAAAAATTAAGAACATTTTAACCTTTGCACGAATTTGGGATACAGGAGACATGGGGAGATACAAAATTTATGAGCATTCATCGTTCAGGCTTCCACATTTTCTTCTTCATACAATGCCACTGTCAGAAACCCGATGTAGCTATACAGTGGCAATTAGCTCTCTCCCTCATATTTAAACCTTCACTCAGGAGAAATCTGATGAGTTATTATGTGCTACAGTGAGAATGGGATATAATCTTTACCACGTTACCCACTCTCAGGAGTATTTACACGTTATTAAGAAAGATGACCGTTCTTAAGCTAAAGAAATGGTTATCTCCTATTGCCACCCACAGGGGCTGAACTATGTGAACAAGTGTCCCCTCATGGCTGACCTTAAATAGAAGGTGAGCACAGCCGCCCCCCCCCTCAACCCCATGCCATCCTGCAAAAGGTGGGGGCTAAAATCATGCGAACATGGGTCACCACAGCCTCTCAGGTGGCTGTCACCCTCCTCTGTAGGCTCTGCAACTGTGGAGGTTTTTAAAGACTAGTTACTACAACGCGGTCACACTGCAAGAGTGAGTCACAGGCATTGGAGTGTGACACTGGCCCCTCTGGTGTGTGGCCATTCAGCTCCCGTCCGATGACTTTACCAAAAAAGTCTTCTAAAAAAATCCCAATTTCATTAAATACAGCCCTTCCAGAGACACTTCTACTGGAGGAAAAAGAGGGGCAAAAACCGTTTGCATTGTGGATTTGTTGTGTCTCCTGATAGGCTTTTAAGCACAGGTGGGTCAAGTTATTCATCTTTGTATCTGCTGTTCAGCTTGACCGGGCAGAGCATCTGCCACAGACGTAATAAACTGGGTTTCAACAATGACAATGGTCCCAATGCCACAGCTCAGTATACAGAGCCCTCCCTGGTCTGGCCACTGCCCGGTTCTCCCCCTCTTCTCCACACGGACCCAATGCTTCAGCCACTCCCAGCTCCCCGCGGGTGCCCTGCGTCGTACCCACTTTTCACAAGCTGCAGTCTTCTGCCCGAAATACGCTCTCCTCCTTCCGTGCCCTGAAAAATTCTATTCATTTTTCAAGCTTCAGTTTAAACGTCTCCTCTTGTGAGAAGCTGTCTTTTATCCTCTCCAACCCCAGAAGATCTGATTATGCCCTTTGGTGTTCCATCCCTGCGTGCATCCCAGCTTCTATTATGGGTCTCAACCTCACTGGTTTACAATTGTTGATTTTCACATCCACCCCCTGGTCTGTTCCCCTGTCTTATCATCTGTTGCAAACCCTGGAGGACAGGGGCAAGAGCTTTCTCGTATTTGTATCTCAACACATGTCTGGCGGTCACTCATGTATTCATCCAACTTGCTAGCAATTATGGAGCGCTGAGTATGTTTGAGTGATTACACCAGGCAGCTAGAGCAGGGAGAGGGCCTCCCCCGACCTCATAGAGGATGGTGTGTGAGGAGGCTGGAGAGAGGCAGCCAGAGGACAGCAACAGCCCACGGGAGGCCACGCCAGCCACGGAATAGGTTTGGGGACTAAAAGGAATGGAAGCACAGTGAAGGGCTGAAGCAGAGGCTTAACATGACAAGATTTACTCTACTGAAAGATTCTGATAAACACCACATTCAGGAGAGTGCTTATGTCCAGGGAAGAAAAGTGGGGAACACGTGGAGAAAGGTAAAATTCAATTGTATCTGTTTTATACCGCTCCCCCCCACCTTCAAACTGGCTATTGGGTACACAAAGTTTTCTATATTATTATCTTTTTTTTTTTTTTTTTTGGTACAGCTGCAATATTTAAAAAAAAGTGTAAAGCTTATTCAGGCAGAGTATAGACAAGGAGTAAAGAAGACATACTTAAAATAGGGTGAGAGTTCACTGCCTCTTTCAATAATTTGTGGAAAGATGAAATGGGCATCCAGTAGGAATGAGGTGGCCAGAAGTAGATACATGGAAGGTGTTTCAGAAGCCAGTTACTGTGCAGATGTTTTATTGGATACATGAGGAGAGTGCTGAGGAGGGAGTCAAATGAAAGGTGATGGTGCCATTTACTAAGATGGGGAGAATGGTGGAGAGGAAAAGCTAAATCCAGGCTTAACAGCTAGTTTTGGAATACAAGTGTGCAGGCGACCCAATCCCATTCCTGTTGCTCAAGTGCAGCGGGAAGCATCCCAACAAAAGAATCACATGGCTGTTTCCCGTCACTGACTTCATTCCCCTGTTGAGTCCGTTGTTTCTGAGTTAAGCCCTTGTGCACTGAAGCGGGAACCTTGGGGATCTGCCATAATCAGATGCCTCTGAAGGATACACACCATTTCAAGGCTTGCAAACGGAGGGATTACCTGCTAATTTAACCATGAAACTGGATTTGTAGCTCTGCCCCAGATAAGGTGAGGATGCACAGACACACACAGATCAACTACTCTTCAGGGAACTAGAAAAATCGCGTCCAGGGTCACTTAATTCCACACTGTCTTGTCATCTTCTGAGGTCTAAAGAAAACCTTAAGTAGAGGCCAGTGTATATGACAAAGGCATTAGTTTCCTGCTGACGATGTATTTGTCCGCGGCATTAGTATTTCACAAGTGGTATACAAAGAGACACAGCAAATACATTCCGTGTTCAGGATTTTCTTTCCAACTTCCACGCAGACCTCTCTTTGGAATAATCTAAGGCAGCATAAGTATTGACATAATGTTAGATAAATACAAGGCAATGAAATCTGTATACTTAAAAATCTATGAAACAGAACTATATAAATGTTACACTCTGACAGAAGTCTTGTTCTGAGGGTTTCCAACCTAATACAGATGACCAAACACGAGAGCCAAAAAAGCTGAAAAGGTCACTAAAGATCCCCACGGGAGATTCTCCCACTGAATTGGGAGGTAATGGAGAGAAAAACATGGAGTCAAATGCAGGGGAAGATTTCTTTTTCAGGAAAAGAGTAATCAGCGGAGCTATTCAAAATCCAAAGTCAGCATAGGGGACCAGTGAAAACTAAAACAGAATTTGAACTTCCCTTATTTTCATAAGTGAACCTTTTAAGTTCTTACCTCCATATTGTTCAGTAACTGAAAGACTCAGTGGAGACTGTCAAATAAAATTCTAGTGGTAATCAGAAGGTTGTGATAGAGAATTAGAAAACATGTAAAGGGGCATGCTAGGATCTGTGAACTTTCTAGATATCAAATTCTTGTCAGATTATTTGCCACCTGGGAAAATCCACTTTGTTATGAGAGAGGGTAAGTATGAGATTGGCACTCTGGGATCTCACGGAAAATTTACAAAGACGGTTGTTCATTCCGTTTTTTAAAAAATACTGTGGTGAGAATGCCTAACATGAGATCTACCCCCTTAAAGTTTTAAGTGCACAATACAGTAGTGTTAGCCAGAAGCGTAACATTGTGCAGTGGATCTCTAGAGCTTATTCAACTCGCATAACTGAAACTTTTCTAACCAGTAGACACTTCTAACCCCCTCATCTAGCTCCTGGCAACCACCATTCTACTTCCTGCCTCCATGAGTTTGACTATTTTGGATGCCTAATATAGGAGGAATCATGCAATATTTTTCCTCTGTGACTAGCTTATTTGACCTAGCATAAAGTCCTTGAGGTTCATCAATGTTGTTGCATATGGCAGGGTTTCCTTTTGTAGGCTATTAGTCCATCCTATGTGTAGATCACTTTTTCTTTATCCGCTCATCTGTTGACGAACATTTAAGTTGTTTCTACACCTTGGCTGTTGTGAACAATTCTGCAATGAACATGGGAATGCAAATGCCTCTTTGGGATTCTAATTTCACTTCTTTTGGATACTCAGAAGTGAGATTGTTGGATCATATGGTACTTCTATTTTTAATTTTTTGAGGAACTCCATACTGTTTTCTATAGCAGCTGTCCATTTCACATTCTCACCAACAGTATGCAACGGTTCCAATTTTACTACATTCTCTCCAACACTTGTTATCTTTTTTTTTTTTTAATAGTAGGCATCCTAACAGGTATGAGGTGATATGTCTTTATGGTTTTGGTTTGTATTTTTCTGATGATTAGTGCTGTTGAACATCTTTTTTGTGTACCTGTTGGCCATCTGTATGTCTTCTTCGAAGAAATGCCAATGAAGACCTTCACCCATATTTTACATTGAGCTATTACTCTGCTACTGAGTTGTGGGAATTCCTTATATATTTTGGATATTAACCCCTTATCAGGTATAGGACTTGTAAATATTGTCTCCCATTCTGTAGGTTGTCTTTTCATATCACTGGTGGTTTCAATTGCTGCACAGAAGCTTTTTAGTCTGATGTGCAGTTGACCCTTGAACAGCAGTGTGGGGGTTGAGGGGCACCTAACCCCTGTCCAGTTGAGAATCCATGTATAAATTTTGACTCCCCAAGAGATTAACTTCTAATAGGCAACCGTTGACTAGAAGCCTTACCAATAACATAAAGAATTAATACATATTTTGTATGTTATGTATATATTATATACTGTATTCTTATAATAAAATTAGCCAGAGAAAAGAAAATGTTAATAATATCATAAGATAAAATACATTTACAGTACCATACTGTAAAGAATCTGTGTATAAGCGGCCCCATACAGTTCAAGTTCAAACTCATGTTGTTCAGAGTCAACTGTAGTCCCAATTGTTTATTTTGCTCTGTGCCTTTGCTTTTGGTGTCAAATCTGCAAGATCATTATCAAGCCCAATGTCATGAAGCTTTTCCCCTATGTTTTCTTCTAGGAGTTTTACAGTTTCAGACCTTATGTTAAAGTCTTTGATCTCCTGACTTTTGTGTATGGCGTAAGCTAAAGGTCCAATTTCATTTTTTTTTTTTTTGCTTGTGGATATCCACTTTTTCCAATGCTGCTTGTTGAAAAGACTATTCTTTCCTCATTGTGTATTCTCAGTACCCTTGTTGAACATCAATTGACTGTATATATTTGCATTTATTTCTGGCTTTCTATTCTGTTCCATTGGCTACAGTCTATCTTTATGTGAGTACCATTACTTTGTAATATATATATTTTTAAATTTTTTTAAATGTTTTTATTAATTTTTGAGACAGAGAGAGACAGAGCATGAGCAGGGGAGAGGCAGAGAGAGAGGGAGACACAGAATCCGAAGCAGGCTCCAGCTCTGAGCTGTCAGCACAGAGCCCGACACGGGGTTTGAACTGACAGACCATGAGATTATGACCTGAGCCAAAGTTGGACGCTTAGCCGACTGAGCCACCCAAGTGCCCCGTATTATGTTTTGAAACCAGGAAGTGTGATACCCTCATCTTTGTTTTACTTTCTCAAGATTGTTTGACTATTCAGAGTCCTTTGTAGTTTCATATGAATTTTAACATTTTTTTTCTATTTCTGTAAAAAATGCAATTGGCTGGGGCGACTGGGTGGCTCAGTTGGTGAAGTGACTGACTTCAGCTCAGGTCAGGATCTCATGGTCTGTGAGTTTGAGCCCTGCGTTGGGCTCTGTGCTGACAGCTCGGAGGCGGGATCCTGCTTCAGATTCTGTGTCTCCCTCTCTCTCTGCCCCTCCCTCACTCATGCTCTGTCTGTCTCTTTCTCCAAAATAAATAAACATTAAAAAAAATCATAAAAAAAATGCAATTGGCATTTTTCTCTACCATTGGTAGAGATGGCATTAAGTTTGTAGATTGCTTTAGTTGTATGGACGTTTTATTTTATTTATTTTTCAATGGATATTTTTATTATTTATTTAACAGATCACCAATGTTGTCTCCCTATCCCTCTACAATTAAAATTTCATCTTTTTTCCATGATGAGTAGTAAAACAAGGACAAAGTTAATCAGAATAAGCTACTTCAAAAAGAGAAGCTAACAGCGCAGTTTCTTCTAAAAGGCAAAATAGAAGTATATGCCCTCTAGGATGCATAATCACCAAGTGATTATAAGCTACTAAGGAATTCAAATGGCATCTTGAAGGATGTAGGCAAATCCAGGGTGCAATAAAGAGGAGCTGAGATGCTGTGCAACTGCTTAAGGGCTCCTGGCACTGCATCTCTTGGCTACTAGCTGAATCTTGACACAAGGGAAGATTTAGTCAATGCCAAGTGGAGATGTGGCAAGTGCTACACAAGAGATGTGTTGACTTAGGGGCTGTGCACAGGAACCAAAAGGCAGGAAAGTATTAAACACTTCTGAGAGCATCCACCCCAGGAAGGACTTTACCTTCTGGGAGCTCTAAACTGGCACCACCCCCAGTGCTCACATGGCTGACTTTATCCTCTGTGTTCCATTTGGCCCAGTAAGGGGCAGTGTCTCCACCTCCTACGATGGTGATGCATCTCCTGGAAGCGGCTTTCACCACCTCATCTATGAAGGCTTTGGTTCCTCGGCCAAAAGCTTCCCATTCAAATATGCCCACAGGTCCACTCCACACAATCTGCTTAGCCTAAACAACTGCCTCAGCATACTTCTTGCTCCTCTCAGGACCAAGGTCCAAGCCCATCCCACCAGTAGGTGTGCCAGAGGCTACAGTCTTGGGCCAGTCTTGGCATTCTCATCAAACTTCTCAGCAGTGACGAAGTCAACAGGCAAGGTGATTTTCACACTGTTCTTCTCAGCTTTAGAGATGAGGACTTTGCTGATCCTGCCTCCCTCTTCATCAACAGAGAAGTGCCAATCTCCATGTTGTTGAGCACCTTAAGGAAAGTAAAAGCCATTCCACCGCCAATAATCACCTCATTGACTTTGTCCAGTATATTGCTGATCATGTGGATACTGTCTGCGACTTTAGCTCTTCCTAGGAGGACCAGGAAGGATCAGTCTGTGCTCTCCAAGGCCTTGCAAAGTGGCTCAGCTCCTTCGTCCTCAAGAAATGTCTGGCCTTCTGTGGCATGTTGCTCCCACCATGTTGCTGTGGGCTCAGCGAGTCGTGCCAAAGCATCGTTGACATAGACGTCCTAGCTTGGAAAGTGAAGCTTTGAAGGCTTCTATTTTGGCTGGCTCAGCTTTAACCTTATTCCCAGAAGCATCTTTTCCCTTCCCTTCTTTCTCCACATGGAGGTGGAGGTTCTCCAGCAGGATGACAGACCCGGCAGCTGGGTCAGCACAAGCTTCCTCCACTTCTGGGCCTGCATAGTCCCTCAAGAACAAAACATCTTTGCCCAGCAGAGATCTGAGTCCTGTAACGTCTGGCTCCAAAGAGTACTTGTCAGGCATGGGGACACCATCATGCCAGCCCAGATGGCTCATAAGAACAACTGACTTAGCTCCATTGTCCAAGCAGAATTGGATGCTTGGGATGGCAGCCTTGATTCGCTGGTTAGTTCTTATCTGGTTCCTCATAGGGACGTTAAAGTCCACCCTCATGACTATCTACTTCCCCTTCACATCCAGCTTGTCCAGAGTCAGCCTGGTAGAAAGCAACATCTTGGCAATACAGTGGCAATGACGCTGAGAGAGCTTAAGGGGTGGAGAAGAAGGTGTCTGACATGCCCTCGAGATACATGCGGAATGCAGAGTGTCCTGGGCCACTAGTATGGACATTTAAAAAACATGAAGTCTTCCGATCCATGAACACATGGTGTCTTTCCATTTATTTGTGTCTTCTTCAGTTTCTCTCACCAGTGTTTTTAGATTTTAGTATACAAGTCTTTCACCTCTTCGGCTAAATTTATTGCTAAACTTATTTTTTCTTTCCAATGCTATTATACATAGATAAATAAATAAATATGAATATATATGTAAATAATAATAATAACAATATATAAATATAAATAGCAGAGGTTTTCCTCCCTCTGGTTATCTTTTCAGATAATTTGGTATTAGTGTCTAGAAACTTTTCTTATATGTGTATGTCAACTTTATATTCTGCAACTTTACTCAATTCATTTATTCTAACACTTTTGTGTGTGTGTGTGTGTGTGTGTGTGTGTGTGTGTGTGTGTGAGATCCTTAAGGTTTTCAACATACAAAATTATGTCATCTGCAAACAGAGATAATTTTATTTCTGTCTTTCCCATTTGGATGCTTTTTATTACTTTTTCTTGCCAAACAGCCCTGGATAGGAAATGTGGTGAATCACATTAACTGATTTTCATATACTGAAGCATCCTTCCATCTGAGGGATAAACTCCATTTGGCAATGGTTTATGCTTCTTTTCACGTGTTTGTTTGCTAGTATTGTGTTAATCAGGAATAATTTTCTGTATTTTTCTTTTCTACTAATGTCTTTGTTTTGGCTTTGATATCATGGTAATGCTGGACTTACAGAATAAGTTTGGAAGTATTCCCTCCTTTTTCCATATTTTGGAAGAGATTGAGAAGGATTAGTGTTAATTCTAAAATCTTTAGTAGCGTTCACCCATGAAGATATATGATCTTTTTCTGTGCTGTTTTTTTTTTTTTTTTGATTACTGAATCAATTTTCTTTTTTTGTGGTTGTTAATTGTTTTAAACATTTATTCATTTTTTGAGAGACAGAGAGAGACAGTGTGAGTGGGGGAAGGACAGAGAGAGAGGGAGACACAGAACCCAAAGCAGGCTCCAGGCTCTGAGCTGTCAGCACAGAGCCCAACACGGGACTCAAACTCATGAACCATGAGATCATGACCTGAGCCGAAGCTGGACACTTAACCGATTGAGCCACCCAGGCACCCCAGTGATTCAATTTTCTTACTAATTATAGATATGTTCAGATTTTCTATTCCTTCATGATTTAGCCTTGGTAGGGTTCATGTTTCTACGAATTTATCCATTTCTTCTATGTTATCCAATTTCTTGGCATATAATTGTTCACAGTAATTTCTTATGATCTTGTTTATTTCTGTGACATCAATTTTAATATTTCCTTCATTTCTGATTTTATTTATTTGAATCATTTGTCTATTTTTTCTAGTTAGTCTAAAGTTTGTCATTTTTTCTACTCTTTTTCAAAAATCACTTCTTAGCTATGTTGATATCTCTATTGTTTCTCTGGTCTCAATTTTATTTCTGCTCTAATCTTTATTATACCCTTCCTTCTGATAACTTTGAGTTTAGCTTGTGATTTTCCTAGTCCCTTAAGATGTAAAGTTAGTTTCTTTGAGATCTTTTTTAATGTAGGTGCTTAGAATTATAAACTTCCCTCTTACTATTGCTTTTGCTACATCCAATAGTTTTGGTATGTTGTGTCTTTGTTTTCATTTGCCTCAAGATATTGTGCAATTTCCCTTTGATCTTTTTGTTTGGCCCATTAGTTGTGTGAGAGTGTGTTTTTTAAAGTCCACATATCAGTGAATTTTCCAGTTTTCCTTCTTACTATTAATTTCTAGTTTCATCCTACAGTGGTTGGAAAATATGTTCAATATGATTTCAGTCTTTTAAAATACATTAAGACTTCTTTTGTGGCCCAATATACGATCTATCCTGGAGAATGTTCCATGTACAATTTTCTTAAGAAGACTGTGTGTTCTGCTGCTGTTGGGTAGGGTATTCTGTATATGTCTGTTAGGTTCATTTGGTGTACGGTGTTATTTAAGTATACTATTTTTTTATTGATTTTCTGTCTGGATGCTACTTCCATTATTGAATGTGGAGTATTAAAGTCTCTACTATTATTGAACTGCTGTCTATTTCTCCTTAAATTTGTCAATGTTTGTTTTATATATTTAGGAGCTCTGATGTTGGGTGCAGATTTTTTTTTAATACTGGTTATATCTTACTACTGTGTTGACTCTTTTATCATGATATAATGTCCTTTGTGTCTTGTGACAGTTTTGACTTATAGTGTAGTTTGTCTGATATAAACATAGCTGTCCCTGTTCTCTTTTGGTTACCAATTATATGGAATATATTTTTCCATCCCTTTACGTGTATCCTTAAATCTAAAATGAGTTTCTTGTAGATAGCAGGTAGCTGGATTTTTTAAATCCATTCAGTCACTCTAAGCATTCTGATTGGGGAGTTTAATCCATTTACATTTATAGTAATTATTGATAGAGAAGGACTTACTATTTCTATTTTGTTAATTATTTTCAGTCTATCCTGTAGCTCTTTTGTCCATCTTTTCTTATCTTGCTATCTGCTTTGTATTTCATTGATTTTGTAATGGTATATTTTTTTTCCTTTCTCTTTTTTTGTTGTGTATTTTCTATATGTTTTATTTTTGTGCTTACCATGGGGTTATCATAAAACGTCTGAGAGTTTTAATAGTCTATTTTAAGCTAATAACGCTAATGTTTAAATCATTCCTAACCAATTTTAAAAATGAAGTAAATATGTCCTTCTTACAATGACTACAGTCTGATTCTTAACAACATTTATTGACAAAACAAACATCTCACTTTGACATTTTTGGTTTAGCTTTTAAAATAAACTAAACCAGATGTTAGTTTATAAATGTGTATAGTTTATTTGGAGAATATCTACAGTCCAAGTGAAACATATTTTTTTTTCTGAATCACAGGCAATTGTTTTAAAAAATTTAACACTGAATAAAGAAATTTATTTATCTTTCAAATTACAAAACAACATAATACCAATTGCTGGTTTAAGTAAAAGAATTAATTCCATTTTTTAAAGCAATCTGATAATAAATTTCTTTTTAAAATGTCATGAAGAATTTACTATCAAGGCTAAAATGAATAAACTTATGTGAGGGTAACAGAAAATGACAGAAAGAATTTTAAGGCATTTTATTACTTGTTCCATTGTGAGTAACTTAGGTTTATGTCTATCACCCACACTAAACTGAATGTTCCCCTGCGGCAGGGAATGCATTGATCATTGTTTCCTCTGCCTACTGCTCCGTGTGGCACATAGCTGGTTCTCTGCAAATTTTCACTGATTTCTATTGTGTAACTAAGAGGAGGGATGTAGGAGTGCGGACAACATTGACTCCATCTTTGGTCCTCCGCCCCGTTTGTGCCCACACAGTGACTTCCCCCCTGGGGCTACGTGTTCCAGGCCCTGTGGAGGTTAACGTACGTCCTGACCAGAATGCAGGAAGGCTTGTTCTGATCTTCCCTAAAGGGGTGCACAAAAGACTCCACTTTAGATAACTAGTAGAGACCCTCTGGTGTGCAGATGGTGACCACACCACCATGCCCCTGGCTTTACAAAAGCTGGGGACTGGAGTCCAGATGAAGTGGAGAATAGCTTTGGAGAATAACCACATACTGCCTGGATCATCTGCCTGCCTGATTCCCCTTATGCCCCTGTCAGCAGGTTACCCTGAATAAAACTCTGTGAAAATGAAATGGAATGGCTTGCTCTGTTCTCAGTCTTAAAGTGCCTTCTCAGTCTGGAGGATACATTATGGACCCTCCACCTTCTAACAAGGGAGAGTAATAAAAATACATTTTACTTTAGTTCTGGTAGAATTAGACTCCCTGGTGAGGGAATGACAGCATACAAGGAGCCCAGTGAGGAGCCAGAGGTGACAGGAACAACCAGGTGTGAGGCGATATGGAACCTGACTGTTGGCAGTGAGAATGCAAAGAAACAGAGTCTGTGGGGGGAAAGATGAACAGAGCTGATAGAACAGGAAAAAAAAAAAAACAAAGGTAACTAAAAAAAAAAAAACGTAGATTCTGCAAAACTGGAAGAAACATGTACAGATTGATGAACATGGGAGGAAGATTTAGGAGGAAAGACAATGAGGATTCAATATGGAAATTCCAGCAGCCAGCGGTGTGGAAGCAGGATGAGAGGCTGGGTGTTCCAGTGGGCGGTGTGCAGAGGAAGGCCAGGGACAGGCATGCTGGAGCCAGCCTTCAGGGTGGATGAGCCTGAGCATGGGAAGGTGCACAGGAGGCCAGCGAAGGAAATACACCAGGTGAGATGTTGTTGCAGAAATCCAAAGGGGTGATGATCTCAAAAGAGGAAGAGTTTAGAGTATGAATGCCACCACTGAGGTGAAGGAATAGAATGAATATTTCTGATCAGGCCATTCTCTCTTATTGCTTATGATAAAGATCACAGGAGAGAGGACTGATTCATGCTGCAAGGTGATAGTAAAACACCTCTGAGTGGCATGGTCTGTCATTCTACTGCCCTCCTTGACACAGCGCTAATTTATCCTTCCAGTTTTCACTCCAGGGTAGGCAAGGTCAGGTCTCCCTGCATCGTTTTTCAGTTTCTTTCATCTTTGTACCCCCTCCTGGAGAGCCCTTCTTCTGCATAAACTACACCTGTCAGAGCTGCACGTTCTCCAGCTTTATGTTAAACACTTCTTCCTCAACAATCTCCATCCCTGCTAGGCAGATGTCTCGTATTCCTTTGAACTTTCATGTAAGTTTTCAATTTTCCCACAGACGGAGGATATTTTTGGTATATATTTACATATATATTGGTGTATATTTGGTATAAATATATCAAACATAGTACCAAAAATATATACCAAATGTATATACCATATATATGTTTGTTTCCTTTCCTAGACATATGAATTTCCCTTTGAGGAGAGAAAGGTTCAAACTCAGCATTTGCTACACCTCTATGACTGCTTGAAAAGAAAACTGTGCTTTGCATAGTTCGTTAATCCCCCACCCCGCCCCCCTTAGCAATCTGAGGGTTGACTCAGGTCAAATGCTGTTTTGGGGGACCAGATACAGCAATGAAAAGATGGAGAGGCTCCTGCCCTCTGGGAGCTTACTTTCCATGCATTGGCATTACATTGACTAGTTAAGGATCTTCTGAGTTCTAAAGATTTATTACTCTAGGATCATTTCCTAATTAGAGTAGTATTTTAAAAATATATTTAAATATTCTCCATTGAGGGGTGCCTGGGTGGCTCAGTTAGTTAAGCGTCCAACTCTTTTTTTTTAATGTTTATTTATTTTGAGAGACAGATTTAGAGCATGAGGGAGATAGAGAAACCCCAAGCAGGGTCCACACTGTCGGTACAGAGCCTGATGTGGGGCTCGACCTCATTAACTGTGAAATCATGACCTGTGCCGAAATCAAGAGTTGAACGCTTAACTGACAGAGCCATCCAGGCTCCCCAAGAAACTGCTTTTTCACTCAAGGAATAACAATAGCCAATATGCTCAAGTTGTCAATTTGTATGGAACATTTAAAACCACTACATGACAGTGACTCACACTGAAGGCAGCAACATTGTACTTTATAAAAATAATGCATTATAAAAAATGATGACACATTGTCATTGACA